>NW_026263330.1:0-339213 GCF_947179515.1 Apodemus sylvaticus
TGTAAGAATACCACTTCATAAGGAAATACAGTTTTGCAGAGTAAAGACATATACGTACGCATTGGAAACTCTTTACGAGAAGAAATAACGCATAGTACAAAATTAGCTTGTATCTCCAAAACTACACGTTGTATCTCGAAAGGAATTGTTGTGGCGTGTACGTCTTAACATGTAGCATCTAAAGAGAACCAAAAGGAGAATTTTCTTTCGTCAAAATTTTTCAGAAAATCACGTTTTAAGGAAATCCCGCATCGTGCGAAATTATCTTGTTTTTCCTAAACAACACGTTGTAAGTCGAAAAGCTTTCATGTTGCGTGTATGTCTAAGTGTGTAGCCTCAAAAGAGAAGGCACAGGACAGTTTTCTCTCGAAAGGATATGTAAGAATACCACTTCATAAGGAAATACAGTTTTGCAGAGTAAAGACATATACGTACGCATTGGAAACTCTTTACGAGAAGAAATAACGCATAGTACAAAATTAGCTTGTATCTCCAAAACTACACGTTGTATCTCGAAAAGAATTGTTGTGGCGTGTACGTCTTAACATGTAGCATCTAAAGAGAACCAAAAGGAGAATTTTCTTTCGTCAAAATTTTTCAGAAAATCACGTTTTAAGGAAATCCCGCATCGTGCGAAATTATCTTGTTTTTCCTAAACAACACGTTGTAAGTCGAAAAGCTTTCATGTTGCGTGTATGTCTAAGTGTGTAGCCTCAAAAGAGAAGGCACAGGACAGTTTTCTCTCGAAAGGATATGTAAGAATACCACTTCATAAGGAAATACAGTTTTGCAGTGTAAAGACATATACGTACGCATTGGAAACTCTTTACGAGAAGAAATAACGCATGGTACAAAATTAGCTTGTATCTCCAAAACTACACGTTGTATCTCGAAAAGAATTGTTGTGGCATGTACGTCTTAACATGTAGCATCTAAAGAGAACCAAAAGGAGAATTTTCTTTCGTCAAAATTTTTCAGAAAATCACGTTTTAAGGAAATCCCGCATCGTGCGAAATTATCTTGTTTTTCCTAAACAACACGTTGTAAGTCGAAAAGCTTTCATGTTGCGTGTATGTCTAAGTGTGTAGCCTCAAAAGAGAAAGCACAGGACAGTTTTCTCTCGAAAGGATATGTAAGAATACCACTTCATAAGGAAATACAGTTTTGCAGAGTAAAGACATATACGTACGCATTGGAAACTCTTTACGAGAAGAAATAACGCATAGTACAAAATTAGCTTGTATCTCCAAAACTACACGTTGTATCTCGAAAGGAATTGTTGTGGCGTGTACGTCTTAACATGTAGCATCTAAAGAGAACCAAAAGGAGAATTTTCTTTCGTCAAAATTTTTCAGAAAATCACGTTTTAAGGAAATCCCGCATCGTGCGAAATTATCTTGTTTTTCCTAAACAACACGTTGTAAGTCGAAAAGCTTTCATGTTGCGTGTATGTCTAAGTGTGTAGCCTCAAAAGAGAAGGCACAGGACAGTTTTCTCTCGAAAGGATATGTAAGAATACCACTTCATAAGGAAATACAGTTTTGCAGAGTAAAGACATATATGTACGCATTGGAAACTCTTTACGAGAAGAAATAACGCATAGTACAAAATTAGCTTGTATCTCCAAAACTACACGTTGTATCTCGAAAAGAATTGTTGTGGCGTGTACGTCTTAACATGTAGCATCTAAAGAGAACCAAAAGGAGAATTTTCTTTCGTCAAAATTTTTCAGAAAATCACGTTTTAAGGAAATCCCGCATCGTGCGAAATTATCTTGTTTTTCCTAAACAACACGTTGTAAGTCGAAAAGCTTTCATGTTGCGTGTATGTCTAAGTGTGTAGCCTCAAAAGAGAAGGCACAGGACAGTTTTCTCTCGAAAGGATATGTAAGAATACCACTTCATAAGGAAATACAGTTTTGCAGAGTAAAGACATATACGTACGCATTGGAAACTCTTTACGAGAAGAAATAACGCATAGTACAAAATTAGCTTGTATCTCCAAAACTACACGTTGTATCTCGAAAGGAATTGTTGTGGCGTGTACGTCTTAACATGTAGCATCTAAAGAGAACCAAAAGGAGAATTTTCTTTCGTCAAAATTTTTCAGAAAATCACGTTTTAAGGAAATCCCGCATCGTGCGAAATTATCTTGTTTTTCCTAAACAACACGTTGTAAGTCGAAAAGCTTTCATGTTGCGTGTATGTCTAAGTGTGTAGCCTCAAAAGAGAAGGCACAGGACAGTTTTCTCTCGAAAGGATATGTAAGAATACCACTTCATAAGGAAATACAGTTTTGCAGAGTAAAGACATATACGTACGCATTGGAAACTCTTTACGAGAAGAAATAACGCATAGTACAAAATTAGCTTGTATCTCCAAAACTACACGTTGTATCTCGAAAAGAATTGTTGTGGCGTGTACGTCTTAACATGTAGCATCTAAAGAGAACCAAAAGGAGAATTTTCTTTCGTCAAAATTTTTCAGAAAATCACGTTTTAAGGAAATCCCGCATCGTGCGAAATTATCTTGTTTTTCCTAAACAACACGTTGTAAGTCGAAAAGCTTTCATGTTGCGTGTATGTCTAAGTGTGTAGCCTCAAAAGAGAAGGCACAGGACAGTTTTCTCTCGAAAGGATATGTAAGAATACCACTTCATAAGGAAATACAGTTTTGCAGTGTAAAGACATATACGTACGCATTGGAAACTCTTTACGAGAAGAAATAACGCATGGTACAAAATTAGCTTGTATCTCCAAAACTACACGTTGTATCTCGAAAAGAATTGTTGTGGCATGTACGTCTTAACATGTAGCATCTAAAGAGAACCAAAAGGCGAATTTTCTTTCGTCAAAATTTTTCAGAAAATCACGTTTTAAGGAAATCCCGCATCGTGCGAAATTATCTTGTTTTTCCTAAACAACACGTTGTAAGTCGAAAAGCTTTCATGTTGCGTGTATGTCTAAGTGTGTAGCCTCAAAAGAGAAAGCACAGGACAGTTTTCTCTCGAAAGGATATGTAAGAATACCACTTCATAAGGAAATACAGTTTTGCAGAGTAAAGACATATACGTACGCATTGGAAACTCTTTACGAGAAGAAATAACGCATAGTACAAAATTAGCTTGTATCTCCAAAACTACACGTTGTATCTCGAAAGGAATTGTTGTGGCGTGTACGTCTTAACATGTAGCATCTAAAGAGAACCAAAAGGAGAATTTTCTTTCGTCAAAATTTTTCAGAAAATCACGTTTTAAGGAAATCCCGCATCGTGCGAAATTATCTTGTTTTTCCTAAACAACACGTTGTAAGTCGAAAAGCTTTCATGTTGCGTGTATGTCTAAGTGTGTAGCCTCAAAAGAGAAGGCACAGGACAGTTTTCTCTCGAAAGGATATGTAAGAATACCACTTCATAAGGAAATACAGTTTTGCAGAGTAAAGACATATACGTACGCATTGGAAACTCTTTACGAGAAGAAATAACGCATAGTACAAAATTAGCTTGTATCTCCAAAACTACACGTTGTATCTCGAAAAGAATTGTTGTGGCGTGTACGTCTTAACATGTAGCATCTAAAGAGAACCAAAAGGAGAATTTTCTTTCGTCAAAATTTTTCAGAAAATCACGTTTTAAGGAAATCCCGCATCGTGCGAAATTATCTTGTTTTTCCTAAACAACACGTTGTAAGTCGAAAAGCTTTCATGTTGCGTGTATGTCTAAGTGTGTAGCCTCAAAAGAGAAGGCACAGGACAGTTTTCTCTCGAAAGGATATGTAAGAATACCACTTCATAAGGAAATACAGTTTTGCAGAGTAAAGACATATACGTACGCATTGGAAACTCTTTACGAGAAGAAATAACGCATAGTACAAAATTAGCTTGTATCTCCAAAACTACACGTTGTATCTCGAAAGGAATTGTTGTGGCGTGTACGTCTTAACATGTAGCATCTAAAGAGAACCAAAAGGAGAATTTTCTTTCGTCAAAATTTTTCAGAAAATCACGTTTTAAGGAAATCCCGCATCGTGCGAAATTATCTTGTTTTTCCTAAACAACACGTTGTAAGTCGAAAAGCTTTCATGTTGCGTGTATGTCTAAGTGTGTAGCCTCAAAAGAGAAGGCACAGGACAGTTTTCTCTCGAAAGGATATGTAAGAATACCACTTCATAAGGAAATACAGTTTTGCAGAGTAAAGACATATACGTACGCATTGGAAACTCTTTACGAGAAGAAATAACGCATAGTACAAAATTAGCTTGTATCTCCAAAACTACACGTTGTATCTCGAAAAGAATTGTTGTGGCGTGTACGTCTTAACATGTAGCATCTAAAGAGAACCAAAAGGAGAATTTTCTTTCGTCAAAATTTTTCAGAAAATCACGTTTTAAGGAAATCCCGCATCGTGCGAAATTATCTTGTTTTTCCTAAACAACACGTTGTAAGTCGAAAAGCTTTCATGTTGCGTGTATGTCTAAGTGTGTAGCCTCAAAAGAGAAGGCACAGGACAGTTTTCTCTCGAAAGGATATGTAAGAATACCACTTCATAAGGAAATACAGTTTTGCAGTGTAAAGACATATACGTACGCATTGGAAACTCTTTACGAGAAGAAATAACGCATGGTACAAAATTAGCTTGTATCTCCAAAACTACACGTTGTATCTCGAAAAGAATTGTTGTGGCATGTACGTCTTAACATGTAGCATCTAAAGAGAACCAAAAGGAGAATTTTCTTTCGTCAAAATTTTTCAGAAAATCACGTTTTAAGGAAATCCCGCATCGTGCGAAATTATCTTGTTTTTCCTAAACAACACGTTGTAAGTCGAAAAGCTTTCATGTTGCGTGTATGTCTAAGTGTGTAGCCTCAAAAGAGAAAGCACAGGACAGTTTTCTCTCGAAAGGATATGTAAGAATACCACTTCATAAGGAAATACAGTTTTGCAGAGTAAAGACATATACGTACGCATTGGAAACTCTTTACGAGAAGAAATAACGCATAGTACAAAATTAGCTTGTATCTCCAAAACTACACGTTGTATCTCGAAAGGAATTGTTGTGGCGTGTACGTCTTAACATGTAGCATCTAAAGAGAACCAAAAGGAGAATTTTCTTTCGTCAAAATTTTTCAGAAAATCACGTTTTAAGGAAATCCCGCATCGTGCGAAATTATCTTGTTTTTCCTAAACAACACGTTGTAAGTCGAAAAGCTTTCATGTTGCGTGTATGTCTAAGTGTGTAGCCTCAAAAGAGAAGGCACAGGACAGTTTTCTCTCGAAAGGATATGTAAGAATACCACTTCATGAGGAAATACAGTTTTGCAGAGTAAAGACATATATGTACGCATTGGAAACTCTTTACGAGAAGAAATAACGCATAGTACAAAATTAGCTTGTATCTCCAAAACTACACGTTGTATCTCGAAAAGAATTGTTGTGGCGTGTACGTCTTAACATGTAGCATCTAAAGAGAACCAAAAGGAGAATTTTCTTTCGTCAAAATTTTTCAGAAAATCACGTTTTAAGGAAATCCCGCATCGTGCGAAATTATCTTGTTTTTCCTAAACAACACGTTGTAAGTCGAAAAGCTTTCATGTTGCGTGTATGTCTAAGTGTGTAGCCTCAAAAGAGAAGGCACAGGACAGTTTTCTCTCGAAAGGATATGTAAGAATACCACTTCATAAGGAAATACAGTTTTGCAGAGTAAAGACATATACGTACGCATTGGAAACTCTTTACGAGAAGAAATAACGCATAGTACAAAATTAGCTTGTATCTCCAAAACTACACGTTGTATCTCGAAAGGAATTGTTGTGGCGTGTACGTCTTAACATGTAGCATCTAAAGAGAACCAAAAGGAGAATTTTCTTTCGTCAAAATTTTTCAGAAAATCACGTTTTAAGGAAATCCCGCATCGTGCGAAATTATCTTGTTTTTCCTAAACAACACGTTGTAAGTCGAAAAGCTTTCATGTTGCGTGTATGTCTAAGTGTGTAGCCTCAAAAGAGAAGGCACAGGACAGTTTTCTCTCGAAAGGATATGTAAGAATACCACTTCATAAGGAAATACAGTTTTGCAGAGTAAAGACATATACGTACGCATTGGAAACTCTTTACGAGAAGAAATAACGCATAGTACAAAATTAGCTTGTATCTCCAAAACTACACGTTGTATCTCGAAAAGAATTGTTGTGGCGTGTACGTCTTAACATGTAGCATCTAAAGAGAACCAAAAGGAGAATTTTCTTTCGTCAAAATTTTTCAGAAAATCACGTTTTAAGGAAATCCCGCATCGTGCGAAATTATCTTGTTTTTCCTAAACAACACGTTGTAAGTCAAAAAGCTTTCATGTTGCGTGTATGTCTAAGTGTGTAGCCTCAAAAGAGAAGGCACAGGACAGTTTTCTCTCGAAAGGATATGTAAGAATACCACTTCATAAGGAAATACAGTTTTGCAGTGTAAAGACATATACGTACGCATTGGAAACTCTTTACGAGAAGAAATAACGCATGGTACAAAATTAGCTTGTATCTCCAAAACTACACGTTGTATCTCGAAAAGAATTGTTGTGGCATGTACGTCTTAACATGTAGCATCTAAAGAGAACCAAAAGGCGAATTTTCTTTCGTCAAAATTTTTCAGAAAATCACGTTTTAAGGAAATCCCGCATCGTGCGAAATTATCTTGTTTTTCCTAAACAACACGTTGTAAGTCGAAAAGCTTTCATGTTGCGTGTATGTCTAAGTGTGTAGCCTCAAAAGAGAAAGCACAGGACAGTTTTCTCTCGAAAGGATATGTAAGAATACCACTTCATAAGGAAATACAGTTTTGCAGAGTAAAGACATATACGTACGCATTGGAAACTCTTTACGAGAAGAAATAACGCATAGTACAAAATTAGCTTGTATCTCCAAAACTACACGTTGTATCTCGAAAGGAATTGTTGTGGCGTGTACGTCTTAACATGTAGCATCTAAAGAGAACCAAAAGGAGAATTTTCTTTCGTCAAAATTTTTCAGAAAATCACGTTTTAAGGAAATCCCGCATCGTGCGAAATTATCTTGTTTTTCCTAAACAACACGTTGTAAGTCGAAAAGCTTTCATGTTGCGTGTATGTCTAAGTGTGTAGCCTCAAAAGAGAAGGCACAGGACAGTTTTCTCTCGAAAGGATATGTAAGAATACCACTTCATAAGGAAATACAGTTTTGCAGAGTAAAGACATATACGTACGCATTGGAAACTCTTTACGAGAAGAAATAACGCATAGTACAAAATTAGCTTGTATCTCCAAAACTACACGTTGTATCTCGAAAAGAATTGTTGTGGCGTGTACGTCTTAACATGTAGCATCTAAAGAGAACCAAAAGGAGAATTTTCTTTCGTCAAAATTTTTCAGAAAATCACGTTTTAAGGAAATCCCGCATCGTGCGAAATTATCTTGTTTTTCCTAAACAACACGTTGTAAGTCGAAAAGCTTTCATGTTGCGTGTATGTCTAAGTGTGTAGCCTCAAAAGAGAAGGCACAGGACAGTTTTCTCTCGAAAGGATATGTAAGAATACCACTTCATAAGGAAATACAGTTTTGCAGAGTAAAGACATATACGTACGCATTGGAAACTCTTTACGAGAAGAAATAACGCATAGTACAAAATTAGCTTGTATCTCCAAAACTACACGTTGTATCTCGAAAGGAATTGTTGTGGCGTGTACGTCTTAACATGTAGCATCTAAAGAGAACCAAAAGGAGAATTTTCTTTCGTCAAAATTTTTCAGAAAATCACGTTTTAAGGAAATCCCGCATCGTGCGAAATTATCTTGTTTTTCCTAAACAACACGTTGTAAGTCGAAAAGCTTTCATGTTGCGTGTATGTCTAAGTGTGTAGCCTCAAAAGAGAAGGCACAGGACAGTTTTCTCTCGAAAGGATATGTAAGAATACCACTTCATAAGGAAATACAGTTTTGCAGAGTAAAGACATATACGTACGCATTGGAAACTCTTTACGAGAAGAAATAACGCATAGTACAAAATTAGCTTGTATCTCCAAAACTACACGTTGTATCTCGAAAAGAATTGTTGTGGCGTGTACGTCTTAACATGTAGCATCTAAAGAGAACCAAAAGGAGAATTTTCTTTCGTCAAAATTTTTCAGAAAATCACGTTTTAAGGAAATCCCGCATCGTGCGAAATTATCTTGTTTTTCCTAAACAACACGTTGTAAGTCGAAAAGCTTTCATGTTGCGTGTATGTCTAAGTGTGTAGCCTCAAAAGAGAAGCACAGGACAGTTTTCTCTCGAAAGGATATGTAAGAATACCACTTCATAAGGAAATACAGTTTTGCAGTGTAAAGACATATACGTACGCATTGGAAACTCTTTACGAGAAGAAATAACGCATGGTACAAAATTAGCTTGTATCTCCAAAACTACACGTTGTATCTCGAAAAGAATTGTTGTGGCATGTACGTCTTAACATGTAGCATCTAAAGAGAACCAAAAGGAGAATTTTCTTTCGTCAAAATTTTTCAGAAAATCACGTTTTAAGGAAATCCCGCATCGTGCGAAATTATCTTGTTTTTCCTAAACAACACGTTGTAAGTCGAAAAGCTTTCATGTTGCGTGTATGTCTAAGTGTGTAGCCTCAAAAGAGAAAGCACAGGACAGTTTTCTCTCGAAAGGATATGTAAGAATACCACTTCATAAGGAAATACAGTTTTGCAGAGTAAAGACATATACGTACGCATTGGAAACTCTTTACGAGAAGAAATAACGCATAGTACAAAATTAGCTTGTATCTCCAAAACTACACGTTGTATCTCGAAAGGAATTGTTGTGGCGTGTACGTCTTAACATGTAGCATCTAAAGAGAACCAAAAGGAGAATTTTCTTTCGTCAAAATTTTTCAGAAAATCACGTTTTAAGGAAATCCCGCATCGTGCGAAATTATCTTGTTTTTCCTAAACAACACGTTGTAAGTCGAAAAGCTTTCATGTTGCGTGTATGTCTAAGTGTGTAGCCTCAAAAGAGAAGGCACAGGACAGTTTTCTCTCGAAAGGATATGTAAGAATACCACTTCATAAGGAAATACAGTTTTGCAGAGTAAAGACATATACGTACGCATTGGAAACTCTTTACGAGAAGAAATAACGCATAGTACAAAATTAGCTTGTATCTCCAAAACTACACGTTGTATCTCGAAAGGAATTGTTGTGGCGTGTACGTCTTAACATGTAGCATCTAAAGAGAACCAAAAGGAGAATTTTCTTTCGTCAAAATTTTTCAGAAAATCACGTTTTAAGGAAATCCCGCATCGTGCGAAATTATCTTGTTTTTTCCTAAACAACACGTTGTAAGTCGAAAAGCTTTCATGTTGCGTGTATGTCTAAGTGTGTAGCCTCAAAAGAGAAGGCACAGGACAGTTTTCTCTCGAAAGGATATGTAAGAATACCACTTCATAAGGAAATACAGTTTTGCAGAGTAAAGACATATACGTACGCATTGGAAACTCTTTACGAGAAGAAATAACGCATAGTACAAAATTAGCTTGTATCTCCAAAACTACACGTTGTATCTCGAAAAGAATTGTTGTGCCGTGTACGTCTTAACATGTAGCATCTAAAGAGAACCAAAAGGAGAATTTTCTTTCGTCAAAATTTTTCAGAAAATCACGTTTTAAGGAAATCCCGCATCGTGCGAAATTATCTTGTTTTTCCTAAACAACACGTTGTAAGTCGAAAAGCTTTCATGTTGCGTGTATGTCTAAGTGTGTAGCCTCAAAAGAGAAGGCACAGGACAGTTTTCTCTCGAAAGGATATGTAAGAATACCACTTCATAAGAAAATACAGTTTTGCAGCGTAAAGACATATACGTACGCATTGGAAACTCTTTACGAGAAGAAATAACGCATAGTACAAAATTAGCTTGTATCTCCAAAACTACACGTTGTATCTCGAAAAGAATTGTTGTGGCGTGTACGTCTTAACATGTAGCATCTAAAGAGAACCAAAAGGAGAATTTTCTTTCGTCAAAATTTTTCAGAAAATCACGTTTTAAGGAAATCCCGCATCGTGCGAAATTATCTTGTTTTTCCTAAACAACACGTTGTAAGTCGAAAAGCTTTCATGTTGCGTGTATGTCTAAGTGTGTAGCCTCAAAAGAGAAGGCACAGGACAGTTTTCTCTCGAAAGGATATGTAAGAATACCACTTCATAAGGAAATACAGTTTTGCAGAGTAAAGACATATACGTACGCATTGGAAACTCTTTACGAGAAGAAATAACGCATAGTACAAAATTAGCTTGTATCTCCAAAACTACACGTTGTATCTCGAAAAGAATTGTTGTGCCGTGTACGTCTTAACATGTAGCATCTAAAGAGAACCAAAAGGAGACTTTTCTTTCGTCAAAATTTTTCAGAAAATCACGTTTTAAGGAAATCCCGCATCGTGCGAAATTATCTTGTTTTTCCTAAACAACACGTTGTAAGTCGAAAAGCTTTCATGTTGCGTGTATGTCTAAGTGTGTAGCCTCAAAAGAGAAGGCACAGGACAGTTTTCTCTCGAAAGGATATGTAAGAATACCACTTCATAAGGAAATACAGTTTTGCAGCATAAAGACATATACGTACGCATTGGAAACTCTTTATGAGAAGAAATAACGCATAGTACAAAATTAGCTTGTATCTCCAAAACTACACGTTGTATCTCGAAAAGAATTGTTGTGGCGTGTACGTCTTAACATGTAGCATCTAAAGAGAACCAAAAGGAGAATTTTCTTTCGTCAAAATTTTTCAGAAAATCACGTTTTAAGGAAATCCCGCATCGTGCGAAATTATCTTGTTTTTCCTAAACAACACGTTGTAAGTCGAAAAGCTTTCATGTTGCGTGTATGTCTAAGTGTGTAGCCTCAAAAGAGAAGGCACAGGACAGTTTTCTCTCGAAAGGATATGTAAGAATACCACTTCATAAGGAAATACAGTTTTGCAGTGTAAAGACATATACGTACGCATTGGAAACTCTTTACGAGAAGAAATAACGCATAGTACAAAATTAGCTTGTATCTCCAAAACTACACGTTGTATCTCGAAAAGAATTGTTGTGGCGTGTACGTCTTAACATGTAGCATCTAAAGAGAACCAAAAGGAGACTTTTCTTTCGTCAAAATTTTTCAGAAAATCACGTTTTAAGGAAATCCCGCATCGTGCGAAATTATCTTGTTTTTCCTAAACAACACGTTGTAAGTCGAAAAGCTTTCATGTTGCGTGTATGTCTAAGTGTGTAGCCTCAAAAGAGAAGGCACAGGACAGTTTTCTCTCGAAAGGATATGTAAGAATACCACTTCATAAGGAAATACAGTTTTGCAGAGTAAAGACATATACGTACGCATTGGAAACTCTTTACGAGAAGAAATAACGCATAGTACAAAATTAGCTTGTATCTCCAAAACTACACGTTGTATCTCGAAAAGAATTGTTGTGGCGTGTACGTCTTAACATGTAGCATCTAAAGAGAACCAAAAGCAGAATTTTCTTTCGTCAAAATTTTTCAGAAAATCACGTTTTAAGGAAATCCCGCATCGTGCGAAATTATCTTGTTTTTCCTAAACAACACGTTGTAAGTCGAAAAGCTTTCATGTTGCGTGTATGTCTAAGTGTGTAGCCTCAAAAGAGAAGGCACAGGACAGTTTTCTCTCGAAAGGATATGTAAGAATACCACTTCATAAGGAAATACAGTTTTGCAGAGTAAAGACATATACGTACGCATTGGAAACTCTTTACGAGAAGAAATAACGCATAGTACAAAATTAGCTTGTATCTCCAAAACTACACGTTGTATCTCGAAAAGAATTGTTGTGGCGTGTACGTCTTAACATGTAGCATCTAAAGAGAACCAAAAGGAGACTTTTCTTTCGTCAAAATTTTTCAGAAAATCACGTTTTAAGGAAATCCCGCATCGTGCGAAATTATCTTGTTTTTCCTAAACAACACGTTGTAAGTCGAAAAGCTTTCATGTTGCGTGTATGTCTAAGTGTGTAGCCTCAAAAGAGAAGGCACAGGACAGTTTTCTCTCGAAAGGATATGTAAGAATACCACTTCATAAGGAAATACAGTTTTGCAGAGTAAAGACATATACGTACGCATTGGAAACTCTTTACGAGAAGAAATAACGCATAGTATAAAATAAGCTTGTATCTCCAAAACTACACGTTGTATCTCGAAAAGAATTGTTGTGGCGTGTACGTCTTAACATGTAGCATCTAAAGAGAACCAAAAGGAGAATTTTCTTTCGTCAAAATTTTTCAGAAAATCACGTTTTAAGGAAATCCCGCATCGTGCGAAATTATCTTGTTTTTCCTAAACAACACGTTGTAAGTCGAAAAGCTTTCATGTTGCGTGTATGTCTAAGTGTGTAGCCTCAAAAGAGAAGGCACAGGACAGTTTTCTCTCGAAAGGATATGTAAGAATACCACTTCATAAGGAAATACAGTTTTGCAGTGTAAAGACATATACGTACGCATTGGAAACTCTTTACGAGAAGAAATAACGCATGGTACAAAATTAGCTTGTATCTCCAAAACTACACGTTGTATCTCGAAAAGAATTGTTGTGGCATGTACGTCTTAACATGTAGCATCTAAAGAGAACCAAAAGGAGAATTTTCTTTCGTCAAAATTTTTCAGAAAATCACGTTTTAAGGAAATCCCGCATCGTGCGAAATTATCTTGTTTTTCCTAAACAACACGTTGTAAGTCGAAAAGCTTTCATGTTGCGTGTATGTCTAAGTGTGTAGCCTCAAAAGAGAAAGCACAGGACAGTTTTCTCTCGAAAGGATATGTAAGAATACCACTTCATAAGGAAATACAGTTTTGCAGAGTAAAGACATATACGTACGCATTGGAAACTCTTTACGAGAAGAAATAACGCATAGTACAAAATTAGCTTGTATCTCCAAAACTACACGTTGTATCTCGAAAGGAATTGTTGTGGCGTGTACGCCTTAACATGTAGCATCTAAAGAGAACCAAAAGGAGAATTTTCTTTCGTCAAAATTTTTCAGAAAATCACGTTTTAAGGAAATCCCGCATCGTGCGAAATTATCTTGTTTTTCCTAAACAACACGTTGTAAGTCGAAAAGCTTTCATGTTGCGTGTATGTCTAAGTGTGTAGCCTCAAAAGAGAAGGCACAGGACAGTTTTCTCTCGAAAGGATATGTAAGAATACCACTTCATAAGGAAATACAGTTTTGCAGAGTAAAGACATATACGTACGCATTGGAAACTCTTTACGAGAAGAAATAACGCATAGTACAAAATTAGCTTGTATCTCCAAAACTACACGTTGTATCTCGAAAGGAATTGTTGTGGCGTGTACGTCTTAACATGTAGCATCTAAAGAGAACCAAAAGGAGAATTTTCTTTCGTCAAAATTTTTCAGAAAATCACGTTTTAAGGAAATCCCGCATCGTGCGAAATTATCTTGTTTTTTCCTAAACAACACGTTGTAAGTCGAAAAGCTTTCATGTTGCGTGTATGTCTAAGTGTGTAGCCTCAAAAGAGAAGGCACAGGACAGTTTTCTCTCGAAAGGATATGTAAGAATACCACTTCATAAGGAAATACAATTTTGCAGAGTAAAGACATATACGTACGCATTGGAAACTCTTTACGAGAAGAAATAACGCATAGTACAAAATTAGCTTGTATCTCCAAAACTACACGTTGTATCTCGAAAAGAATTGTTGTGCCGTGTACGTCTTAACATGTAGCATCTAAAGAGAACCAAAAGGAGAATTTTCTTTCGTCAAAATTTTTCAGAAAATCACGTTTTAAGGAAATCCCGCATCGTGCGAAATTATCTTGTTTTTCCTAAACAACACGTTGTAAGTCGAAAAGCTTTCATGTTGCGTGTATGTCTAAGTGTGTAGCCTCAAAAGAGAAGGCACAGGACAGTTTTCTCTCGAAAGGATATGTAAGAATACCACTTCATAAGAAAATACAGTTTTGCAGCGTAAAGACATATACGTACGCATTGGAAACTCTTTACGAGAAGAAATAACGCATAGTACAAAATTAGCTTGTATCTCCAAAACTACACGTTGTATCTCGAAAAGAATTGTTGTGGCGTGTACGTCTTAACATGTAGCATCTAAAGAGAACCAAAAGGAGAATTTTCTTTCGTCAAAATTTTTCAGAAAATCACGTTTTAAGGAAATCCCGCATCGTGCGAAATTATCTTGTTTTTCCTAAACAACACGTTGTAAGTCGAAAAGCTTTCATGTTGCGTGTATGTCTAAGTGTGTAGCCTCAAAAGAGAAGGCACAGGACAGTTTTCTCTCGAAAGGATATGTAAGAATACCACTTCATAAGGAAATACAGTTTTGCAGAGTAAAGACATATACGTACGCATTGGAAACTCTTTACGAGAAGAAATAACGCATAGTACAAAATTAGCTTGTATCTCCAAAACTACACGTTGTATCTCGAAAAGAATTGTTGTGCCGTGTACGTCTTAACATGTAGCATCTAAAGAGAACCAAAAGGAGAATTTTCTTTCGTCAAAATTTTTCAGAAAATCACGTTTTAAGGAAATCCCGCATCGTGCGAAATTATCTTGTTTTTCCTAAACAACACGTTGTAAGTCGAAAAGCTTTCATGTTGCGTGTATGTCTAAGTGTGTAGCCTCAAAAGAGAAGGCACAGGACAGTTTTCTCTCGAAAGGATATGTAAGAATACCACTTCATAAGGAAATACAGTTTCGCAGCATAAAGACATATACGTACGCATTGGAAACTCTTTATGAGAAGAAATAACGCATAGTACAAAATTAGCTTGTATCTCCAAAACTACACGTTGTATCTCGAAAAGAATTGTTGTGGCGTGTACGTCTTAACATGTAGCATCTAAAGAGAACCAAAAGGAGAATTTTCTTTCGTCAAAATTTTTCAGAAAATCACGTTTTAAGGAAATCCCGCATCGTGCGAAATTATCTTGTTTTTCCTAAACAACACGTTGTAAGTCGAAAAGCTTTCATGTTGCGTGTATGTCTAAGTGTGTAGCCTCAAAAGAGAAGGCACAGGACAGTTTTCTCTCGAAAGGATATGTAAGAATACCACTTCATAAGGAAATACAGTTTTGCAGTGTAAAGACATATACGTACGCATTGGAAACTCTTTACGAGAAGAAATAACGCATAGTACAAAATTAGCTTGTATCTCCAAAACTACACGTTGTATCTCGAAAAGAATTGTTGTGGCGTGTACGTCTTAACATGTAGCATCTAAAGAGAACCAAAAGGAGACTTTTCTTTCGTCAAAATTTTTCAGAAAATCACGTTTTAAGGAAATCCCGCATCGTGCGAAATTATCTTGTTTTTCCTAAACAACACGTTGTAAGTCGAAAAGCTTTCATGTTGCGTGTATGTCTAAGTGTGTAGCCTCAAAAGAGAAGGCACAGGACAGTTTTCTCTCGAAAGGATATGTAAGAATACCACTTCATAAGGAAATACAGTTTTGCAGAGTAAAGACATATACGTACGCATTGGAAACTCTTTACGAGAAGAAATAACGCATAGTACAAAATTAGCTTGTATCTCCAAAACTACACGTTGTATCTCGAAAAGAATTGTTGTGGCGTGTACGTCTTAACATGTAGCATCTAAAGAGAACCAAAAGCAGAATTTTCTTTCGTCAAAATTTTTCAGAAAATCACGTTTTAAGGAAATCCCGCATCGTGCGAAATTATCTTGTTTTTCCTAAACAACACGTTGTAAGTCGAAAAGCTTTCATGTTGCGTGTATGTCTAAGTGTGTAGCCTCAAAAGAGAAGGCACAGGACAGTTTTCTCTCGAAAGGATATGTAAGAATACCACTTCATAAGGAAATACAGTTTTGCAGAGTAAAGACATATACGTACGCATTGGAAACTCTTTACGAGAAGAAATAACGCATAGTACAAAATTAGCTTGTATCTCCAAAACTACACGTTGTATCTCGAAAAGAATTGTTGTGGCGTGTACGTCTTAACATGTAGCATCTAAAGAGAACCAAAAGGAGAATTTTCTTTCGTCAAAATTTTTCAGAAAATCACGTTTTAAGGAAATCCCGCATCGTGCGAAATTATCTTGTTTTTCCTAAACAACACGTTGTAAGTCGAAAAGCTTTCATGTTGCGTGTATGTCTAAGTGTGTAGCCTCAAAAGAGAAGGCACAGGACAGTTTTCTCTCGAAAGGATATGTAAGAATACCACTTCATAAGGAAATACAGTTTTGCAGCGTAAAGACATATACTTACGCATTGGAAACTCTTTACGAGAAGAAATAACGCATAGTAAAAAATTAGCTTGTATCTCCAAAACTACACGTTGTATCTCGAAAAGAATTGTTGTGGCGTGTACGTCTTAACATGTAGCATCTAAAGAGAACCAAAAGGAGAATTTTCTTTCGTCAAAATTTTTCAGAAAATCACGTTTTAAGGAAATCCTGCATCGTGCGAAATTATCTTGTTTTTCCTAAACAACACGTTGTAAGTCGAAAAGCTTTCATGTTGCGTGTATGTCTAAGTGTGTAGCCTCAAAAGAGAAGGCACAGGACAGTTTTCTCTCGAAAGGATATGTAAGAATACCACTTCATAAGGAAATACAGTTTTGCAGAGTAAAGACATATGCGTACGCATTGGAAACTCTTTACGAGAAGAAATAACGCATAGTACAAAATTAGCTTGTATCTCCAAAACTACACGTTGTATCTCGAAAAGAATTGTTGTGGCGTGTACTTCTTAACATGTAGCATCTAAAGAGAACCAAAAGGAGAATTTTCTTTCGTCAAAATTTTTCAGAAAATCACGTTTTAAGGAAATCCCGCATCGTGCGAAATTATCTTGTTTTTCCTAAACAACACGTTGTAAGTCGAAAAGCTTTCATGTTGCGTGTATGTCTAAGTGTGTAGCCTCAAAAGAGAAGGCACAGGACAGTTTTCTCTCGAAAGGATATGTAAGAATACCACTTCATAAGGAAATACAGTTTTGCAGCATAAAGACATATACGTACGCATTGGAAACTCTTTACGAGAAGAAATAACGCATAGTACAAAATTAGCTTGTATCTCCAAAACTACACGTTGTATCTCGAAAAGAATTGTTGTGGCGTGTACGTCTTAACATGTAGCATCTAAAGAGAACCAAAAGGAGAATTTTCTTTCGTCAAAATTTTTCAGAAAATCACGTTTTAAGGAAATCCCGCATCGTGCGAAATTATCTTGTTTTTCCTAAACAACACGTTGTAAGTCGAAAAGCTTTCATGTTGCGTGTATGTCTAAGTGTGTAGCCTCAAAAGAGAAGGCACAGGACAGTTTTCTCTCGAAAGGATATGTAAGAATACCACTTCATAAGGAAATACAGTTTTGCAGAGTAAAGACATATACGTACGCATTGGAAACTCTTTACGAGAAGAAATAACGCATAGTACAAAATTAGCTTGTATCTCCAAAACTACACGTTGTATCTCGAAAAGAATTGTTGTGGCGTGTACGTCTTAACATGTAGCATCTAAAGAGAACCAAAAGGAGACTTTTCTTTCGTCAAAATTTTTCAGAAAATCACGTTTTAAGGAAATCCCGCATCGTGCGAAATTATCTTGTTTTTCCTAAACAACACGTTGTAAGTCGAAAAGCTTTCATGTTGCGTGTATGTCTAAGTGTGTAGCCTCAAAAGAGAAGGCACAGGACAGTTTTCTCTCGAAAGGATATGTAAGAATACCACTTCATAAGGAATTACAGTTTTGCAGCGTAAAGACATACGTACGCATTGGAAACTCTTTAGGAGAAGAAATAACGCATAGTACAAAATTAGCTTGTATCTCCAAAACTACACGTTGTATCTCGAAAAGAATTGTTGTGGCGTGTACGTCTTAACATGTAGCATCTAAAGAGAACCAAAAGGAGAATTTTCTTTCGTCAAAATTTTTCAGAAAATCACGTTTTAAGGAAATCCCGCATCGTGCGAAATTATCTTGTTTTTCCTAAACAACACGTTGTAAGTCAAAAAGCTTTCATGTTGCGTGTATGTCTAAGTGTGTAGCCTCAAAAGAAAAGGCACAGGACAGTTTTCTCTCGAAAGGATATGTAAGAATACCACTTCATAAGGAAATACAGTTTTGCAGCGTAAAGACATATACGTACGCATTGGAAACTCTTTACGAGAAGAAATAACGCATAGTACAAAATTAGCTTGTATCTCCAAAACTACACGTTGTATCTCGAAAAGAATTGTTGTGGCGTGTACGTCTTAACATGTAGCATCTAAAGAGAACCAAAAGGAGACTTTTCTTTCGTCAAAATTTTTCAGAAAATCACGTTTTAAGGAAATCCCGCATCGTGCGAAATTATCTTGTTTTTCCTAAACAACACGTTGTAAGTCGAAAAGCTTTCATGTTGCGTGTATGTCTAAGTGTGTAGCCTCAAAAGAGAAGGCACAGGACAGTTTTCTCTCGAAAGGATATGTAAGAATACCACTTCATAAGGAAATACAGTTTTGCAGCGTAAAGACATATACGTACGCATTGGAAACTCTTTAGGAGAAGAAATAACGCATAGTACAAAATTAGCTTGTATCTCCAAAACTACACGTTGTATCTCGAAAAGAATTGTTGTGGCGTGTACGTCTTAACATGTAGCATCTAAAGAGAACCAAAAGGAGAATTTTCTTTCGTCAAAATTTTTCAGAAAATCACGTTTTAAGGAAATCCCGCATCGTGCGAAATTATCTTGTTTTTCCTAAACAACACGTTGTAAGTCGAAAAGCTTTCATGTTGCGTGTATGTCTAAGTGTGTAGCCTCAAAAGAGAAGGCACAGGACAGTTTTCTCCCGAAAGGATATGTAAGAATACCACTTCATAAGGAAATACAGTTTTGCAGCGTAAAGACATATGCGTACGCATTGGAAACTCTTTACGAGAAGAAATAACGCATAGTACAAAATTAGCTTGTATCTCCAAAACTACACGTTGTATCTCGAAAAGAATTGTTGTGGCGTGTACGTCTTAACATGTAGCATCTAAAGAGAACCAAAAGGAGAATTTTCTTTCGTCAAAATTTTTCAGAAAATCACGTTTTAAGGAAATCCCGCATCGTGCGAAATTATCTTGTTTTTCCTAAACAACACGTTGTAAGTCGAAAAGCTTTCATGTTGCGTGTATGTCTAAGAGTGTAGCCTCAAAAGAGAAGGCACAGGACAGTTTTCTCTCGAAAGGATATGTAAGAATACCACTTCATAAGGAAATACAGTTTTGCAGAGTAAAGACATATACGTACGCATTGGAAACTCTTTACGAGAAGAAATAACGCATAGTACAAAATTAGCTTGTATCTCCAAAACTACACGTTGTATCTCGAAAAGAATTGTTGTGGCGTGTACGTCTTAACATGTAGCATCTAAAGAGAACCAAAAGGAGAATTTTCTTTCGTCAAAATTTTTCAGAAAATCACGTTTTAAGGAAATCCCGCATCGTGCGAAATTATCTTGTTTTTCCTAAACAACACGTTGTAAGTCGAAAAGCTTTCATGTTGCGTGTATGTCTAAGTGTGTAGCCTCAAAAGAGAAGGCACAGGACAGTTTTCTCTCGAAAGGATATGTAAGAATACCACTTCATAAGGAAATACAGTTTTGCAGCGTAAAGACATATACGTACGCATTGGAAACTCTTTACGAGAAGAAATAACGCATAGTACAAAATTAGCTTGTATCTCCAAAACTACACGTTGTATCTCGAAAAGAATTGTTGTGGCGTGTACGTCTTAACATGTAGCATCTAAAGAGAACCAAAAGGAGACTTTTCTTTCGTCAAAATTTTTCAGAAAATCACGTTTTAAGGAAATCCCGCATCGTGCGAAATTATCTTGTTTTTCCTAAACAACACGTTGTAAGTCGAAAAGCTTTCATGTTGCGTGTATGTCTAAGTGTGTAGCCTCAAAAGAGAAGGCACAGGACAGTTTTCTCTCGAAAGGATATGTAAGAATACCACTTCATAAGGAAATACAGTTTTGCAGCGTAAAGACATATACGTACGCATTGGAAACTCTTTAGGAGAAGAAATAACGCATAGTACAAAATTAGCTTGTATCTCCAAAACTACACGTTGTATCTCGAAAAGAATTGTTGTGGCGTGTACGTCTTAACATGTAGCATCTAAAGAGAACCAAAAGGAGAATTTTCTTTCGTCAAAATTTTTCAGAAAATCACGTTTTAAGGAAATCCCGCATCGTGCGAAATTATCTTGTTTTTCCTAAACAACACGTTGTAAGTCGAAAAGCTTTCATGTTGCGTGTATGTCTAAGTGTGTAGCCTCAAAAGAGAAGGCACAGGACAGTTTTCTCCCGAAAGGATATGTAAGAATACCACTTCATAAGGAAATACAGTTTTGCAGCGTAAAGACATATGCGTACGCATTGGAAACTCTTTACGAGAAGAAATAACGCATAGTACAAAATTAGCTTGTATCTCCAAAACTACACGTTGTATCTCGAAAAGAATTGTTGTGGCGTGTACGTCTTAACATGTAGCATCTAAAGAGAACCAAAAGGAGAATTTTCTTTCGTCAAAATTTTTCAGAAAATCACGTTTTAAGGAAATCCCGCATCGTGCGAAATTATCTTGTTTTTCCTAAACAACACGTTGTAAGTCGAAAAGCTTTCATGTTGCGTGTATGTCTAAGAGTGTAGCCTCAAAAGAGAAGGCACAGGACAGTTTTCTCTCGAAAGGATATGTAAGAATACCACTTCATAAGGAAATACAGTTTTGCAGAGTAAAGACATATACGTACGCATTGGAAACTCTTTACGAGAAGAAATAACGCATAGTACAAAATTAGCTTGTATCTCCAAAACTACACGTTGTATCTCGAAAAGAATTGTTGTGGCGTGTACGTCTTAACATGTAGCATCTAAAGAGAACCAAAAGGAGAATTTTCTTTCGTCAAAATTTTTCAGAAAATCACGTTTTAAGGAAATCCCGCATCGTGCGAAATTATCTTGTTTTTCCTAAACAACACGTTGTAAGGTGAAAAGCTTTCATGTTGCGTGTATGTCTAAGTGTGTAGCCTCAAAAGAGAAGGCACAGGACAGTTTTCTCTCGAAAGGATATGTAAGAATACCACTTCATAAGGAAATACAGTTTTGCAGAGTAAAGACATATACGTACGCATTGGAAACTCTTTACGAGAAGAAATAACGCATAGTACAAAATTAGCTTGTATCTCCAAAACTACACGTTGTATCTCGAAAGGAATTGTTGTGGCGTGTACGTCTTAACATGTAGCATCTAAAGAGTACCAAAAGGAGAATTTTCTTTCGTCAAAATTTTTCAGAAAATCACGTTTTAAGGAAATCCCGCATCGTGCGAAATTATCTTGTTTTTCCTAAACAACACGTTGTAAGTCGAAAAGCTTTCATGTTGCGTGTATGTCTAAGTGTGTAGCCTCAAAAGAGAAGGCACAGGACAGTTTTCTCTCGAAAGGATATGTAAGAATACCACTTCATAAGGAAATACAGTTTTACAGAGTAAAGACATATATGTACGCATTGGAAACTCTTTACGAGAAGAAATAACGCATAGTACAAAATTAGCTTGTATCTCCAAAACTACACGTTGTATCTCGAAAAGAATTGTTGTGGCGTGTACGTCTTAACATGTAGCATCTAAAGAGAACCAAAAGGAGACTTTTCTTTCGTCAAAATTTTTCAGAAAATCACGTTTTAAGGAAATCCCGCATCGTGCGAAATTATCTTGTTTTTCCTAAACAACACGTTGTAAGTCGAAAAGCTTTCATGTTGCGTGTATGTCTAAGTGTGTAGCCTCAAAAGAGAAGGCACAGGACAGTTTTCTCTCGAAAGGATATGTAAGAATACCACTTCATAAGGAAATACAGTTTTGCAGAGTAAAGACATATACGTACGCATTGGAAACTCTTTACGAGAAGAAATAACGCATAGTACAAAATTAGCTTGTATCTCCAAAACTACACGTTGTATCTCGAAAAGAATTGTTGTGGCGTGTACGTCTTAACATGTAGCATCTAAAGAGAACCAAAAGGAGAATTTTCTTTCGTCAAAATTTTTCAGAAAATCACGTTTTAAGGAAATCCCGCATCGTGCGAAATTATCTTGTTTTTCCTAAACAACACGTTGTAAGTCAAAAAGCTTTCATGTTGCGTGTATGTCTAAGTGTGTAGCCTCAAAAGAGAAGGCACAGGACAGTTTTCTCTCGAAAGGATATGTAAGAATACCACTTCATAAGGAAATACAGTTTTGCAGAGTAAAGACATATGCGTACGCATTGGAAACTCTTTACGAGAAGAAATAACGCATAGTACAAAATTAGCTTGTATCTCCAAAACTACACGTTGTATCTCGAAAAGAATTGTTGTGGCGTGTACGTCTTAACATGTAGCATCTAAAGAGAACCAAAAGGAGAATTTTCTTTCGTCAAAATTTTTCAGAAAATCACGTTTTAAGGAAATCCCGCATCGTGCGAAATTATCTTGTTTTTCCTAAACAACACGTTGTAAGTCGAAAAGCTTTCATGTTGCGTGTATGTCTAAGTGTGTAGCCTCAAAAGAGAAGGCACAGGACAGTTTTCTCTCGAAAGGATATGTAAGAATACCACTTCATAAGGAAATACAGTTTTGCAGAGTAAAGACATATACGTACGCATTGGAAACTCTTTACGAGAAGAAATAACGCATAGTACAAAATTAGCTTGTATCTCCAAAACTACACGTTGTATCTCGAAAAGAATTGTTGTGGCGTGTACGTCTTAACATGTAGCATCTAAAGAGAACCAAAAAGAGACTTTTCTTTCGTCAAAATTTTTCAGAAAATCACGTTTTAAGGAAATCCCGCATCGTGCGAAATTATCTTGTTTTTCCTAAACAACACGTTGTAAGTCGAAAAGCTTTCATGTTGCGTGTATGTCTAAGTGTGTAGCCTCAAAAGAGAAGGCACAGGACAGTTTTCTCTCGAAAGGATATGTAAGAATACCACTTCATAAGGAAATACAGTTTTGCAGAGTAAAGACATATACGTACGCATTGGAAACTCTTTACGAGAAGAAATAACGCATAGTATAAAATAAGCTTGTATCTCCAAAACTACACGTTGTATCTCGAAAAGAATTGTTGTGGCGTGTACGTCTTAACATGTAGCATCTAAAGAGAACCAAAAGGAGAATTTTCTTTCGTCAAAATTTTTCAGAAAATCACGTTTTAAGGAAATCCCGCATCGTGCGAAATTATCTTGTTTTTCCTAAACAACACGTTGTAAGTCGAAAAGCTTTCATGTTGCGTGTATGTCTAAGTGTGTAGCCTCAAAAGAGAAGGCACAGGACAGTTTTCTCTCGAAAGGATATGTAAGAATACCACTTCATAAGGAAATACAGTTTTGCAGCGTAAAGACATATGCGTACGCATTGGAAACTCTTTACGAGAAGAAATAACGCATAGTACAAAATTAGCTTGTATCTCCAAAACTACACGTTGTATCTCGAAAAGAATTGTTGTGGCGTGTACGTCTTAACATGTAGCATCTAAAGAGAACCAAAAGGAGAATTTTCTTTCGTCAAAATTTTTCAGAAAATCACGTTTTAAGGAAATCCCGCATCGTGCGAAATTATCTTGTTTTTCCTAAACAACACGTTGTAAGTCGAAAAGCTTTCATGTTGCGTGTATGTCTAAGTGTGTAGCCTCAAAAGAGAAGGCACAGGACAGTTTTCTCTCGAAAGGATATGTAAGAATACCACTTCATAAGGAAATACAGTTTTGCAGCGTAAAGACATATACTTACGCATTGGAAACTCTTTACGAGAAGAAATAACGCATAGTACAAAATTAGCTTGTATCTCCAAAACTACACGTTGTATCTCGAAAAGAATTGTTGTGGCGTGTACGTCTTAACATGTAGCATCTAAAGAGAACCAAAAGGAGAATTTTCTTTCGTCAAAATTTTTCAGAAAATCACGTTTTAAGGAAATCCTGCATCGTGCGAAATTATCTTGTTTTTCCTAAACAACACGTTGTAAGTCGAAAAGCTTTCATGTTGCGTGTATGTCTAAGTGTGTAGCCTCAAAAGAGAAGGCACAGGACAGTTTTCTCTCGAAAGGATATGTAAGAATACCACTTCATAAGGAAATACAGTTTTGCAGAGTAAAGACATATACGTACGCATTGGAAACTCTTTACGAGAAGAAATAACGCATAGTATAAAATTAGCTTGTATCTCCAAAACTACACGTTGTATCTCGAAAAGAATTGTTGTGGCGTGTACGTCTTAACATGTAGCATCTAAAGAGAACCAAAAGGAGAATTTTCTTTCGTCAAAATTTTTCAGAAAATCACGTTTTAAGGAAATCCCGCATCGTGCGAAATTATCTTGTTTTTCCTAAACAACACGTTGTAAGTCGAAAAGCTTTCATGTTGCGTGTATGTCTAAGTGTGTAGCCTCAAAAGAGAAGGCACAGGACAGTTTTCTCTCGAAAGGATATGTAAGAATACCACTTCATAAGGAAATACAGTTTTGCAGAGTAAAGACATATGCGTACGCATTGGAAACTCTTTACGAGAAGAAATAACGCATAGTACAAAATTAGCTTGTATCTCCAAAACTACACGTTGTATCTCGAAAAGAATTGTTGTGGCGTGTACGTCTTAACATGTAGCATCTAAAGAGAACCAAAAGGAGAATTTTCTTTCGTCAAAATTTTTCAGAAAATCACGTTTTAAGGAAATCCCGCATCGTGCGAAATTATCTTGTTTTTCCTAAACAACACGTTGTAAGTCGAAAAGCTTTCATGTTGCGTGTATGTCTAAGTGTGTAGCCTCAAAAGAGAAGGCACAGGACAGTTTTCTCTCGAAAGGATATGTAAGAATACCACTTCATAAGGAAATACAGTTTTGCAGCGTAAAGACATATACGTACGCATTGGAAACTCTTTACGAGAAGAAATAACGCATAGTACAAAATTAGCTTGTATCTCCAAAACTACACGTTGTATCTCGAAAAGAATTGTTGTGGCGTGTACGTCTTAACATGTAGCATCTAAAGAGAACCAAAAGGAGAATTTTCTTTCGTCAAAATTTTTCAGAAAATCACGTTTTAAGGAAATCCCGCATCGTGCGAAATTATCTTGTTTTTCCTAAACAACACGTTGTAAGTCGAAAAGCTTTCATGTTGCGTGTATGTCTAAGTGTGTAGCCTCAAAAGAGAAGGCACAGGACAGTTTTCTCTCGAAAGGATATGTAAGAATACCACTTCATAAGGAAATACAGTTTTGCAGCGTAAAGACATATGCGTACGCATTGGAAACTCTTTAGGAGAAGAAATAACGCATAGTACAAAATTAGCTTGTATCTCCAAAACTACACGTTGTATCTCGAAAAGAATTGTTGTGGCGTGTACGTCTTAACATGTAGCATCTAAAGAGAACCAAAAGGAGAATTTTCTTTCGTCAAAATTTTTCAGAAAATCACGTTTTAAGGAAATCCCGCATCGTGCGAAATTATCTTGTTTTTCCTAAACAACACGTTGTAAGTCGAAAAGCTTTCATGTTGCGTGTATGTCTAAGTGTGTAGCCTCAAAAGAGAAGGCACAGGACAGTTTTCTCTCGAAAGGATATGTAAGAATACCACTTCATAAGGAAATACAGTTTTGCAGAGTAAAGACATATACGTACGCATTGGAAACTCTTTACGAGAAGAAATAACGCATAGTACAAAATTAGCTTGTATCTCCAAAACTACACGTTGTATCTCGAAAAGAATTGTTGTGGCGTGTACGTCTTAACATGTAGCATCTAAAGAGAACCAAAAGGAGACTTTTCTTTCGTCAAAATTTTTCAGAAAATCACGTTTTAAGGAAATCCCGCATCGTGCGAAATTATCTTGTTTTTCCTAAACAACACGTTGTAAGTCGAAAAGCTTTCATGTTGCGTGTATGTCTAAGTGTGTAGCCTCAAAAGAGAAGGCACAGGACAGTTTTCTCTCGAAAGGATATGTAAGAATACCACTTCATAAGGAATTACAGTTTTGCAGCGTAAAGACATACGTACGCATTGGAAACTCTTTAGGAGAAGAAATAACGCATAGTACAAAATTAGCTTGTATCTCCAAAACTACACGTTGTATCTCGAAAAGAATTGTTGTGGCGTGTACGTCTTAACATGTAGCATCTAAAGAGAACCAAAAGGAGAATTTTCTTTCGTCAAAATTTTTCAGAAAATCACGTTTTAAGGAAATCCCGCATCGTGCGAAATTATCTTGTTTTTCCTAAACAACACGTTGTAAGTCAAAAAGCTTTCATGTTGCGTGTATGTCTAAGTGTGTAGCCTCAAAAGAGAAGGCACAGGACAGTTTTCTCTCGAAAGGATATGTAAGAATATCACTTCATAAGGAAATACAGTTTTGCAGAGTAAAGACATATACGTACGCATTGGAAACTCTTTACGAGAAGAAATAACGCATAGTACAAAATTAGCTTGTATCTCCAAAACTACACGATGTATCTCGAAAAGAATTGTTGTGGCGTGTACGTCTTAACATGTAGCATCTAAAGAGAACCAAAAGGAGAATTTTCTTTCGTCAAAATTTTTCAGAAAATCACGTTTTAAGGAAATCCCGCATCGTGCGAAATTATCTTGTTTTTCCTAAACAACACGTTGTAAGTCGAAAAGCTTTCATGTTGCGTGTATGTCTAAGTGTGTAGCCTCAAAAGAGAAGGCACAGGACAGTTTTCTCCCGAAAGGATATGTAAGAATACCACTTCATAAGGAAATACAGTTTTGCAGCGTAAAGACATATACGTACGCATTGGAAACTCTTTACGAGAAGAAATAACGCATAGTACAAAATTAGCTTGTATCTCCAAAACTACACGTTGTATCTCGAAAAGAATTGTTGTGGCGTGTACGTCTTAACATGTAGCATCTAAAGAGAACCAAAAGGAGAATTTTCTTTCGTCAAAATTTTTCAGAAAATCACGTTTTAAGGAAATCCCGCATCGTGCGAAATTATCTTGTTTTTCCTAAACAACACGTTGTAAGTCGAAAAGCTTTCATGTTGCGTGTATGTCTAAGTGTGTAGCCTCAAAAGAGAAGGCACAGGACAGTTTTCTCTCGAAAGGATATGTAAGAATACCACTTCATAAGGAAATACAGTTTTGCAGAGTAAAGACATATACGTACGCATTGGAAACTCTTTACGAGAAGAAATAACGCATAGTACAAAATTAGCTTGTATCTCCAAAACTACACGTTGTATCTCGAAAAGAATTGTTGTGGCGTGTACGTCTTAACATGTAGCATCTAAAGAGAACCAAAAGGAGACTTTTCTTTCGTCAAAATTTTTCAGAAAATCACGTTTTAAGGAAATCCCGCATCGTGCGAAATTATCTTGTTTTTCCTAAACAACACGTTGTAAGTCGAAAAGCTTTCATGTTGCGTGTATGTCTAAGTGTGTAGCCTCAAAAGAGAAGGCACAGGACAGTTTTCTCTCGAAAGGATATGTAAGAATACCACTTCATAAGGAATTACAGTTTTGCAGCGTAAAGACATACGTACGCATTGGAAACTCTTTAGGAGAAGAAATAACGCATAGTACAAAATTAGCTTGTATCTCCAAAACTACACGTTGTATCTCGAAAAGAATTGTTGTGGCGTGTACGTCTTAACATGTAGCATCTAAAGAGAACCAAAAGGAGAATTTTCTTTCGTCAAAATTTTTCAGAAAATCACGTTTTAAGGAAATCCCGCATCGTGCGAAATTATCTTGTTTTTCCTAAACAACACGTTGTAAGTCAAAAAGCTTTCATGTTGCGTGTATGTCTAAGTGTGTAGCCTCAAAAGAGAAGGCACAGGACAGTTTTCTCTCGAAAGGATATGTAAGAATATCACTTCATAAGGAAATACAGTTTTGCAGAGTAAAGACATATACGTACGCATTGGAAACTCTTTACGAGAAGAAATAACGCATAGTACAAAATTAGCTTGTATCTCCAAAACTACACGATGTATCTCGAAAAGAATTGTTGTGGCGTGTACGTCTTAACATGTAGCATCTAAAGAGAACCAAAAGGAGAATTTTCTTTCGTCAAAATTTTTCAGAAAATCACGTTTTAAGGAAATCCCGCATCGTGCGAAATTATCTTGTTTTTCCTAAACAACACGTTGTAAGTCGAAAAGCTTTCATGTTGCGTGTATGTCTAAGTGTGTAGCCTCAAAAGAGAAGGCACAGGACAGTTTTCTCCCGAAAGGATATGTAAGAATACCACTTCATAAGGAAATACAGTTTTGCAGCGTAAAGACATATACGTACGCATTGGAAACTCTTTACGAGAAGAAATAACGCATAGTACAAAATTAGCTTGTATCTCCAAAACTACACGTTGTATCTCGAAAAGAATTGTTGTGGCGTGTACGTCTTAACATGTAGCATCTAAAGAGAACCAAAAGGAGAATTTTCTTTCGTCAAAATTTTTCAGAAAATCACGTTTTAAGGAAATCCCGCATCGTGCGAAATTATCTTGTTTTTCCTAAACAACACGTTGTAAGTCGAAAAGCTTTCATGTTGCGTGTATGTCTAAGAGTGTAGCCTCAAAAGAGAAGGCACAGGACAGTTTTCTCTCGAAAGGATATGTAAGAATACCACTTCATAAGGAAATACAGTTTTGCAGAGTAAAGACATATACGTACGCATTGGAAACTCTTTACGAGAAGAAATAACGCATAGTACAAAATTAGCTTGTATCTCCAAAACTACACGTTGTATCTCGAAAAGAATTGTTGTGGCGTGTACGTCTTAACATGTAGCATCTAAAGAGAACCAAAAGGAGAATTTTCTTTCGTCAAAATTTTTCAGAAAATCACGTTTTAAGGAAATCCCGCATCGTGCGAAATTATCTTGTTTTTCCTAAACAACACGTTGTAAGTCGAAAAGCTTTCATGTTGCGTGTATGTCTAAGTGTGTAGCCTCAAAAGAGAAGGCACAGGACAGTTTTCTCTCGAAAGGATATGTAAGAATACCACTTCATAAGGAAATACAGTTTTGCAGAGTAAAGACATATACGTACGCATTGGAAACTCTTTACGAGAAGAAATAACGCATAGTACAAAATTAGCTTGTATCTCCAAAACTACACGTTGTATCTCGAAAAGAATTGTTGTGGCGTGTACGTCTTAACATGTAGCATCTAAAGAGAACCAAAAGGAGAATTTAGTTTCGTCAAAATTTTTCAGAAAATCACGTTTTAAGGAAATCCCGCATCGTGCGAAATTATCTTGTTTTTCCTAAACAGCACGTTGTAAGTCGAAATGCTTTCATGTTGCGTGTATGTCTAAGTGTGTAGCCTCAAAAGAGAAGGCACAGGACAGTTTTCTCTCGAAAGGATATGTAAGAATACCACTTCATAAGGAAATACAGTTTTGCAGAGTAAAGACATATACGTACGCATTGGAAACTCTTTACGAGAAGAAATAACGCATAGTACAAAATTAGCTTGTATCTCCAAAACTACACGTTGTATCTCGAAAAGAATTGTTGTGGCGTGTACGTCTTAACATGTAGCATCTAAAGAGAACCAAAAGGAGAATTTTCTTTCGTCAAAATTTTTCAGAAAATCACGTTTTAAGGAAATCCCGCATCGTGCGAAATTATCTTGTTTTTCCTAAACAACACGTTGTAAGTCAAAGAGCTTTCATGTTGCGTGTATGTCTAAGTGTGTTGCCTCAAAAGAGAAGGCACAGGACAGTTTTCTCTCGAAAGGATATGTAAGAATACCACTTCATAAGGAAATACAGTTTTGCAGAGTAAAGACATATACGTACGCATTGGAAACTCTTTAGGAGAAGAAATAACGCATAGTACAAAATTAGCTTGTATCTCCAAAACTACACGTTGTATCTCGAAAAGAATTGTTGTGGCGTGTACGTCTTAACATGTAGCATCTAAAGAGAACCAAAAGGAGAATTTTCTTTCGTCAAAATTTTTCAGAAAATCACGTTTTAAGGAAATCCCGCATCGTGCGAAATTATCTTGTTTTTCCTAAACAACACGTTGTAAGTCGAAAAGCTTTCATGTTGCGTGTATGTCTAAGTGTGTAGCCTCAAAAGAGAAGGCACAGGACAGTTTTCTCTCGAAAGGATATGTAAGAATACCACTTCATAAGGAAATACAGTTTTGCAGCGTAAAGACATATGCGTACGCATTGGAAACTCTTTACGAGAAGAAATAACGCATAGTACAAAATTAGCTTGTATCTCCAAAACTACACGTTGTATCTCGAAAAGAATTGTTGTGGCGTGTACGTCTTAACATGTAGCATCTAAAGAGAACCAAAAGGAGAATTTTCTTTCGTCAAAATTTTTCAGAAAATCACGTTTTAAGGAAATCCCGCATCGTGCGAAATTATCTTGTTTTTCCTAAACAACACGTTGTAAGTCGAAAAGCTTTCATGTTGCGTGTATGTCTAAGTGTGTAGCCTCAAAAGAGAAGGCACAGGACAGTTTTCTCTCGAATGGATATGTAAGAATACCACTTCATAAGGAAATACAGTTTTGCAGCGTAAAGACATATACTTACGCATTGGAAACTCTTTACGAGAAGAAATAACGCATAGTAAAAAATTAGCTTGTATCTCCAAAACTACACGTTGTATCTCGAAAAGAATTGTTGTGGCGTGTACGTCTTAACATGTAGCATCTAAAGAGAACCAAAAGGAGAATTTTCTTTCGTCAAAATTTTTCAGAAAATCACGTTTTAAGGAAATCCTGCATCGTGCGAAATTATCTTGTTTTTCCTAAACAACACGTTGTAAGTCGAAAAGCTTTCATGTTGCGTGTATGTCTAAGTGTGTAGCCTCAAAAGAGAAGGCACAGGACAGTTTTCTCTCGAAAGGATATGTAAGAATACCACTTCATAAGGAAATACAGTTTTGCAGAGTAAAGACATATACGTACGCATTGGAAACTCTTTACGAGAAGAAATAACGCATAGTATAAAATTAGCTTGTATCTCCAAAACTACACGTTGTATCTCGAAAAGAATTGTTGTGGCGTGTACGTCTTAACATGTAGCATCTAAAGAGAACCAAAAGGAGAATTTTCTTTCGTCAAAATTTTTCAGAAAATCACGTTTTAAGGAAATCCCGCATCGTGCGAAATTATCTTGTTTTTCCTAAACAACACGTTGTAAGTCGAAAAGCTTTCATGTTGCGTGTATGTCTAAGTGTGTAGCCTCAAAAGAGAAGGCACAGGACAGTTTTCTCTCGAAAGGATATGTAAGAATACCACTTCATAAGGAAATACAGTTTTGCAGAGTAAAGACATATGCGTACGCATTGGAAACTCTTTACGAGAAGAAATAACGCATAGTACAAAATTAGCTTGTATCTCCAAAACTACACGTTGTATCTCGAAAAGAATTGTTGTGGCGTGTACGTCTTAACATGTAGCATCTAAAGAGAACCAAAAGGAGAATTTTCTTTCGTCAAAATTTTTCAGAAAATCACGTTTTAAGGAAATCCCGCATCGTGCGAAATTATCTTGTTTTTCCTAAACAACACGTTGTAAGTCGAAAAGCTTTCATGTTGCGTGTATGTCTAAGTGTGTAGCCTCAAAAGAGAAGGCACAGGACAGTTTTCTCTCGAAAGGATATGTAAGAATACCACTTCATAAGGAAATACAGTTTTGCAGCGTAAAGACATATACGTACGCATTGGAAACTCTTTACGAGAAGAAATAACGCATAGTACAAAATTAGCTTGTATCTCCAAAACTACACGTTGTATCTCGAAAAGAATTGTTGTGGCGTGTACGTCTTAACATGTAGCATCTAAAGAGAACCAAAAGGAGAATTTTCTTTCGTCAAAATTTTTCAGAAAATCACGTTTTAAGGAAATCCCGCATCGTGCGAAATTATCTTGTTTTTCCTAAACAACACGTTGTAAGTCGAAAAGCTTTCATGTTGCGTGTATGTCTAAGAGTGTAGCCTCAAAAGAGAAGGCACAGGACAGTTTTCTCTCGAAAGGATATGTAAGAATACCACTTCATAAGGAAATACAGTTTTGCAGAGTAAAGACATATACGTACGCATTGGAAACTCTTTACGAGAAGAAATAACGCATAGTACAAAATTAGCTTGTATCTCCAAAACTACACGTTGTATCTCGAAAAGAATTGTTGTGGCGTGTACGTCTTAACATGTAGCATCTAAAGAGAACCAAAAGGAGAATTTTCTTTCGTCAAAATTTTTCAGAAAATCACGTTTTAAGGAAATCCCGCATCGTGCGAAATTATCTTGTTTTTCCTAAACAACACGTTGTAAGTCAAAGAGCTTTCATGTTGCGTGTATGTCTAAGTGTGTTGCCTCAAAAGAGAAGGCACAGGACAGTTTTCTCTCGAAAGGATATGTAAGAATACCACTTCATAAGGAAATACAGTTTTGCAGAGTAAAGACATATACGTACGCATTGGAAACTCTTTAGGAGAAGAAATAACGCATAGTACAAAATTAGCTTGTATCTCCAAAACTACACGTTGTATCTCGAAAAGAATTGTTGTGGCGTGTACGTCTTAACATGTAGCATCTAAAGAGAACCAAAAGGAGAATTTTCTTTCGTCAAAATTTTTCAGAAAATCACGTTTTAAGGAAATCCCGCATCGTGCGAAATTATCTTGTTTTTCCTAAACAACACGTTGTAAGTCGAAAAGCTTTCATGTTGCGTGTATGTCTAAGTGTGTAGCCTCAAAAGAGAAGGCACAGGACAGTTTTCTCTCGAAAGGATATGTAAGAATACCACTTCATAAGGAAATACAGTTTTGCAGCGTAAAGACATATGCGTACGCATTGGAAACTCTTTACGAGAAGAAATAACGCATAGTACAAAATTAGCTTGTATCTCCAAAACTACACGTTGTATCTCGAAAAGAATTGTTGTGGCGTGTACGTCTTAACATGTAGCATCTAAAGAGAACCAAAAGGAGAATTTTCTTTCGTCAAAATTTTTCAGAAAATCACGTTTTAAGGAAATCCCGCATCGTGCGAAATTATCTTGTTTTTCCTAAACAACACGTTGTAAGTCGAAAAGCTTTCATGTTGCGTGTATGTCTAAGTGTGTAGCCTCAAAAGAGAAGGCACAGGACAGTTTTCTCTCGAATGGATATGTAAGAATACCACTTCATAAGGAAATACAGTTTTGCAGCGTAAAGACATATACTTACGCATTGGAAACTCTTTACGAGAAGAAATAACGCATAGTAAAAAATTAGCTTGTATCTCCAAAACTACACGTTGTATCTCGAAAAGAATTGTTGTGGCGTGTACGTCTTAACATGTAGCATCTAAAGAGAACCAAAAGGAGAATTTTCTTTCGTCAAAATTTTTCAGAAAATCACGTTTTAAGGAAATCCTGCATCGTGCGAAATTATCTTGTTTTTCCTAAACAACACGTTGTAAGTCGAAAAGCTTTCATGTTGCGTGTATGTCTAAGTGTGTAGCCTCAAAAGAGAAGGCACAGGACAGTTTTCTCTCGAAAGGATATGTAAGAATACCACTTCATAAGGAAATACAGTTTTGCAGAGTAAAGACATATACGTACGCATTGGAAACTCTTTACGAGAAGAAATAACGCATAGTATAAAATTAGCTTGTATCTCCAAAACTACACGTTGTATCTCGAAAAGAATTGTTGTGGCGTGTACGTCTTAACATGTAGCATCTAAAGAGAACCAAAAGGAGAATTTTCTTTCGTCAAAATTTTTCAGAAAATCACGTTTTAAGGAAATCCCGCATCGTGCGAAATTATCTTGTTTTTCCTAAACAACACGTTGTAAGTCGAAAAGCTTTCATGTTGCGTGTATGTCTAAGTGTGTAGCCTCAAAAGAGAAGGCACAGGACAGTTTTCTCTCGAAAGGATATGTAAGAATACCACTTCATAAGGAAATACAGTTTTGCAGAGTAAAGACATATGCGTACGCATTGGAAACTCTTTACGAGAAGAAATAACGCATAGTACAAAATTAGCTTGTATCTCCAAAACTACACGTTGTATCTCGAAAAGAATTGTTGTGGCGTGTACGTCTTAACATGTAGCATCTAAAGAGAACCAAAAGGAGAATTTTCTTTCGTCAAAATTTTTCAGAAAATCACGTTTTAAGGAAATCCCGCATCGTGCGAAATTATCTTGTTTTTCCTAAACAACACGTTGTAAGTCGAAAAGCTTTCATGTTGCGTGTATGTCTAAGTGTGTAGCCTCAAAAGAGAAGGCACAGGACAGTTTTCTCTCGAAAGGATATGTAAGAATACCACTTCATAAGGAAATACAGTTTTGCAGCGTAAAGACATATACGTACGCATTGGAAACTCTTTACGAGAAGAAATAACGCATAGTACAAAATTAGCTTGTATCTCCAAAACTACACGTTGTATCTCGAAAAGAATTGTTGTGGCGTGTACGTCTTAACATGTAGCATCTAAAGAGAACCAAAAGGAGAATTTTCTTTCGTCAAAATTTTTCAGAAAATCACGTTTTAAGGAAATCCCGCATCGTGCGAAATTATCTTGTTTTTCCTAAACAACACGTTGTAAGTCGAAAAGCTTTCATGTTGCGTGTATGTCTAAGTGTGTAGCCTCAAAAGAGAAGGCACAGGACAGTTTTCTCTCGAAAGGATATGTAAGAATACCACTTCATAAGGAAATACAGTTTTGCAGCGTAAAGACATATGCGTACGCATTGGAAACTCTTTAGGAGAAGAAATAACGCATAGTACAAAATTAGCTTGTATCTCCAAAACTACACGTTGTATCTCGAAAAGAATTGTTGTGGCGTGTACGTCTTAACATGTAGCATCTAAAGAGAACCAAAAGGAGAATTTTCTTTCGTCAAAATTTTTCAGAAAATCACGTTTTAAGGAAATCCCGCATCGTGCGAAATTATCTTGTTTTTCCTAAACAACACGTTGTAAGTCGAAAAGCTTTCATGTTGCGTGTATGTCTAAGTGTGTAGCCTCAAAAGAGAAGGCACAGGACAGTTTTCTCTCGAAAGGATATGTAAGAATACCACTTCATAAGGAAATACAGTTTTGCAGAGTAAAGACATATACGTACGCATTGGAAACTCTTTACGAGAAGAAATAACGCATAGTACAAAATTAGCTTGTATCTCCAAAACTACACGTTGTATCTCGAAAAGAATTGTTGTGGCGTGTACGTCTTAACATGTAGCATCTAAAGAGAACCAAAAGGAGACTTTTCTTTCGTCAAAATTTTTCAGAAAATCACGTTTTAAGGAAATCCCGCATCGTGCGAAATTATCTTGTTTTTCCTAAACAACACGTTGTAAGTCGAAAAGCTTTCATGTTGCGTGTATGTCTAAGTGTGTAGCCTCAAAAGAGAAGGCACAGGACAGTTTTCTCTCGAAAGGATATGTAAGAATACCACTTCATAAGGAATTACAGTTTTGCAGCGTAAAGACATACGTACGCATTGGAAACTCTTTAGGAGAAGAAATAACGCATAGTACAAAATTAGCTTGTATCTCCAAAACTACACGTTGTATCTCGAAAAGAATTGTTGTGGCGTGTACGTCTTAACATGTAGCATCTAAAGAGAACCAAAAGGAGAATTTTCTTTCGTCAAAATTTTTCAGAAAATCACGTTTTAAGGAAATCCCGCATCGTGCGAAATTATCTTGTTTTTCCTAAACAACACGTTGTAAGTCAAAAAGCTTTCATGTTGCGTGTATGTCTAAGTGTGTAGCCTCAAAAGAGAAGGCACAGGACAGTTTTCTCTCGAAAGGATATGTAAGAATATCACTTCATAAGGAAATACAGTTTTGCAGAGTAAAGACATATACGTACGCATTGGAAACTCTTTACGAGAAGAAATAACGCATAGTACAAAATTAGCTTGTATCTCCAAAACTACACGATGTATCTCGAAAAGAATTGTTGTGGCGTGTACGTCTTAACATGTAGCATCTAAAGAGAACCAAAAGGAGAATTTTCTTTCGTCAAAATTTTTCAGAAAATCACGTTTTAAGGAAATCCCGCATCGTGCGAAATTATCTTGTTTTTCCTAAACAACACGTTGTAAGTCGAAAAGCTTTCATGTTGCGTGTATGTCTAAGTGTGTAGCCTCAAAAGAGAAGGCACAGGACAGTTTTCTCCCGAAAGGATATGTAAGAATACCACTTCATAAGGAAATACAGTTTTGCAGCGTAAAGACATATACGTACGCATTGGAAACTCTTTACGAGAAGAAATAACGCATAGTACAAAATTAGCTTGTATCTCCAAAACTACACGTTGTATCTCGAAAAGAATTGTTGTGGCGTGTACGTCTTAACATGTAGCATCTAAAGAGAACCAAAAGGAGAATTTTCTTTCGTCAAAATTTTTCAGAAAATCACGTTTTAAGGAAATCCCGCATCGTGCGAAATTATCTTGTTTTTCCTAAACAACACGTTGTAAGTCGAAAAGCTTTCATGTTGCGTGTATGTCTAAGAGTGTAGCCTCAAAAGAGAAGGCACAGGACAGTTTTCTCTCGAAAGGATATGTAAGAATACCACTTCATAAGGAAATACAGTTTTGCAGAGTAAAGACATATACGTACGCATTGGAAACTCTTTACGAGAAGAAATAACGCATAGTACAAAATTAGCTTGTATCTCCAAAACTACACGTTGTATCTCGAAAAGAATTGTTGTGGCGTGTACGTCTTAACATGTAGCATCTAAAGAGAACCAAAAGGAGAATTTTCTTTCGTCAAAATTTTTCAGAAAATCACGTTTTAAGGAAATCCCGCATCGTGCGAAATTATCTTGTTTTTCCTAAACAACACGTTGTAAGTCGAAAAGCTTTCATGTTGCGTGTATGTCTAAGTGTGTAGCCTCAAAAGAGAAGGCACAGGACAGTTTTCTCTCGAAAGGATATGTAAGAATACCACTTCATAAGGAAATACAGTTTTGCAGAGTAAAGACATATACGTACGCATTGGAAACTCTTTACGAGAAGAAATAACGCATAGTACAAAATTAGCTTGTATCTCCAAAACTACACGTTGTATCTCGAAAAGAATTGTTGTGGCGTGTACGTCTTAACATGTAGCATCTAAAGAGAACCAAAAGGAGAATTTAGTTTCGTCAAAATTTTTCAGAAAATCACGTTTTAAGGAAATCCCGCATCGTGCGAAATTATCTTGTTTTTCCTAAACAGCACGTTGTAAGTCGAAATGCTTTCATGTTGCGTGTATGTCTAAGTGTGTAGCCTCAAAAGAGAAGGCACAGGACAGTTTTCTCTCGAAAGGATATGTAAGAATACCACTTCATAAGGAAATACAGTTTTGCAGAGTAAAGACATATACGTACGCATTGGAAACTCTTTACGAGAAGAAATAACGCATAGTACAAAATTAGCTTGTATCTCCAAAACTACACGTTGTATCTCGAAAAGAATTGTTGTGGCGTGTACGTCTTAACATGTAGCATCTAAAGAGAACCAAAAGGAGAATTTTCTTTCGTCAAAATTTTTCAGAAAATCACGTTTTAAGGAAATCCCGCATCGTGCGAAATTATCTTGTTTTTCCTAAACAACACGTTGTAAGTCAAAGAGCTTTCATGTTGCGTGTATGTCTAAGTGTGTTGCCTCAAAAGAGAAGGCACAGGACAGTTTTCTCTCGAAAGGATATGTAAGAATACCACTTCATAAGGAAATACAGTTTTGCAGAGTAAAGACATATACGTACGCATTGGAAACTCTTTACGAGAAGAAATAACGCATAGTACAAAATTAGCTTGTATCTCCAAAACTACACGTTGTATCTCGAAAAGAATTGTTGTGGCGTGTACGTCTTAACATGTAGCATCTAAAGAGAACCAAAAGGAGAATTTTCTTTCGTCAAAATTTTTCAGAAAATCACGTTTTAAGGAAATCCCGCATCGTGCGAAATTATCTTGTTTTTCCTAAACAACACGTTGTAAGTCGAAAAGCTTTCATGTTGCGTGTATGTCTAAGTGTGTAGCCTCAAAAGAGAAGGCACAGGACAGTTTTCTCTCGAAAGGATATGTAAGAATACCACTTCATAAGGAAATACAGTTTTGCAGAGTAAAGACATATACGTACGCATTGGAAACTCTTTACGAGAAGAAATAACGCATAGTACAAAATTAGCTTGTATCTCCAAAACTACACGTTGTATCTCGAAAAGAATTGTTGTGGCGTGTACGTCTTAACATGTAGCATCTAAAGAGAACCAAAAGGAGAATTTAGTTTCGTCAAAATTTTTCAGAAAATCACGTTTTAAGGAAATCCCGCATCGTGCGAAATTATCTTGTTTTTCCTAAACAGCACGTTGTAAGTCGAAATGCTTTCATGTTGCGTGTATGTCTAAGTGTGTAGCCTCAAAAGAGAAGGCACAGGACAGTTTTCTCTCGAAAGGATATGTAAGAATACCACTTCATAAGGAAATACAGTTTTGCAGAGTAAAGACATATACGTACGCATTGGAAACTCTTTACGAGAAGAAATAACGCATAGTACAAAATTAGCTTGTATCTCCAAAACTACACGTTGTATCTCGAAAAGAATTGTTGTGGCGTGTACGTCTTAACATGTAGCATCTAAAGAGAACCAAAAGGAGAATTTTCTTTCGTCAAAATTTTTCAGAAAATCACGTTTTAAGGAAATCCCGCATCGTGCGAAATTATCTTGTTTTTCCTAAACAACACGTTGTAAGTCAAAGAGCTTTCATGTTGCGTGTATGTCTAAGTGTGTTGCCTCATAAGAGAAGGCACAGGACAGTTTTCTCTCGAAAGGATATGTAAGAATACCACTTCATAAGGAAATACAGTTTTGCAGAGTAAAGACATATACGTACGCATTGGAAACTCTTTAGGAGAAGAAATAACGCATAGTACAAAATTAGCTTGTATCTCCAAAACTACACGTTGTATCTCGAAAAGAATTGTTGTGGCGTGTACGTCTTAACATGTAGCATCTAAAGAGAACCAAAAGGAGAATTTTCTTTCGTCAAAATTTTTCAGAAAATCACGTTTTAAGGAAATCCCGCATCGTGCGAAATTATCTTGTTTTTCCTAAACAACACGTTGTAAGTCGAAAAGCTTTCATGTTGCGTGTATGTCTAAGTGTGTAGCCTCAAAAGAGAAGGCACAGGACAGTTTTCTCTCGAAAGGATATGTAAGAATACCACTTCATAAGGAAATACAGTTTTGCAGCGTAAAGACATATGCGTACGCATTGGAAACTCTTTACGAGAAGAAATAACGCATAGTACAAAATTAGCTTGTATCTCCAAAACTACACGTTGTATCTCGAAAAGAATTGTTGTGGCGTGTACGTCTTAACATGTAGCATCTAAAGAGAACCAAAAGGAGAATTTTCTTTCGTCAAAATTTTTCAGAAAATCACGTTTTAAGGAAATCCCGCATCGTGCGAAATTATCTTGTTTTTCCTAAACAACACGTTGTAAGTCGAAAAGCTTTCATGTTGCGTGTATGTCTAAGTGTGTAGCCTCAAAAGAGAAGGCACAGGACAGTTTTCTCTCGAAAGGATATGTAAGAATACCACTTCATAAGGAAATACAGTTTTGCAGCGTAAAGACATATACTTACGCATTGGAAACTCTTTACGAGAAGAAATAACGCATAGTAAAAAATTAGCTTGTATCTCCAAATCTACACGTTGTATCTCGAAAAGAATTGTTGTGGCGTGTACGTCTTAACATGTAGCATCTAAAGAGAACCAAAAGGAGAATTTTCTTTCGTCAAAATTTTTCAGAAAATCACGTTTTAAGGAAATCCCGCATCGTGCGAAATTATCTTGTTTTTCCTAAACAACACGTTGTAAGTCGAAAAGCTTTCATGTTGCGTGTATGTCTAAGTGTGTAGCCTCAAAAGAGAAGGCACAGGACAGTTTTCTCTCGAAAGGATATGTAAGAATACCACTTCATAAGGAAATACAGTTTTGCAGAGTAAAGACATATACGTACGCATTGGAAACTCTTTACGAGAAGAAATAACGCATAGTATAAAATTAGCTTGTATCTCCAAAACTACACGTTGTATCTCGAAAAGAATTGTTGTGGCGTGTACGTCTTAACATGTAGCATCTAAAGAGAACCAAAAGGAGAATTTTCTTTCGTCAAAATTTTTCAGAAAATCACGTTTTATGGAAATCCCGCATCGTGCGAAATTATCTTGTTTTTCCTAAACAACACGTTGTAAGTCGAAAAGCTTTCATGTTGCGTGTATGTCTAAGTGTGTAGCCTCAAAAGAGAAGGCACAGGACAGTTTTCTCTCGAAAGGATATGTAAGAATACCACTTCATAAGGAAATACAGTTTTGCAGAGTAAAGACATATGCGTACGCATTGGAAACTCTTTACGAGAAGAAATAACGCATAGTACAAAATTAGCTTGTATCTCCAAAACTACACGTTGTATCTCGAAAAGAATTGTTGTGTCGTGTACGTCTTAACATGTAGCATCTAAAGAGAACCAAAAGGAGAATTTTCTTTCGTCAAAATTTTTCAGAAAATCACGTTTTAAGGAAATCCCGCATCGTGCGAAATTATCTTGTTTTTCCTAAACAACACGTTGTAAGTCGAAAAGCTTTCATGTTGCGTGTATGTCTAAGTGTGTAGCCTCAAAAGAGAAGGCACAGGACAGTTTTCTCTCGAAAGGATATGTTAGAATACCACTTCATAAGGAAATACAGTTTTGCAGCGTAAAGACATATACGTACGCATTGGAAACTCTTTACGAGAAGAAATAACGCATAGTACAAAATTAGCTTGTATCTCCAAAACTACACGTTGTATCTCGAAAAGAATTGTTGTGGCGTGTACGTCTTAACATGTAGCATCTAAAGAGAACCAAAAGGAGAATTTTCTTTCGTCAAAATTTTTCAGAAAATCACGTTTTAAGGAAATCCCGCATCGTGCGAAATTATCTTGTTTTTCCTAAACAACACGTTGTAAGTCGAAAAGCTTTCATGTTGCGTGTATGTCTAAGTGTGTAGCCTCAAAAGAGAAGGCACAGGACAGTTTTCTCTCGAAAGGATATGTAAGAATACCACTTCATAAGGAAATACAGTTTTGCAGCGTAAAGACATATGCGTACGCATTGGAAACTCTTTATGAGAAGAAATAACGCATAGTACAAAATTAGCTTGTATCTCCAAAACTACACGTTGTATCTCGAAAAGAATTGTTGTGGCGTGTACGTCTTAACATGTAGCATCTAAAGAGAACCAAAAGGAGAATTTTCTTTCGTCAAAATTTTTCAGAAAATCACGTTTTAAGGAAATCCCGCATCGTGCGAAATTATCTTGTTTTTCCTAAACAACACGTTGTAAGTCGAAAAGCTTTCATGTTGCGTGTATGTCTAAGTGTGTAGCCTCAAAAGAGAAGGCACAGGACAGTTTTCTCTCGAAAGGATATGTAAGAATACCACTTCATAAGGAAATACAGTTTTGCAGAGTAAAGACATATACATACGCATTGGAAACTCTTTACGAGAAGAAATAACGCATAGTACAAAATTAGCTTGTATCTCCAAAACTACACGTTGTATCTCGAAAAGAATTGTTGTGGCGTGTACGTCTTAACATGTAGCATCTAAAGAGAACCAAAAGGAGAATTTTCTTTCGTCAAAATTTTTCAGAAAATCACGTTTTAAGGAAATCCCGCATCGTGCGAAATTATCTTGTTTTTCCTAAACAACACGTTGTAAGTCGAAAAGCTTTCATGTTGCGTGTATGTCTAAGTGTGTAGCCTCAAAAGAGAAGGCACAGGACAGTTTTCTCTCGAAAGGATATGTAAGAATACCACTTCATAAGGAAATACAGTTTTACAGAGTAAAGACATATACGTACGCATTGGCAACTCTTTACGAGAAGAAATAACGCATAGTACAAAATTAGCTTGTATCTCCAAAACTACACGTTGTATCTCGAAAAGAATTGTTGTGGCGTGTACGTCTTAACATGTAGCATCTAAAGAGAACCAAAAGGAGACTTTTCTTTCGTCAAAATTTTTCAGAAAATCACGTTTTAAGGAAATCCCGCATCGTGCGAAATTATCTTGTTTTTCCTAAACAACACGTTGTAAGTCGAAAAGCTTTCATGTTGCGTGTATGTCTAAGTGTGTAGCCTCAAAAGAGAAGGCACAGGACAGTTTTCTCTCGAAAGGATATGTAAGAATACCACTTCATAAGGAAATACAGTTTTGCAGAGTAAAGACATATACGTACGCATTGGAAACTCTTTACGAGAAGAAATAACGCATAGTATAAAATTAGCTTGTATCTCCAAAACTACACGTTGTATCTCGAAAAGAATTGTTGTGGCGTGTACGTCTTAACATGTAGCATCTAAAGAGAACCAAAAGGAGAATTTTCTTTCGTCAAAATTTTTCAGAAAATCACGTTTTAAGGAAATCCCGCATCGTGCGAAATTATCTTGTTTTTCCTAAACAACACGTTGTAAGTCGAAAAGCTTTCATGTTGCGTGTATGTCTAAGTGTGTAGCCTCAAAAGAGAAGGCACAGGACAGTTTTCTCTCGAAAGGATATGTAAGAATACCACTTCATAAGGAAATACAGTTTTGCAGCGTAAAGACATATGCGTACGCATTGGAAACTCTTTACGAGAAGAAATAACGCATAGTAAAAAATTAGCTTGTATCTCCAAAACTACACGTTGTATCTCGAAAAGAATTGTTGTGGCGTGTACGTCTTAACATGTAGCATCTAAAGAGAACCAAAAGGAGAATTTTCTTTCGTCAAAATTTTTCAGAAAATCACGTTTTAAGGAAATCCCGCATCGTGCGAAATTATCTTGTTTTTCCTAAACAACACGTTGTAAGTCGAAAAGCTTTCATGTTGCGTGTATGTCTAAGTGTGTAGCCTCAAAAGAGAAGGCACAGGACAGTTTTCTCTCGAAAGGATATGTAAGAATACCACTTCATAAGGAAATACAGTTTTGCAGAGTAAAGACATATACGTACGCATTGGAAACTCTTTACGAGAAGAAATAACGCATAGTATAAAATTAGCTTGTATCTCCAAAACTACACGTTGTATCTCGAAAAGAATTGTTGTGGCGTGTACGTCTTAACATGTAGCATCTAAAGAGAACCAAAAGGAGAATTTTCTTTCGTCAAAATTTTTCAGAAAATCACGTTTTAAGGAAATCCCGCATCGTGCGAAATTATCTTGTTTTTCCTAAACAACACGTTGTAAGTCGAAAAGCTTTCATGTTGCGTGTATGTCTAAGTGTGTAGCCTCAAAAGAGAAGGCACAGGACAGTTTTCTCTCGAAAGGATATGTAAGAATACCACTTCATAAGGAAATACAGTTTTGCAGCGTAAAGACATATACGTACGCATTGGAAACTCTTTACGAGAAGAAATAACGCATAGTACAAAATTAGCTTGTATCTCCAAAACTACACGTTGTATCTCGAAAAGAATTGTTGTGGCGTGTACGTCTTAACATGTAGCATCTAAAGAGAACCAAAAGGAGAATTTTCTTTCGTCAAAATTTTTCAGAAAATCACGTTTTAAGGAAATCCCGCATCGTGCGAAATTATCTTGTTTTTCCTAAACAACACGTTGTAAGTCGAAAAGCTTTCATGTTGCGTGTATGTCTAAGTGTGTAGCCTCAAAAGAGAAGGCACAGGACAGTTTTCTCTCGAAAGGATATGTAAGAATACCACTTCATAAGGAAATACAGTTTTGCAGAGTAAAGACATATACGTACGCATTGGAAACTCTTTACGAGAAGAAATAACGCATAGTACAAAATTAGCTTGTATCTCCAAAACTACACGTTGTATCTCGAAAAGAATTGTTGTGGCGTGTACGTCTTAACATGTAGCATCTAAAGAGAACCAAAAGGAGAATTTTCTTTCGTCAAAATTTTTCAGAAAATCACGTTTTAAGGAAATCCCGCATCGTGCGAAATTATCTTGTTTTTCCTAAACAACACGTTGTAAGTCGAAAAGCTTTCATGTTGCGTGTATGTCTAAGTGTGTAGCCTCAAAAGAGAAGGCACAGGACAGTTTTCTCTCGAAAGGATATGTAAGAATACCACTTCATAAGGAATTACAGTTTTGCAGCGTAAAGACATACGTACGCATTGGAAACTCTTTAGGAGAAGAAATAACGCATAGTACAAAATTAGCTTGTATCTCCAAAACTACACGTTGTATCTCGAAAAGAATTGTTGTGGCGTGTACGTCTTAACATGTAGCATCTAAAGAGAACCAAAAGGAGAATTTTCTTTCGTCAAAATTTTTCAGAAAATCACGTTTTAAGGAAATCCCGCATCGTGCGAAATTATCTTGTTTTTCCTAAACAACACGTTGTAAGTCAAAAAGCTTTCATGTTGCGTGTATGTCTAAGTGTGTAGCCTCAAAAGAGAAGGCACAGGACAGTTTTCTCTCGAAAGGATATGTAAGAATATCACTTCATAAGGAAATACAGTTTTGCAGAGTAAAGACATATACGTACGCATTGGAAACTCTTTACGAGAAGAAATAACGCATAGTACAAAATTAGCTTGTATCTCCAAAACTACACTATGTATCTCGAAAAGAATTGTTGTGGCGTGTACGTCTTAACATGTAGCATCTAAAGAGAACCAAAAGGAGAATTTTCTTTCGTCAAAATTTTTCAGAAAATCACGTTTTAAGGAAATCCCGCATCGTGCGAAATTATCTTGTTTTTCCTAAACAACACGTTGTAAGTCGAAAAGCTTTCATGTTGCGTGTATGTCTAAGTGTGTAGCCTCAAAAGAGAAGGCACAGGACAGTTTTCTCCCGAAAGGATATGTAAGAATACCACTTCATAAGGAAATACAGTTTTGCAGCGTAAAGACATATACGTACGCATTGGAAACTCTTTACGAGAAGAAATAACGCATAGTACAAAATTAGCTTGTATCTCCAAAACTACACGTTGTATCTCGAAAAGAATTGTTGTGGCGTGTACGTCTTAACATGTAGCATCTAAAGAGAACCAAAAGGAGAATTTTCTTTCGTCAAAATTTTTCAGAAAATCACGTTTTAAGGAAATCCCGCATCGTGCGAAATTATCTTGTTTTTCCTAAACAACACGTTGTAAGTCGAAAAGCTTTCATGTTGCGTGTATGTCTAAGAGTGTAGCCTCAAAAGAGAAGGCACAGGACAGTTTTCTCTCGAAAGGATATGTAAGAATACCACTTCATAAGGAAATACAGTTTTGCAGAGTAAAGACATATACGTACGCATTGGAAACTCTTTACGAGAAGAAATAACGCATAGTACAAAATTAGCTTGTATCTCCAAAACTACACGTTGTATCTCGAAAAGAATTGTTGTGGCGTGTACGTCTTAACATGTAGCATCTAAAGAGAACCAAAAGGAGAATTTTCTTTCGTCAAAATTTTTCAGAAAATCACGTTTTAAGGAAATCCCGCATCGTGCGAAATTATCTTGTTTTTCCTAAACAACACGTTGTAAGTCGAAAAGCTTTCATGTTGCGTGTATGTCTAAGTGTGTAGCCTCAAAAGAGAAGGCACAGGACAGTTTTCTCTCGAAAGGATATGTAAGAATACCACTTCATAAGGAAATACAGTTTTGCAGAGTAAAGACATATACGTACGCATTGGAAACTCTTTACGAGAAGAAATAACGCATAGTACAAAATTAGCTTGTATCTCCAAAACTACACGTTGTATCTCGAAAAGAATTGTTGTGGCGTGTACGTCTTAACATGTAGCATCTAAAGAGAACCAAAAGGAGAATTTAGTTTCGTCAAAATTTTTCAGAATATCACGTTTTAAGGAAATCCCGCATCGTGCGAAATTATCTTGTTTTTCCTAAACAGCACGTTGTAAGTCAAAATGCTTTCATGTTGCGTGTATGTCTAAGTGTGTAGCCTCAAAAGAGAAGGCACAGGACAGTTTTCTCTCGAAAGGATATGTAAGAATACCACTTCATAAGGAAATACAGTTTTGCAGAGTAAAGACATATACGTACGCATTGGAAACTCTTTACGAGAAGAAATAACGCATAGTACAAAATTAGCTTGTATCTCCAAAACTACACGTTGTATCTCGAAAAGAATCGTTGTGGCGTGTACGTCTTAACATGTAGCATCTAAAGAGAACCAAAAGGAGAATTTTCTTTCGTCAAAATTTTTCAGAAAATCACGTTTTAAGGAAATCCCGCATCGTGCGAAATTATCTTGTTTTTCCTAAACAACACGTTGTAAGTCGAAAAGCTTTCATGTTGCGTGTATGTCTAAGTGTGTAGCCTCAAAAGAGAAGGCACAGGACAGTTTTCTCCCGAAAGGATATGTAAGAATACCACTTCATAAGGAAATACAGTTTTGCAGCGTAAAGACATATACGTACGCATTGGAAACTCTTTACGAGAAGAAATAACGCATAGTACAAAATTAGCTTGTATCTCCAAAACTACACGTTGTATCTCGAAAAGAATTGTTGTGGCGTGTACGTCTTAACATGTAGCATCTAAAGAGAACCAAAAGGAGAATTTTCTTTCGTCAAAATTTTTCAGAAAATCACGTTTTAAGGAAATCCCGCATCGTGCGAAATTATCTTGTTTTTCCTAAACAACACGTTGTAAGTCGAAAAGCTTTCATGTTGCGTGTATGTCTAAGAGTGTAGCCTCAAAAGAGAAGGCACAGGACAGTTTTCTCTCGAAAGGATATGTAAGAATACCACTTCATAAGGAAATACAGTTTTGCAGAGTAAAGACATATACGTACGCATTGGAAACTCTTTACGAGAAGAAATAACGCATAGTACAAAATTAGCTTGTATCTCCAAAACTACACGTTGTATCTCGAAAAGAATTGTTGTGGCGTGTACGTCTTAACATGTAGCATCTAAAGAGAACCAAAAGGAGAATTTTCTTTCGTCAAAATTTTTCAGAAAATCACGTTTTAAGGAAATCCCGCATCGTGCGAAATTATCTTGTTTTTCCTAAACAACACGTTGTAAGTCGAAAAGCTTTCATGTTGCGTGTATGTCTAAGTGTGTAGCCTCAAAAGAGAAGGCACAGGACAGTTTTCTCTCGAAAGGATATGTAAGAATACCACTTCATAAGGAAATACAGTTTTGCAGAGTAAAGACATATACGTACGCATTGGAAACTCTTTACGAGAAGAAATAACGCATAGTACAAAATTAGCTTGTATCTCCAAAACTACACGTTGTATCTCGAAAAGAATTGTTGTGGCGTGTACGTCTTAACATGTAGCATCTAAAGAGAACCAAAAGGAGAATTTAGTTTCGTCAAAATTTTTCAGAATATCACGTTTTAAGGAAATCCCGCATCGTGCGAAATTATCTTGTTTTTCCTAAACAGCACGTTGTAAGTCGAAATGCTTTCATGTTGCGTGTATGTCTAAGTGTGTAGCCTCAAAAGAGAAGGCACAGGACAGTTTTCTCTCGAAAGGATATGTAAGAATACCACTTCATAAGGAAATACAGTTTTGCAGAGTAAAGACATATACGTACGCATTGGAAACTCTTTACGAGAAGAAATAACGCATAGTACAAAATTAGCTTGTATCTCCAAAACTACACGTTGTATCTCGAAAAGAATCGTTGTGGCGTGTACGTCTTAACATGTAGCATCTAAAGAGAACCAAAAGGAGAATTTTCTTTCGTCAAAATTTTTCAGAAAATCACGTTTTAAGGAAATCCCGCATCGTGCGAAATTATCTTGTTTTTCCTAAACAACACGTTGTAAGTCAAAGAGCTTTCATGTTGCGTGTATGTCTAAGTGTGTTGCCTCAAAAGAGAAGGCACAGGACAGTTTTCTCTCGAAAGGATATGTAAGAATACCACTTCATAAGGAAATACAGTTTTGCAGAGTAAAGACATATACGTACGCATTGGAAACTCTTTAGGAGAAGAAATAACGCATAGTACAAAATTAGCTTGTATCTCCAAAACTACACGTTGTATCTCGAAAAGAATTGTTGTGGCGTGTACGTCTTCACATGTAGCATCTAAAGAGAACCAAAAGGAGAATTTTCTTTCGTCAAAATTTTTCAGAAAATCACGTTTTAAGGAAATCCCGCATCGTGCGAAATTATCTTGTTTTTCCTAAACAACACGTTGTAAGTCGAAAAGCTTTCATGTTGCGTGTATGTCTAAGTGTGTAGCCTCAAAAGAGAAGGCACAGGACAGTTTTCTCTCGAAAGGATATGTAAGAATACCACTTCATAAGGAAATACAGTTTTGCAGCGTAAAGACATATGCGTACGCATTGGAAACTCTTTACGAGAAGAAATAACGCATAGTACAAAATTAGCTTGTATCTCCAAAACTACACGTTGTATCTCGAAAAGAATTGTTGTGGCGTGTACGTCTTAACATGTAGCATCTAAAGAGAACCAAAAGGAGAATTTTCTTTCGTCAAAATTTTTCAGAAAATCACGTTTTAAGGAAATCCCGCATCGTGCGAAATTATCTTGTTTTTCCTAAACAACACGTTGTAAGTCGAAAAGCTTTCATGTTGCGTGTATGTCTAAGTGTGTAGCCTCAAAAGAGAAGGCACAGGACAGTTTTCTCTCGAAAGGATATGTAAGAATACCACTTCATAAGGAAATACAGTTTTGCAGCGTAAAGACATATACTTACGCATTGGAAACTCTTTACGAGAAGAAATAACGCATTGTAAAAAATTAGCTTGTATCTCCAAAACTACACGTTGTATCTCGAAAAGAATTGTTGTGGCGTGTACGTCTTAACATGTAGCATCTAAAGAGAACCAAAAGGAGAATTTTCTTTCGTCAAAATTTTTCAGAAAATCACGTTTTAAGGAAATCCCGCATCTTGCGAAATTATCTTGTTTTTCCTAAACAACACGTTGTAAGTCGAAAAGCTTTCATGTTGCGTGTATGTCTAAGTGTGTAGCCTCAAAAGAGAAGGCACAGGACAGTTTTTTCTCGAAAGGATATGTAAGAATACCACTTCATAAGGAAATACAGTTTTGCAGAGTAAAGACATATACGTACGCATTGGAAACTCTTTACGAGAAGAAATAACGCATAGTATAAAATTAGCTTGTATCTCCAAAACTACACGTTGTATCTCGAAAAGAATTGTTGTGGCGTGTACGTCTTAACATGTAGCATCTAAAGAGAACCAAAAGGAGAATTTTCTTTCGTCAAAATTTTTCAGAAAATCACGTTTTAAGGAAATCCCGCATCGTGCGAAATTATCTTGTTTTTCCTAAACAACACGTTGTAAGTCGAAAAGCTTTCATGTTGCGTGTATGTCTAAGTGTGTAGCCTCAAAAGAGAAGGCACAGGACAGTTTTCTCTCGAAAGGATATGTAAGAATACCACTTCATAAGGAAATACAGTTTTGCAGAGTAAAGACATATGCGTACGCATTGGAAACTCTTTACGAGAAGAAATAACGCATAGTACAAAATTAGCTTGTATCTCCAAAACTACACGTTGTATCTCGAAAAGAATTGTTGTGGCGTGTACATCTTAACATGTAGCATCTAAAGAGAACCAAAAGGAGAATTTTCTTTCGTCAAAATTTTTCAGAAAATCACGTTTTAAGGAAATCCCGCATCGTGCGAAATTATCTTGTTTTTCCTAAACAACACGTTGTAAGTCGAAAAGCTTTCATGTTGCGTGTATGTCTAAGTGTGTAGCCTCAAAAGAGAAGGCACAGGACAGTTTTCTCTCGAAAGGATATGTAAGAATACCACTTCATAAGGAAATACAGTTTTGCAGCGTAAAGACATATACGTACGCATTGGAAACTCTTTACGAGAAGAAATAACGCATAGTACAAAATTAGCTTGTATCTCCAAAACTACACGTTGTATCTCGAAAAGAATTGTTGTGGCGTGTACGTCTTAACATGTAGCATCTAAAGAGAACCAAAAGGAGAATTTTCTTTCCTCAAAATTTTTCAGAAAATCACGTTTTAAGGAAATCCCGCATCGTGCGAAATTATCTTGTTTTTCCTAAACAACACGTTGTAAGTCGAAAAGCTTTCATGTTGCGTGTATGTCTAAGTGTGTAGCCTCAAAAGAGAAGGCACAGGACAGTTTTCTCTCGAAAGGATATGTAAGAATACCACTTCATAAGGAAATACAGTTTTGCAGCGTAAAGACATATGCGTATGCATTGGAAACTCTTTACGAGAAGAAATAACGCATAGTACAAAATTAGCTTGTATCTCCAAAACTACACGTTGTATCTCGAAAAGAATTGTTGTGGCGTGTACGTCTTAACATGTAGCATCTAAAGAGAACCAAAAGGAGAATTTTCTTTCGTCAAAATTTTTCAGAAAATCACGTTTTAAGGAAATCCCGCATCGTGCGAAATTATCTTGTTTTTCCTAAACAACACGTTGTAAGTCGAAAAGCTTTCATGTTGCGTGTATGTCTAAGTGTGTAGCCTCAAAAGAGAAGGCACAGGACAGTTTTCTCTCGAAAGGATATGTAAGAATACCACTTCATAAGGAAATACAGTTTTGCAGAGTAAAGACATATACGTACGCATTGGAAACTCTTTACGAGAAGAAATAACGCATAGTACAAAATTAGCTTGTATCTCCAAAACTACACGTTGTATCTCGAAAGGAATTGTTGTGGCGTGTACGTCTTAACATGTAGCATCTAAAGAGAACCAAAAGGAGAATTTTCTTTCGTCAAAATTTTTCAGAAAATCACGTTTTAAGGAAATCCCGCATCGTGCGAAATTATCTTGTTTTTCCTAAACAACACGTTGTAAGTCGAAAAGCTTTCATGTTGCGTGTATGTCTAAGTGTGTAGCCTCAAAAGAGAAGGCACAGGACAGTTTTCTCTCGAAAGGATATGTAAGAATACCACTTCATAAGGAAATACAGTTTTGCAGCGTAAAGACATATACTTACGCATTGGAAACTCTTTACGAGAAGAAATAACGCATAGTAAAAAATTAGCTTGTATCTCCAAAACTACACGTTGTATCTCGAAAAGAATTGTTGTGGCGTGTACGTCTTAACATGTAGCATCTAAAGAGAACCAAAAGGAGAATTTTCTTTCGTCAAAATTTTTCAGAAAATCACGTTTTAAGGAAATCCCGCATCGTGCGAAATTATCTTGTTTTTCCTAAACAACACGTTGTAAGTCAAAAAGCTTTCATGTTGCGTGTATGTCTAAGTGTGTAGCCTCAAAAGAGAAGGCACAGGACAGTTTTCTCTCGAAAGGATATGTAAGAATATCACTTCATAAGGAAATACAGTTTTGCAGAGTAAAGACATATACGTACGCATTGGAAACTCTTTACGAGAAGAAATAACGCATAGTACAAAATTAGCTTGTATCTCCAAAACTACACGATGTATCTCGAAAAGAATTGTTGTGGCGTGTACGTCTTAACATGTAGCATCTAAAGAGAACCAAAAGGAGAATTTTCTTTCGTCAAAATTTTTCAGAAAATCACGTTTTAAGGAAATCCCGCATCGTGCGAAATTATCTTGTTTTTCCTAAACAACACGTTGTAAGTCGAAAAGCTTTCATGTTGCGTGTATGTCTAAGTGTGTAGCCTCAAAAGAGAAGGCACAGGACAGTTTTCTCTCGAAAGGATATGTAAGAATACCACTTCATAAGGAAATACAGTTTTGCAGAGTAAAGACATATACGTACGCATTGGAAACTCTTTACGAGAAGAAATAACGCATAGTACAAAATTAGCTTGTATCTCCAAAACTACACGTTGTATCTCGAAAAGAATTGTTGTGGCGTGTACGTCTTAACATGTAGCATCTAAAGAGAACCAAAAGGAGACTTTTCTTTCGTCAAAATTTTTCAGAAAATCACGTTTTAAGGAAATCCCGCATCGTGCGAAATTATCTTGTTTTTCCTAAACAACACGTTGTAAGTCGAAAAGCTTTCATGTTGCGTGTATGTCTAAGTGTGTAGCCTCAAAAGAGAAGGCACAGGACAGTTTTCTCTCGAAAGGATATGTAAGAATACCACTTCATAAGGAATTACAGTTTTGCAGCGTAAAGACATACGTACGCATTGGAAACTCTTTAGGAGAAGAAATAACGCATAGTACAAAATTAGCTTGTATCTCCAAAACTACACGTTGTATCTCGAAAAGAATTGTTGTGGCGTGTACGTCTTAACATGTAGCATCTAAAGAGAACCAAAAGGAGAATTTTCTTTCGTCAAAATTTTTCAGAAAATCACGTTTTAAGGAAATCCCGCATCGTGCGAAATTATCTTGTTTTTCCTAAACAACACGTTGTAAGTCAAAAAGCTTTCATGTTGCGTGTATGTCTAAGTGTTTAGCCTCAAAAGAGAAGGCACAGGACAGTTTTCTCTCGAAAGGATATGTAAGAATATCACTTCATAAGGAAATACAGTTTTGCAGAGTAAAGACATATACGTACGCATTGGAAACTCTTTACGAGAAGAAATAACGCATAGTACAAAATTAGCTTGTATCTCCAAAACTACACGATGTATCTCGAAAAGAATTGTTGTGGCGTGTACGTCTTAACATGTAGCATCTAAAGAGAACCAAAAGGAGAATTTTCTTTCGTCAAAATTTTTCAGAAAATCACGTTTTAAGGAAATCCCGCATCGTGCGAAATTATCTTGTTTTTCCTAAACAACACGTTGTAAGTCGAAAAGCTTTCATGTTGCGTGTATGTCTAAGTGTGTAGCCTCAAAAGAGAAGGCACAGGACAGTTTTCTCTCGAAAGGATATGTAAGAATACCACTTCATAAGGAAATACAGTTTTGCAGAGTAAAGACATATACGTACGCATTGGAAACTCTTTACGAGAAGAAATAACGCATAGTACAAAATTAGATTGTATCTCCAAAACTACACGTTGTATCTCGAAAAGAATTGTTGTGGCGTGTACGTCTTAACATGTAGCATCTAAAGAGAACCAAAAGGAGAATTTTCTTTCGTCAAAATTTTTCAGAAAATCACGTTTTAAGGAAATCCCGCATCGTGCGAAATTATCTTCTTTTTCCTAAACAACACGTTGTAAGTCGAAAAGCTTTCATGTTGCGTGTATGTCTAAGTGTGTAGCCTCAAAAGAGAAGGCACAGGACAGTTTTCTCTCGAAAGGATATGTAAGAATACCACTTCATAAGGAAATACAGTTTTGCAGCGTAAAGACATATACGTACGCATTGGAAACTCTTTACGAGAAGAAATAACGCATCGTACAAAATTAGCTTGTATCTCCAAAACTACACGTTGTATCTCGAAAAGAATTGTTGTGGCGTGTACGTCTTAACATGTAGCATCTAAAGAGAACCAAAAGGAGAATTTTCTTTCGTCAAAATTTTTCAGAAAATCACGTTTTAAGGAAATCCCGCATCGTGCGAAATTATCTTGTTTTTCCTAAACAACACGTTGTAAGTCGAAAAGCTTTCATGTTGCGTGTATGTCTAAGTGTGTAGCCTCAAAAGAGAAGGCACAGGACAGTTTTCTCTCGAAAGGATATGTAAGAATACCACTTCATAAGGAAATACAGTTTTGCAGAGTAAAGACATATACGTACGCATTGGAAACTCTTTACGAGAAGAAATAACGCATAGTACAAAATTAGCTTGTATCTCCAAAACTACACGTTGTATCTCGAAAAGAATTGTTGTGGCGTGTACGTCTTAACATGTAGCATCTAAAGAGAACCAAAAGGAGACTTTTCTTTCGTCAAAATTTTTCAGAAAATCACGTTTTAAGGAAATCCCGCATCGTGCGAAATTATCTTGTTTTTCCTAAACAACACGTTGTAAGTCAAAAAGCTTTCATGTTGCGTGTATGTCTAAGTGTGTAGCCTCAAAAGAGAAGGCACAGGACAGTTTTCTCTCGAAAGGATATGTAAGAATATCACTTCATAAGGAAATACAGTTTTGCAGAGTAAAGACATATACGTACGCATTGGAAACTCTTTACGAGAAGAAATAACGCATAGTACAAAATTAGCTTGTATCTCCAAAACTACACGATGTATCTCGAAAAGAATTGTTGTGGCGTGTACGTCTTAACATGTAGCATCTAAAGAGAACCAAAAGGAGAATTTTCTTTCGTCAAAATTTTTCAGAAAATCACGTTTTAAGGAAATCCCGCATCGTGCGAAATTATCTTGTTTTTCCTAAACAACACGTTGTAAGTCGAAAAGCTTTCATGTTGCGTGTATGTCTAAGTGTGTAGCCTCAAAAGAGAAGGCACAGGACAGTTTTCTCTCGAAAGGATATGTAAGAATACCACTTCATAAGGAAATACAGTTTTGCAGAGTAAAGACATATACGTACGCATTGGAAACTCTTTACGAGAAGAAATAACGCATAGTACAAAATTAGCTTGTATCTCCAAAACTACACGTTGTATCTCGAAAAGAATTGTTGTGGCGTGTACGTCTTAACATGTAGCATCTAAAGAGAACCAAAAGGAGACTTTTCTTTCGTCAAAATTTTTCAGAAAATCACGTTTTAAGGAAATCCCGCATCGTGCGAAATTATCTTGTTTTTCCTAAACAACACGTTGTAAGTCGAAAAGCTTTCATGTTGCGTGTATGTCTAAGTGTGTAGCCTCAAAAGAGAAGGCACAGGACAGTTTTCTCTCGAAAGGATATGTAAGAATACCACTTCATAAGGAATTACAGTTTTGCAGCGTAAAGACATACGTACGCATTGGAAACTCTTTAGGAGAAGAAATAACGCATAGTACAAAATTAGCTTGTATCTCCAAAACTACACGTTGTATCTCGAAAAGAATTGTTGTGGCGTGTACGTCTTAACATGTAGCATCTAAAGAGAACCAAAAGGAGAATTTTCTTTCGTCAAAATTTTTCAGAAAATCACGTTTTAAGGAAATCCCGCATCGTGCGAAATTATCTTGTTTTTCCTAAACAACACGTTGTAAGTCAAAAAGCTTTCATGTTGCGTGTATGTCTAAGTGTTTAGCCTCAAAAGAGAAGGCACAGGACAGTTTTCTCTCGAAAGGATATGTAAGAATATCACTTCATAAGGAAATACAGTTTTGCAGAGTAAAGACATATACGTACGCATTGGAAACTCTTTACGAGAAGAAATAACGCATAGTACAAAATTAGCTTGTATCTCCAAAACTACACGATGTATCTCGAAAAGAATTGTTGTGGCGTGTACGTCTTAACATGTAGCATCTAAAGAGAACCAAAAGGAGAATTTTCTTTCGTCAAAATTTTTCAGAAAATCACGTTTTAAGGAAATCCCGCATCGTGCGAAATTATCTTGTTTTTCCTAAACAACACGTTGTAAGTCGAAAAGCTTTCATGTTGCGTGTATGTCTAAGTGTGTAGCCTCAAAAGAGAAGGCACAGGACAGTTTTCTCTCGAAAGGATATGTAAGAATACCACTTCATAAGGAAATACAGTTTTGCAGAGTAAAGACATATACGTACGCATTGGAAACTCTTTACGAGAAGAAATAACGCATAGTACAAAATTAGATTGTATCTCCAAAACTACACGTTGTATCTCGAAAAGAATTGTTGTGGCGTGTACGTCTTAACATGTAGCATCTAAAGAGAACCAAAAGGAGAATTTTCTTTCGTCAAAATTTTTCAGAAAATCACGTTTTAAGGAAATCCCGCATCGTGCGAAATTATCTTCTTTTTCCTAAACAACACGTTGTAAGTCGAAAAGCTTTCATGTTGCGTGTATGTCTAAGTGTGTAGCCTCAAAAGAGAAGGCACAGGACAGTTTTCTCTCGAAAGGATATGTAAGAATACCACTTCATAAGGAAATACAGTTTTGCAGCGTAAAGACATATACGTACGCATTGGAAACTCTTTACGAGAAGAAATAACGCATCGTACAAAATTAGCTTGTATCTCCAAAACTACACGTTGTATCTCGAAAAGAATTGTTGTGGCGTGTACGTCTTAACATGTAGCATCTAAAGAGAACCAAAAGGAGAATTTTCTTTCGTCAAAATTTTTCAGAAAATCACGTTTTAAGGAAATCCCGCATCGTGCGAAATTATCTTGTTTTTCCTAAACAACACGTTGTAAGTCGAAAAGCTTTCATGTTGCGTGTATGTCTAAGTGTGTAGCCTCAAAAGAGAAGGCACAGGACAGTTTTCTCTCGAAAGGATATGTAAGAATACCACTTCATAAGGAAATACAGTTTTGCAGAGTAAAGACATATACGTACGCATTGGAAACTCTTTACGAGAAGAAATAACGCATAGTACAAAATTAGCTTGTATCTCCAAAACTACACGTTGTATCTCGAAAAGAATTGTTGTGGCGTGTACGTCTTAACATGTAGCATCTAAAGAGAACCAAAAGGAGACTTTTCTTTCGTCAAAATTTTTCAGAAAATCACGTTTTAAGGAAATCCCGCATCGTGCGAAATTATCTTGTTTTTCCTAAACAACACGTTGTAAGTCGAAAAGCTTTCATGTTGCGTGTATGTCTAAGTGTGTAGCCTCAAAAGAGAAGGCACAGGACAGTTTTCTCTCGAAAGGATATGTAAGAATACCACTTCATAAGGAATTACAGTTTTGCAGCGTAAAGACATACGTACGCATTGGAAACTCTTTAGGAGAAGAAATAACGCATAGTACAAAATTAGCTTGTATCTCCAAAACTACACGTTGTATCTCGAAAAGAATTGTTGTGGCGTGTACGTCTTAACATGTAGCATCTAAAGAGAACCAAAAGGAGAATTTTCTTTCGTCAAAATTTTTCAGAAAATCACGTTTTAAGGAAATCCCGCATCGTGCGAAATTATCTTGTTTTTCCTAAACAACACGTTGTAAGTCAAAAAGCTTTCATGTTGCGTGTATGTCTAAGTGTTTAGCCTCAAAAGAGAAGGCACAGGACAGTTTTCTCTCGAAAGGATATGTAAGAATATCACTTCATAAGGAAATACAGTTTTGCAGAGTAAAGACATATACGTACGCATTGGAAACTCTTTACGAGAAGAAATAACGCATAGTACAAAATTAGCTTGTATCTCCAAAACTACACGATGTATCTCGAAAAGAATTGTTGTGGCGTGTACGTCTTAACATGTAGCATCTAAAGAGAACCAAAAGGAGAATTTTCTTTCGTCAAAATTTTTCAGAAAATCACGTTTTAAGGAAATCCCGCATCGTGCGAAATTATCTTGTTTTTCCTAAACAACACGTTGTAAGTCGAAAAGCTTTCATGTTGCGTGTATGTCTAAGTGTGTAGCCTCAAAAGAGAAGGCACAGGACAGTTTTCTCTCGAAAGGATATGTAAGAATACCACTTCATAAGGAAATACAGTTTTGCAGAGTAAAGACATATACGTACGCATTGGAAACTCTTTACGAGAAGAAATAACGCATAGTACAAAATTAGATTGTATCTCCAAAACTACACGTTGTATCTCGAAAAGAATTGTTGTGGCGTGTACGTCTTAACATGTAGCATCTAAAGAGAACCAAAAGGAGAATTTTCTTTCGTCAAAATTTTTCAGAAAATCACGTTTTAAGGAAATCCCGCATCGTGCGAAATTATCTTGTTTTTCCTAAACAACACGTTGTAAGTCGAAAAGCTTTCATGTTGCGTGTATGTCTAAGTGTGTAGCCTCAAAAGAGAAGGCACAGGACAGTTTTCTCTCGAAAGGATATGTAAGAATACCACTTCATAAGGAAATACAGTTTTGCAGCGTAAAGACATATACGTACGCATTGGAAACTCTTTACGAGAAGAAATAACGCATCGTACAAAATTAGCTTGTATCTCCAAAACTACACGTTGTATCTCGAAAAGAATTGTTGTGGCGTGTACGTCTTAACATGTAGCATCTAAAGAGAACCAAAAGGAGAATTTTCTTTCGTCAAAATTTTTCAGAAAATCACGTTTTAAGGAAATCCCGCATCGTGCGAAATTATCTTGTTTTTCCTAAACAACACGTTGTAAGTCGAAAAGCTTTCATGTTGCGTGTATGTCTAAGTGTGTAGCCTCAAAAGAGAAGGCACAGGACAGTTTTCTCTCGAAAGGATATGTAAGAATACCACTTCATAAGGAAATACAGTTTTGCAGCGTAAAGACATATGCGTACGCATTGGAAACTCTTTACGAGAAGAAATAACGCATAGTACAAAATTAGCTTGTATCTCCAAAACTACACGTTGTATCTCGAAAAGAATTGTTGTGGCGTGTACGTCTTAACATGTAGCATCTAAAGAGAACCAAAAGGAGAATTTTCTTTCGTCAAAATTTTTCAGAAAATCACGTTTTAAGGAAATCCCGCATCGTGCGAAATTATCTTGTTTTTCCTAAACAACACGTTGTAAGTCGAAAAGCTTTCATGTTACGTGTATGTCTAAGTGTGTAGCCTCAAAAGAGAAGGCACAGGACAGTTTTCTCTCGAAAGGATATGTAAGAATACCACTTCATAAGGAAATACAGTTTTGCAGAGTAAAGACATATACGTACGCATTGGAAACTCTTTACGAGAAGAAATAACGCATAGTACAAAATTAGCTTGTATCTCCAAAACTACACGTTGTATCTCGAAAAGAATTGTTGTGGCGTGTACGTCTTAACATGTAGCATCTAAAGAGAACCAAAAGGAGAATTTTCTTTAGTCAAAATTTTTCAGAAAATCACGTTTTAAGGAAATCCCGCATCGTGCGAAATTATCTTGTTTTTCCTAAACAACACGTTGTAAGTCGAAAAGCTTTCATGTTGCGTGTATGTCTAAGTGTGTAGCCTCAAAAGAGAAGGCACAGGACAGTTTTCTCTCGAAAGGATATGTAAGAATACCACTTCATAAGGAAATACAGTTTTGCAGAGTAAAGACATATACGTACGCATTGGAAACTCTTTAGGAGAAGAAATAACGCATAGTACAAAATTAGCTTGTATCTCCAAAACTACACGTTGTATCTCGAAAAGAATTGTTGTGGCGTGTACGTCTTAACATGTAGCATCTAAAGAGAACCAAAAGGAGAATTTTCTTTCGTCAAAATTTTTCAGAAAATCACGTTTTAAGGAAATCCCGCATCGTGCGAAATTATCTTGTTTTTTCTAAACAACACGTTGTAAGTCGAAAAGCTTTCATGTTGCGTGTATGTCTAAGTGTGTAGCCTCAAAAGAGAAGGCACAGGACAGTTTTCTCTCGAAAGGATATGTAAGAATACCACTTCATAATGAAATACAGTTTTGCAGAGTAAAGACATATACGTACGCATTGGAAACTCTTTAGGAGAAGAAATAACGCATAGTACAAAATTAGCTTGTATCTCCAAAACTACACGTTGTATCTCGAAAAGAATTGTTGTGGCGTGTACGTCTTTACATATAGCATCTAAAGAGAACCAAAAGGAGAATTTTCTTTCGTCAAAATTTGTCAGAAAATCACGTTTTAAGGAAATCCCGCATCATGCGAAATTATCTTGTTTTTCCTAAACAACACGTTGTAAGTCGAAAAGCTTTCATGTTGCGTGTATGTCTAAGTGTGTTGCCTCAAAAGAGAAGGCACAGGACAGTTTTCTCTCGAAAGGATATGTAAGAATACCACTTCATAAGGAAATACAGTTTTGCAGAGTAAAGACATATACGTACGCATTGGAAACTCTTTACGAGAAGAAATAACGCATAGTACAAAATTAGCTTGTATCTCCAAAACTACACGTTGTATCTCGAAAAGAATTGTTGTGGCGTGTACGTCTTAACATGTAGCATCTAAAGAGAACCAAAAGGAGAATTTTCTTTCGTCAAAATTTTTCAGAAAATCACGTTTTAAGGAAATCCCGCATCGTGCGAAATTATCTTGTTTTTCCTAAACAACACGTTGTAAGTCGAAAAGCTTTCATGTTGCGTGTATGTCTAAGTGTGTAGCCTCAAAAGAGAAGGCACAGGACAGTTTTCTCTCGAAAGGATATGTAAGAATACCACTTCATAAGGAAATACAGTTTTGCAGCGTAAAGACATATGCGTACGCATTGGAAACTCTTTACTAGAAGAAATAACGCATAGTACAAAATTAGCTTGTATCTCCAAAACTACACGTTGTATCTCGAAAAGAATTGTTGTGGCGTGTACGTCTTAACATGTAGCATCTAAAGAGAACCAAAAGGAGAATTTTCTTTCGTCAAAATTTTTCAGAAAATCACGTTTTAAGGAAATCCCGCATCGTGCGAAATTATCTTGTTTTTCCTAAACAACACGTTGTAAGTCGAAAAGCTTTCATGTTGCGTGTATGTCTAAGTGTGTAGCCTCAAAAGAGAAGGCACAGGACAGTTTTCTCTCGAAAGGATATGTAAGAATACCACTTCATAAGGAAATACAGTTTTGCAGCGTAAAGACATATGCGTATGCATTGGAAACTCTTTAGGAGAAGAAATAACGCATAGTACAAAATTAGCTTGTATCTCCAAAACTACACGTTGTATCTCGAAAAGAATTGTTGTGGCGTGTACGTCTTAACATGTAGCATCTAAAGAGAACCAAAAGGAGAATTTTCTTTCGTCAAAATTTTTCAGAAAATCACGTTTTAAGGAAATCCCGCATCGTGCGAAATTATCTTGTTTTTCCTAAACAACACGTTGTAAGTCGAAAAGCTTTCATGTTGCGTGTATGTCTAAGTGTGTAGCCTCAAAAGAGAAGGCACAGGACAGTTTTCTCTCGAAAGGATATGTAAGAATACCACTTCATAAGGAAATACAGTTTTGCAGAGTAAAGACATATACTTACACATTGGAAACTCTTTACGAGAAGAAATAACGCATAGTACAAAATTAGCTTGTATCTCCAAAACTACACGTTGTATCTCGAAAAGAATTGTTGTGGCGTGTACGTCTTAACATGTAGCATCTAAAGAGAACCAAAAGGAGAATTTTCTTTCGTCAAAATTTTTCAGAAAATCACGTTTTAAGGAAATCCCGCATCGTGCGAAATTATCTTGTTTTTCCTAAACAACACGTTGTAAGTCGAAAAGCTTTCATGTTGCGTGTATGTCTAAGTGTGTAGCCTCAAAAGAGAAGGCACAGGACAGTTTTCTCTCGAAAGGATATGTAAGAATACCACTTCATACAGTTTTGCAGAGTAAAGACATATACGTACGCATTGGAAACTCTTTACGAGAAGAAATAACGCATAGTACAAAATTAGCTTGTATCTCCAAAACTACACGTTGTATCTCGAAAGGAATTGTTGTGGCGTGTACGTCTTAACATGTAGCATCTAAAGAGAACCAAAAGGAGAATTTTCTTTCGTCAAAATTTTTCAGAAAATCACGTTTTAAGGAAATCCCGCATCGTGCGAAATTATCTTGTTTTTCCTAAACAACACGTTGTAAGTCGAAAAGCTTTCATGTTGCGTGTATGTCTAAGTGTGTAGCCTCAAAAGAGAAGGCACAGGACAGTTTTCTCTCGAAAGGATATGTAAGAATACCACTTCATAAGGAAATACAGTTTTACAGAGTAAAGACATATACGTACGCATTGGAAACTCTTTACGAGAAGAAATAACGCATAGTACAAAATTAGCTTGTATCTCCAAAACTACACGTTGTATCTCGAAAAGAATTGTTGTGGCGTGTACGTCTTAACATGTAGCATCTAAAGAGAACCAAAAGGAGACTTTTCTTTCGTCAAAATTTTTCAGAAAATCACGTTTTAAGGAAATCCCGCATCGTGCGAAATTATCTTGTTTTTCCTAAACAACACGTTGTAAGTCGAAAAGCTTTCATGTTGCGTGTATGTCTAAGTGTGTAGCCTCAAAAGAGAAGGCACAGGACAGTTTTCTCTCGAAAGGATATGTAAGAATACCACTTCATAAGGAAATACAGTTTTGCAGAGTAAAGACATATACGTACACATTGGAAACTCTTTACGAGAAGAAATAACGCATAGTACAAAATTAGCTTGTATCTCCAAAACTACACGTTGTATCTCGAAAAGAATTGTTGTGGCGTGTACGTCTTAACATGTAGCATCTAAAGAGAACCAAAAGGAGACTTTTCTTTCGTCAAAATTTTTCAGAAAATCACGTTTTAAGGAAATCCCGCATCGTGCGAAATTATCTTGTTTTTCCTAAACAACACGTTGTAAGTCGAAAAGCTTTCATGTTGCGTGTATGTCTAAGTGTGTAGCCTCAAAAGAGAAGGCACAGGACAGTTTTCTCTCGAAAGGATATGTAAGAATACCACTTCATAAGGAAATACAGTTTTGCAGCGTAAAGACATATACGTACGCATTGGAAACTCTTTAGGAGAAGAAATAACGCATAGTACAAAATTAGCTTGTATCTCCAAAACTACACGTTGTATCTCGAAAAGAATTGTTGTGGCGTGTACGTCTTAACATGTAGCATCTAAAGAGAACCAAAAGGAGAATTTTCTTTCGTCAAAATTTTTCAGAAAATCACGTTTTAAGGAAATCCCGCATCGTGCGAAATTATCTTGTTTTTCCTAAACAACACGTTGTAAGTCAAAAAGCTTTCATGTTGCGTGTATGTCTAAGTGTGTAGCCTCAAAAGAGAAGGCACAGGACAGTTTTCTCTCGAAAGGATATGTAAGAATACCACTTCATAAGGAAATACAGTTTTGCAGAGTAAAGACATATACGTACGCATTGGAAACTCTTTACGAGAAGAAATAACGCATAGTACAAAATTAGATTGTATCTCCAAAACTACACGTTGTATCTCGAAAAGAATTGTTGTGGCGTGTACGTCTTAACATGTAGCATCTAAAGAGAACCAAAAGGAGAATTTTCTTTCGTCAAAATTTTTCAGAAAATCACGTTTTAAGGAAATCCCGCATCGTGCGAAATTATCTTGTTTTTCCTAAACAACACGTTGTAAGTCGAAAAGCTTTCATGTTGCGTGTATGTCTAAGTGTGTAGCCTCAAAAGAGAAGGCACAGGACAGTTTTCTCTCGAAAGGATATGTAAGAATACCACTTCATAAGGAAATACAGTTTTGCAGCGTAAAGACATATACGTACGCATTGGAAACTCTTTACGAGAAGAAATAAAGCATCGTACAAAATTAGCTTGTATCTCCAAAACTACACGTTGTATCTCGAAAAGAATTGTTGTGGCGTGTACGTCTTAACATGTAGCATCTAAAGAGAACCAAAAGGAGAATTTTCTTTCGTCAAAATTTTTCAGAAAATCACGTTTTAAGGAAATCCCGCATCGTGCGAAATTATCTTGTTTTTCCTAAACAACACGTTGTAAGTCGAAAAGCTTTCATGTTGCGTGTATGTCTAAGTGTGTAGCCTCAAAAGAGAAGGCACAGGACAGTTTTCTCTCGAAAGGATATGTAAGAATACCACTTCATAAGGAAATACAGTTTTGCAGCGTAAAGACATATGCGTACGCATTGGAAACTCTTTACGAGAAGAAATAACGCATAGTACAAAATTAGCTTGTATCTCCAAAACTACACGTTGTATCTCGAAAAGAATTGTTGTGGCGTGTACGTCTTAACATGTAGCATCTAAAGAGAACCAAAAGGAGAATTTTCTTTCGTCAAAATTTTTCAGAAAATCACGTTTTAAGGAAATCCCGCATCGTGCGAAATTATCTTGTTTTTTCTAAACAACACGTTGTAAGTCGAAAAGCTTTCATGTTGCGTGTATGTCTAAGTGTGTAGCCTCAAAAGAGAAGGCACAGGACAGTTTTCTCTCGAAAGGATATGTAAGAATACCACTTCATAATGAAATACAGTTTTGCAGAGTAAAGACATATACGTACGCATTGGAAACTCTTTAGGAGAAGAAATAACGCATAGTACAAAATTAGCTTGTATCTCCAAAACTACACGTTGTATCTCGAAAAGAATTGTTGTGGCGTGTACGTCTTTACATATAGCATCTAAAGAGAACCAAAAGGAGAATTTTCTTTCGTCAAAATTTGTCAGAAAATCACGTTTTAAGGAAATCCCGCATCATGCGAAATTATCTTGTTTTTCCTAAACAACACGTTGTAAGTCGAAAAGCTTTCATGTTGCGTGTATGTCTAAGTGTGTTGCCTCAAAAGAGAAGGCACAGGACAGTTTTCTCTCGAAAGGATATGTAAGAATACCACTTCATAAGGAAATACAGTTTTGCAGAGTAAAGACATATACGTACGCATTGGAAACTCTTTACGAGAAGAAATAACGCATAGTACAAAATTAGCTTGTATCTCCAAAACTACACGTTGTATCTCGAAAAGAATTGTTGTGGCGTGTACGTCTTAACATGTAGCATCTAAAGAGAACCAAAAGGAGAATTTTCTTTCGTCAAAATTTTTCAGAAAATCACGTTTTAAGGAAATCCCGCATCGTGCGAAATTATCTTGTTTTTCCTAAACAACACGTTGTAAGTCGAAAAGCTTTCATGTTGCGTGTATGTCTAAGTGTGTAGCCTCAAAAGAGAAGGCACAGGACAGTTTTCTCTCGAAAGGATATGTAAGAATACCACTTCATAAGGAAATACAGTTTTGCAGCGTAAAGACATATGCGTACGCATTGGAAACTCTTTACTAGAAGAAATAACGCATAGTACAAAATTAGCTTGTATCTCCAAAACTACACGTTGTATCTCGAAAAGAATTGTTGTGGCGTGTACGTCTTAACATGTAGCATCTAAAGAGAACCAAAAGGAGAATTTTCTTTCGTCAAAATTTTTCAGAAAATCACGTTTTAAGGAAATCCCGCATCGTGCGAAATTATCTTGTTTTTCCTAAACAACACGTTGTAAGTCGAAAAGCTTTCATGTTGCGTGTATGTCTAAGTGTGTAGCCTCAAAAGAGAAGGCACAGGACAGTTTTCTCTCGAAAGGATATGTAAGAATACCACTTCATAAGGAAATACAGTTTTGCAGCGTAAAGACATATGCGTATGCATTGGAAACTCTTTAGGAGAAGAAATAACGCATAGTACAAAATTAGCTTGTATCTCCAAAACTACACGTTGTATCTCGAAAAGAATTGTTGTGGCGTGTACGTCTTAACATGTAGCATCTAAAGAGAACCAAAAGGAGAATTTTCTTTCGTCAAAATTTTTCAGAAAATCACGTTTTAAGGAAATCCCGCATCGTGCGAAATTATCTTGTTTTTCCTAAACAACACGTTGTAAGTCGAAAAGCTTTCATGTTGCGTGTATGTCTAAGTGTGTAGCCTCAAAAGAGAAGGCACAGGACAGTTTTCTCTCGAAAGGATATGTAAGAATACCACTTCATAAGGAAATACAGTTTTGCAGAGTAAAGACATATACGTACGCATTGGAAACTCTTTACGAGAAGAAATAACGCATAGTACAAAATTAGCTTGTATCTCCAAAACTACACGTTGTATCTCGAAAGGAATTGTTGTGGCGTGTACGTCTTAACATGTAGCATCTAAAGAGAACCAAAAGGAGAATTTTCTTTCGTCAAAATTTTTCAGAAAATCACGTTTTAAGGAAATCCCGCATCGTGCGAAATTATCTTGTTTTTCCTAAACAACACGTTGTAAGTCGAAAAGCTTTCATGTTGCGTGTATGTCTAAGTGTGTAGCCTCAAAAGAGAAGGCACAGGACAGTTTTCTCTCGAAAGGATATGTAAGAATACCACTTCATAAGGAAATACAGTTTTACAGAGTAAAGACATATACGTACGCATTGGAAACTCTTTACGAGAAGAAATAACGCATAGTACAAAATTAGCTTGTATCTCCAAAACTACACGTTGTATCTCGAAAAGAATTGTTGTGGCGTGTACGTCTTAACATGTAGCATCTAAAGAGAACCAAAAGGAGACTTTTCTTTCGTCAAAATTTTTCAGAAAATCACGTTTTAAGGAAATCCCGCATCGTGCGAAATTATCTTGTTTTTCCTAAACAACACGTTGTAAGTCGAAAAGCTTTCATGTTGCGTGTATGTCTAAGTGTGTAGCCTCAAAAGAGAAGGCACAGGACAGTTTTCTCTCGAAAGGATATGTAAGAATACCACTTCATAAGGAAATACAGTTTTGCAGCGTAAAGACATATACGTACGCATTGGAAACTCTTTAGGAGAAGAAATAACGCATAGTACAAAATTAGCTTGTATCTCCAAAACTACACGTTGTATCTCGAAAAGAATTGTTGTGGCGTGTACGTCTTAACATGTAGCATCTAAAGAGAACCAAAAGGAGAATTTTCTTTCGTCAAAATTTTTCAGAAAATCACGTTTTAAGGAAATCCCGCATCGTGCGAAATTATCTTGTTTTTCCTAAACAACACGTTGTAAGTCAAAAAGCTTTCATGTTGCGTGTATGTCTAAGTGTGTAGCCTCAAAAGAGAAGGCACAGGACAGTTTTCTCTCGAAAGGATATGTAAGAATACCACTTCATAAGGAAATACAGTTTTGCAGAGTAAAGACATATACGTACGCATTGGAAACTCTTTACGAGAAGAAATAACGCATAGTACAAAATTAGATTGTATCTCCAAAACTACACGTTGTATCTCGAAAAGAATTGTTGTGGCGTGTACGTCTTAACATGTAGCATCTAAAGAGAACCAAAAGGAGAATTTTCTTTCGTCAAAATTTTTCAGAAAATCACGTTTTAAGGAAATCCCGCATCGTGCGAAATTATCTTGTTTTTCCTAAACAACACGTTGTAAGTCGAAAAGCTTTCATGTTGCGTGTATGTCTAAGTGTGTAGCCTCAAAAGAGAAGGCACAGGACAGTTTTCTCTCGAAAGGATATGTAAGAATACCACTTCATAAGGAAATACAGTTTTGCAGCGTAAAGACATATACGTACGCATTGGAAACTCTTTACGAGAAGAAATAACGCATCGTACAAAATTAGCTTGTATCTCCAAAACTACACGTTGTATCTCGAAAAGAATTGTTGTGGCGTGTACGTCTTAACATGTAGCATCTAAAGAGAACCAAAAGGAGAATTTTCTTTCGTCAAAATTTTTCAGAAAATCACGTTTTAAGGAAATCCCGCATCGTGCGAAATTATCTTGTTTTTCCTAAACAACACGTTGTAAGTCGAAAAGCTTTCATGTTGCGTGTATGTCTAAGTGTGTAGCCTCAAAAGAGAAGGCACAGGACAGTTTTCTCTCGAAAGGATATGTAAGAATACCACTTCATAAGGAAATACAGTTTTGCAGCGTAAAGACATATGCGTACGCATTGGAAACTCTTTACGAGAAGAAATAACGCATAGTACAAAATTAGCTTGTATCTCCAAAACTACACGTTGTATCTCGAAAAGAATTGTTGTGGCGTGTACGTCTTAACATGTAGCATCTAAAGAGAACCAAAAGGAGAATTTTCTTTCGTCAAAATTTTTCAGAAAATCACGTTTTAAGGAAATCCCGCATCGTGCGAAATTATCTTGTTTTTCCTAAACAACACGTTGTAAGTCGAAAAGCTTTCATGTTGCGTGTATGTCTAAGTGTGTAGCCTCAAAAGAGAAGGCACAGGACAGTTTTCTCTCGAAAGGATATGTAAGAATACCACTTCATAAGGAAATACAGTTTTGCAGCGTAAAGACATATGCGTATGCATTGGAAACTCTTTAGGAGAAGAAATAACGCATAGTACAAAATTAGCTTGTATCTCCAAAACTACACGTTGTATCTCGAAAAGAATTGTTGTGGCGTGTACGTCTTAACATGTAGCATCTAAAGAGAACCAAAAGGAGAATTTTCTTTCGTCAAAATTTTTCAGAAAATCACGTTTTAAGGAAATCCCGCATCGTGCGAAATTATCTTGTTTTTCCTAAACAACACGTTGTAAGTCGAAAAGCTTTCATGTTGCGTGTATGTCTAAGTGTGTAGCCTCAAAAGAGAAGGCACAGGACAGTTTTCTCTCGAAAGGATATGTAAGAATACCACTTCATAAGGAAATACAGTTTTGCAGAGTAAAGACATATACGTACGCATTGGAAACTCTTTACGAGAAGAAATAACGCATAGTACAAAATTAGATTGTATCTCCAAAACTACACGTTGTATCTCGAAAAGAATTGTTGTGGCGTGTACGTCTTAACATGTAGCATCTAAAGAGAACCAAAAGGAGAATTTTCTTTCGTCAAAATTTTTCAGAAAATCACGTTTTAAGGAAATCCCGCATCGTGCGAAATTATCTTGTTTTTCCTAAACAACACGTTGTAAGTCGAAAAGCTTTCATGTTGCGTGTATGTCTAAGTGTGTAGCCTCAAAAGAGAAGGCACAGGACAGTTTTCTCTCGAAAGGATATGTAAGAATACCACTTCATAAGGAAATACAGTTTTGCAGCGTAAAGACATATACGTACGCATTGGAAACTCTTTACGAGAAGAAATAACGCATCGTACAAAATTAGCTTGTATCTCCAAAACTACACGTTGTATCTCGAAAAGAATTGTTGTGGCGTGTACGTCTTAACATGTAGCATCTAAAGAGAACCAAAAGGAGAATTTTCTTTCGTCAAAATTTTTCAGAAAATCACGTTTTAAGGAAATCCCGCATCGTGCGAAATTATCTTGTTTTTCCTAAACAACACGTTGTAAGTCGAAAAGCTTTCATGTTGCGTGTATGTCTAAGTGTGTAGCCTCAAAAGAGAAGGCACAGGACAGTTTTCTCTCGAAAGGATATGTAAGAATACCACTTCATAAGGAAATACAGTTTTGCAGCGTAAAGACATATGCGTACGCATTGGAAACTCTTTACGAGAAGAAATAACGCATAGTACAAAATTAGCTTGTATCTCCAAAACTACACGTTGTATCTCGAAAAGAATTGTTGTGGCGTGTACGTCTTAACATGTAGCATCTAAAGAGAACCAAAAGGAGAATTTTCTTTCGTCAAAATTTTTCAGAAAATCACGTTTTAAGGAAATCCCGCATCGTGCGAAATTATCTTGTTTTTCCTAAACAACACGTTGTAAGTCGAAAAGCTTTCATGTTGCGTGTATGTCTAAGTGTGTAGCCTCAAAAGAGAAGGCACAGGACAGTTTTCTCTCGAAAGGATATGTAAGAATACCACTTCATAAGGAAATACAGTTTTGCAGCGTAAAGACATATGCGTATGCATTGGAAACTCTTTAGGAGAAGAAATAACGCATAGTACAAAATTAGCTTGTATCTCCAAAACTACACGTTGTATCTCGAAAAGAATTGTTGTGGCGTGTACGTCTTAACATGTAGCATCTAAAGAGAACCAAAAGGAGAATTTTCTTTCGTCAAAATTTTTCAGAAAATCACGTTTTAAGGAAATCCCGCATCGTGCGAAATTATCTTGTTTTTCCTAAACAACACGTTGTAAGTCGAAAAGCTTTCATGTTGCGTGTATGTCTAAGTGTGTAGCCTCAAAAGAGAAGGCACAGGACAGTTTTCTCTCGAAAGGATATGTAAGAATACCACTTCATAAGGAAATACAGTTTTGCAGAGTAAAGACATATACGTACGCATTGGAAACTCTTTACGAGAAGAAATAACGCATAGTACAAAATTAGCTTGTATCTCCAAAACTACACGTTGTATCTCGAAAGGAATTGTTGTGGCGTGTACGTCTTAACATGTAGCATCTAAAGAGAACCAAAAGGAGAATTTTCTTTCGTCAAAATTTTTCAGAAAATCACGTTTTAAGGAAATCCCGCATCGTGCGAAATTATCTTGTTTTTCCTAAACAACACGTTGTAAGTCGAAAAGCTTTCATGTTGCGTGTATGTCTAAGTGTGTAGCCTCAAAAGAGAAGGCACAGGACAGTTTTCTCTCGAAAGGATATGTAAGAATACCACTTCATAAGGAAATACAGTTTTACAGAGTAAAGACATATACGTACGCATTGGAAACTCTTTACGAGAAGAAATAACGCATAGTACAAAATTAGCTTGTATCTCCAAAACTACACGTTGTATCTCGAAAAGAATTGTTGTGGCGTGTACGTCTTAACATGTAGCATCTAAAGAGAACCAAAAGGAGACTTTTCTTTCGTCAAAATTTTTCAGAAAATCACGTTTTAAGGAAATCCCGCATCGTGCGAAATTATCTTGTTTTTCCTAAACAACACGTTGTAAGTCGAAAAGCTTTCATGTTGCGTGTATGTCTAAGTGTGTAGCCTCAAAAGAGAAGGCACAGGACAGTTTTCTCTCGAAAGGATATGTAAGAATACCACTTCATAAGGAAATACAGTTTTGCAGCGTAAAGACATATACGTACGCATTGGAAACTCTTTAGGAGAAGAAATAACGCATAGTACAAAATTAGCTTGTATCTCCAAAACTACACGTTGTATCTCGAAAAGAATTGTTGTGGCGTGTACGTCTTAACATGTAGCATCTAAAGAGAACCAAAAGGAGAATTTTCTTTCGTCAAAATTTTTCAGAAAATCACGTTTTAAGGAAATCCCGCATCGTGCGAAATTATCTTGTTTTTCCTAAACAACACGTTGTAAGTCAAAAAGCTTTCATGTTGCGTGTATGTCTAAGTGTGTAGCCTCAAAAGAGAAGGCACAGGACAGTTTTCTCTCGAAAGGATATGTAAGAATACCACTTCATAAGGAAATACAGTTTTGCAGAGTAAAGACATATACGTACGCATTGGAAACTCTTTACGAGAAGAAATAACGCATAGTACAAAATTAGATTGTATCTCCAAAACTACACGTTGTATCTCGAAAAGAATTGTTGTGGCGTGTACGTCTTAACATGTAGCATCTAAAGAGAACCAAAAGGAGAATTTTCTTTCGTCAAAATTTTTCAGAAAATCACGTTTTAAGGAAATCCCGCATCGTGCGAAATTATCTTGTTTTTCCTAAACAACACGTTGTAAGTCGAAAAGCTTTCATGTTGCGTGTATGTCTAAGTGTGTAGCCTCAAAAGAGAAGGCACAGGACAGTTTTCTCTCGAAAGGATATGTAAGAATACCACTTCATAAGGAAATACAGTTTTGCAGCGTAAAGACATATACGTACGCATTGGAAACTCTTTACGAGAAGAAATAACGCATCGTACAAAATTAGCTTGTATCTCCAAAACTACACGTTGTATCTCGAAAAGAATTGTTGTGGCGTGTACGTCTTAACATGTAGCATCTAAAGAGAACCAAAAGGAGAATTTTCTTTCGTCAAAATTTTTCAGAAAATCACGTTTTAAGGAAATCCCGCATCGTGCGAAATTATCTTGTTTTTCCTAAACAACACGTTGTAAGTCGAAAAGCTTTCATGTTGCGTGTATGTCTAAGTGTGTAGCCTCAAAAGAGAAGGCACAGGACAGTTTTCTCTCGAAAGGATATGTAAGAATACCACTTCATAAGGAAATACAGTTTTACAGAGTAAAGACATATACGTACGCATTGGAAACTCTTTACGAGAAGAAATAACGCATAGTACAAAATTAGCTTGTATCTCCAAAACTACACGTTGTATCTCGAAAAGAATTGTTGTGGCGTGTACGTCTTAACATGTAGCATCTAAAGAGAACCAAAAGGAGACTTTTCTTTCGTCAAAATTTTTCAGAAAATCACGTTTTAAGGAAATCCCGCATCGTGCGAAATTATCTTGTTTTTCCTAAACAACACGTTGTAAGTCGAAAAGCTTTCATGTTGCGTGTATGTCTAAGTGTGTAGCCTCAAAAGAGAAGGCACAGGACAGTTTTCTCTCGAAAGGATATGTAAGAATACCACTTCATAAGGAAATACAGTTTTGCAGCGTAAAGACATATACGTACGCATTGGAAACTCTTTAGGAGAAGAAATAACGCATAGTACAAAATTAGCTTGTATCTCCAAAACTACACGTTGTATCTCGAAAAGAATTGTTGTGGCGTGTACGTCTTAACATGTAGCATCTAAAGAGAACCAAAAGGAGAATTTTCTTTCGTCAAAATTTTTCAGAAAATCACGTTTTAAGGAAATCCCGCATCGTGCGAAATTATCTTGTTTTTCCTAAACAACACGTTGTAAGTCAAAAAGCTTTCATGTTGCGTGTATGTCTAAGTGTGTAGCCTCAAAAGAGAAGGCACAGGACAGTTTTCTCTCGAAAGGATATGTAAGAATACCACTTCATAAGGAAATACAGTTTTGCAGAGTAAAGACATATACGTACGCATTGGAAACTCTTTACGAGAAGAAATAACGCATAGTACAAAATTAGATTGTATCTCCAAAACTACACGTTGTATCTCGAAAAGAATTGTTGTGGCGTGTACGTCTTAACATGTAGCATCTAAAGAGAACCAAAAGGAGAATTTTCTTTCGTCAAAATTTTTCAGAAAATCACGTTTTAAGGAAATCCCGCATCGTGCGAAATTATCTTGTTTTTCCTAAACAACACGTTGTAAGTCGAAAAGCTTTCATGTTGCGTGTATGTCTAAGTGTGTAGCCTCAAAAGAGAAGGCACAGGACAGTTTTCTCTCGAAAGGATATGTAAGAATACCACTTCATAAGGAAATACAGTTTTGCAGCGTAAAGACATATACGTACGCATTGGAAACTCTTTACGAGAAGAAATAACGCATCGTACAAAATTAGCTTGTATCTCCAAAACTACACGTTGTATCTCGAAAAGAATTGTTGTGGCGTGTACGTCTTAACATGTAGCATCTAAAGAGAACCAAAAGGAGAATTTTCTTTCGTCAAAATTTTTCAGAAAATCACGTTTTAAGGAAATCCCGCATCGTGCGAAATTATCTTGTTTTTCCTAAACAACACGTTGTAAGTCGAAAAGCTTTAATGTTGCGTGTATGTCTAAGTGTGTAGCCTCAAAAGAGAAGGCACAGGACAGTTTTCTCTCGAAAGGATATGTAAGAATACCACTTCATAAGGAAATACAGTTTTGCAGCGTAAAGACATATGCGTACGCATTGGAAACTCTTTACGAGAAGAAATAACGCATAGTACAAAATTAGCTTGTATCTCCAAAACTACACGTTGTATCTCGAAAAGAATTGTTGTGGCGTGTACGTCTTAACATGTAGCATCTAAAGAGAACCAAAAGGAGAATTTTCTTTCGTCAAAATTTTTCAGAAAATCACGTTTTAAGGAAATCCCGCATCGTGCGAAATTATCTTGTTTTTCCTAAACAACACGTTGTAAGTCGAAAAGCTTTCATGTTGCGTGTATGTCTAAGTGTGTAGCCTCAAAAGAGAAGGCACAGGACAGTTTTCTCTCGAAAGGATATGTAAGAATACCACTTCATAAGGAAATACAGTTTTGCAGAGTAAAGACATATACGTACGCATTGGAAACTCTTTACGAGAAGAAATAACGCATAGTACAAAATTAGCTTGTATCTCCAAAACTACACGTTGTATCTCGAAAAGAATTGTTGTGGCGTGTACGTCTTAACATGTAGCATCTAAAGAGAACCAAAAGGAGAATTTTCTTTAGTCAAAATTTTTCAGAAAATCACGTTTTAAGGAAATCCCGCATCGTGCGAAATTATCTTGTTTTTCCTAAACAACACGTTGTAAGTCGAAAAGCTTTCATGTTGCGTGTATGTCTAAGTGTGTAGCCTCAAAAGAGAAGGCACAGGACAGTTTTCTCTCGAAAGGATATGTAAGAATACCACTTCATAAGGAAATAGTTTTGCCGAGTAAAGACATATACGTACGCATTGGAAACTCTTTACGAGAAGAAATAACGCATAGTACAAAATTAGCTTGTATCTCCAAAACTACACGTTGTATCTCGAAAAGAATTGTTGTGGCGTGTACGTCTTAACATGTAGCATCTAAAGAGAACCAAAAGGAGAATTTTCTTTCGTCAAAATTTTTCAGAAAATCACGTTTTAAGGAAATCCCGCATCGTGCGAAATTATCTTGTTTTTTCTAAACAACACGTTGTAAGTCGAAAAGCTTTCATGTTGCGTGTATGTCTAAGTGTGTAGCCTCAAAAGAGAAGGCACAGGACAGTTTTCTCTCGAAAGGATATGTAAGAATACCACTTCATAATGAAATACAGTTTTGCAGAGTAAAGACATATACGTACGCATTGGAAACTCTTTAGGAGAAGAAATAACGCATAGTACAAAATTAGCTTGTATCTCCAAAACTACACGTTGTATCTCGAAAAGAATTGTTGTGGCGTGTACGTCTTTACATATAGCATCTAAAGAGAACCAAAAGGAGAATTTTCTTTCGTCAAAATTTGTCAGAAATTCACGTTTTAAGGAAATCCCGCATCATGCGAAATTATCTTGTTTTTCCTAAACAACACGTTGTAAGTCGAAAAGCTTTCATGTTGCGTGTATGTCTAAGTGTGTTGCCTCAAAAGAGAAGGCACAGGACAGTTTTCTCTCGAAAGGATATGTAAGAATACCACTTCATAAGGAAATACAGTTTTGCAGAGTAAAGACATATACGTACGCATTGGAAACTCTTTACGAGAAGAAATAACGCATAGTACAAAATTAGCTTGTATCTCCAAAACTACACGTTGTATCTCGAAAGAATTGTTGTGGCGTGTACGTCTTAACATGTAGCATCTAAAGAGAACCAAAAGGAGAATTTTCTTTCGTCAAAATTTTTCAGAAAATCACGTTTTAAGGAAATCCCGCATCGTACGAAATTATCTTGTTTTTCCTAAACAACACGTTGTAAGTCGAAAAGCTTTCATGTTGCGTGTATGTCTAAGTGTGTAGCCTCAAAAGAGAAGGCACAGGACAGTTTTCTCTCGAAAGGATATGTAAGAATACCACTTCATAAGGAAATACAGTTTTGCGGAGTAAAGACATATACGTACGCATTGGAAACTCTTTACGAGAAGAAATAACGCATCGTACAAAATTAGCTTGTATCTCCAATACTACACGTTGTATCTCGAAAAGAATTGTTGTGGCGTGTACGTCTTAACATGTAGCATCTAAAGAGAACCAAAAGGAGAATTTTCTTTCGTCAAAATTTTTCAGAAAATCACGTTTTAAGGAAATCCCGCATCGTGCGAAATTATCTTGTTTTTCCTAAACAACACGTTGTAAGTCGAAAAGCTTTCATGTTGCGTGTATGTCTAAGTGTGTAGCCTCAAAAGAGAAGGCACAGGACAGTTTTCTCTCGAAAGGATATGTAAGAATACCACTTCATAAGGATATACAGTTTTGCAGAGTAAAGACATATACGTACGCATTGGAAACTCTTTACGAGAAGAAATAACGCATAGTACAAAATTAGCTTGTATCTCCAAAACTACACGTTGTATCTCGAAAAGAATTGTTGTGGCGTGTACGTCTTAACATGTAGCATCTAAAGAGAACCGAAAGGAGAATTTTCTTTCGTCAAAATTTTTCAGAAAATCACGTTTTAAGGAAATCCCGCATCGTGCGAAATTATCTTGTTTTTCCTAAACAACACGTTGTAAGTCGAAAAGCTTTCATGTTGCGTGTATGTCTAAGTGTGTAGCCTCAAAAGAGAAGGCACAGGACAGTTTTCTCTCGAAAGGATATGTAAGAATACCACTTCATAAGGAAATACAGTTTTGCAGAGTAAAGACATATGCGTACGCATTGGAAACTCTTTATGAGAAGAAATAACGCATAGTACAAAATTAGCTTGTATCTCCAAAACTACACGTTGTATCTCGAAAAGAATTGTTGTGGCGTGTACGTCTTAACATGTAGCATCTAAAGAGAACCAAAAGGAGAATTTTCTTTCGTCAAAATTTTTCAGAAAATCACGTTTTAAGGAAATCCTGCATCGTGCGAAATTATCTTGTTTTTCCTAAACAACACGTTGTAAGTCGAAAAGCTTTCATGTTGCGTGTATGTCTAAGTGTGTAGCCTCAAAAGAGAAGGCACAGGACAGTTTTCTCTCGAAAGGATATGTAAGAATACCACTTCATAAGGAAATACAGTTTTGCAGAGTAAAGACATATACGTACGCATTGGAAACTCTTTACGAGAAGAAATAACGCATAGTACAAAATTAGCTTGTATCTCCAAAACTACACGTTGTATCTCGAAAAGAATTGTTGTGGCGTGTACGTCTTAACATGTAGCATCTAAAGAGAACCGAAAGGAGAATTTTCTTTCGTCAAAATTTTTCAGAAAATCACGTTTTAAGGAAATCCCGCATCGTGCGAAATTATCTTGTTTTTCCTAAACAACACGTTGTAAGTCGAAAAGCTTTCATGTTGCGTGTATGTCTAAGTGTGTAGCCTCAAAAGAGAAGGCACAGGACAGTTTTCTCTCGAAAGGATATGTAAGAATACCACTTCATAAGGAAATACAGTTTTGCAGAGTAAAGACATATACGTACGCATTGGAAACTCTTTACGAGAAGAAATAACGCATAGTACAAAATTAGCTTGTATCTCCAAAACTACACTTTGTATCTCGAAAAGAATTGTTGTGGCGTGTACGTCTTAACATGTAGCATCTAAAGAGAACCAAAAGGAGAATTTTCTTTCGTCCAAATTTGTCAGAAAACCACGTTTTAAGGAAATCCCGCATCTTGCTAAATTATCTTGTTTTTCCTAAACAACACATTGTATCTCGAAAAGCTTTGGTGTTGCGTGTATGTCAAAGCATGTAGCCTCAAAAGAGAATGCACAGGAGAGTTTTCTCTCGAAAGAATATGTAAGAATACCACGTTATAAGGAAATACAGTGTTGCAGAGTAAAGACAAATACGTACTTATTGGAAACACTTAAACTTTACGAGAAGAAATAAGGCATCGTAAAAAATTAGTATGTATCTCCTAAACATCACGTTATAACTCGAAAAGATTTGGTGTGGTGTGTACGTCTAAACGTGTAGCCTCAAACGAGAACCCACAGGAGAATTTTCGTTCATCAAAATTTGTCAGAAAACCACGTTTAAAGAAATCCTGCATCGTGCGAAATTATCTTGTTTTTCCTAAGCAACACGTTGTAAAGCGAAAACCTTTGGTGTTGCGTGTATGTCTAAGCGTGTAGCCTCAAAAGAGAATGCAAAGGAGAGTTTTTTTCTCGAAAGAATATATAAGAATACCACGTTATTAGGAAATACAGTGTTGCAGAGTAAAGACAAATAATCACGTATTGGAAAAACTTTACGAGAAGAAATAACGCATCTTACAAAATTAGCTTGTATCTCCTAAACAACACGTTGTAACTTAAAAAGATTTGGTGTGGCCTGTACGTCTAATCGTGTAGCCTCAAAAGAGAAACCATAGGAGAATTTTCTTTGGTCAAAATTTGTCAGAAAACCAGGTATGAAGGAAATACCGCATCATGCGAAATTATCTTGTTTTTCCTAAACAAAACGTTTTAACTCGAAAAGCTTTGGTGTTGCGTGTATGTCTAAGCGTGTAGCCCCAAAAGAGAACGCACAGGAGAGTTTTCTCTCGAAAGAATATGTAAGAATACCACGTTGTAAGGAAATACAGTGTTGCAGAGTAAAGGAAAATACATATGTATTGGAAACGCAACATCAAAGCTTTTCGAGTTGCAACGTGTTGTTTAGGAAAAACAAGATAATTTCACACGATGCGGGATTACCGTAAAACGTGGTTTTCTGACATATTTTGACGAAAGAAAATTCTCCTGTGGGTTCTCTTTTGAGGCTACACATTTAGACGTACATGCCACACCAACTCTTTTCGAGTTACAAACTGTTGTTTAGGAGATACAAGCTAATTTTTTACGATGCTTTATTTCTTCTTGTAAGGTGTTTCCAATAGGTACGTATTTGCCTTTAGTCTGCAACACTGTATTTCCTTATAACGTGGTATTCTTAAATATTCTTTCGAGAGAAAACTCTCCTGTGCGTTCTCTTTTGAGGCTACACGCTTAGACATACACGCCACACCAAATCTTTTCGAGTTACAACGTGTTGTTTAGGAGATACAAACTAATTTTGAACGATGTTTTATTTCTTCTCATAAAGTGTTTCCAATACATACGTATTTGTCTTTATTCCGCAATACTGTATTTCCTTATAACGTGGTGTTCTTACATATTCTTTCGAGAGATAACTCTCCTCTGCGTTCTCTTTTGAGACTACACGCTTAGACATACACGTAACACCAAAGCTTTTCGAGTTACAACGTGTTGTTTAGGAAAATCAAGATAATTTCCCACAATGCGGGATTTCCTAAAAACGTGATTTCTGAAACATTTTGAAGAAAGAAAATTCTCCTCTGGGTTCTCTTTTGAGACTACACGTTTAGTCGTACACGCCACACCAAATCGTTTCGAGTTACAACGTGTTGTTAAGGAGATACAAGCTAATTTTGAACGATGCATTATTTCATCTCTAAAAGTGTTTCCAATACGTACGTATTTGTCTTTAGTCTACAACACTGTATTTCCTAGAACGTGGTATTCTTACATCTTCTTTCGAGAGAAAACTCTCCTGTGCATTCGCTTTTGAGGCTTTGGTGTTGCGTGTATGTCTAAACGTGTGGCCTCAAAAGAGAACGCTCAGGAGAGTTTTCCCTCGAAAGAATATGTAAGAATACCACGTTATAAGGAAATACAGTGTTGCAGAGAAAGACAAATACGTATGTATGGGAAACACTTTACGAGAAGAAATAACACATCGTAAAAAATTAGCTTGTATCTCCTAAACAACACGTGGTAACTCGAAAAGATTCAGTGTGGCGTGTACGTCTAAACCTGTAGCCTCAAATGAGAAGACACAGTAGAATTTTCTTTCGTCAAAATTTGTCAGAAAACCACGTTTTAAGGAAATCCCGCATCGTGCGAAATTATCTTGTTTTTCCTAAACAACACGTTGTAACTCGAAAAGCTTTGGTGTTGCGTGTATGTCTAAGCGTGTAGCCTCTAAAGAGAACTCCCAGGAGAGTTTTCTCTTGAAAGAACATGTAAGAATACAATGTTATAAGGAAATAGAGTGTTGCAGAGTAAAGACAAATGCGTACTTATTGGAAACACTTTAAGAGAAGAAATAACACATAGTACAAAATTAGCTTGTATCTCCTAAACACTTGGTAACTGGAAAGGATTTGGTGTGGCGTGCACGTCTAAACGTGTAGCATCAAAAGAGAACCCACAGGAGAATTTTCTTTCCTCAAAATTTGTCAGAACACAATGGTTTAAGGAAATCCCGCATTGTGCGAAATTATCTTGTTTTTCATAAACAACACGTTGTAATTCGAAAAGCATTGGTGTTGCCTGTATGTCTAAATGTGTAGCCTCAAAAGGGAATGCAAAGGATAGTTTTCTCTCGAAAGAATATGTAAGAATACCATGTTATAAGGAAATACAGTGTTGCAGAGTAAAGACAAATACGTACGTTTTGGAAACACTTTACGAGAAGAATTAAAGCATCGTACAAAATTAGCTTGTATCTCCTAAACAACACGTTGTAACTCGAAAAGGTTTGGCGTGGCGTGTACTTCTAAACATGTAGCCTCAAAAGAGAACCCACAGAATTTTCTTTCGTCCAAATTTTTCAGAAAACCACGTTTTAAGGAAATCCCCCATCGTGCGAAATCATCTTCTTTTTCCTAAACAACATGTTGTAACTCGAAAAGCTTTGGTGTTGCGTGTATGTGTAAGCGTGGAGGCTCAAAAGAGAAGGCACAGGAGAGTTTTCTCTCGAAAGAATATGTAAGAATCCCACGTTATAAGGAAATACAATTTTGCAGATTAAAGACAAATAAGTACAGATTGGAAACACTTTACGAGAAGAAAGAATGCATCGTAAAAAATTAGCTTGTATCTCCTAAACAACATGTTGTAACTCGAAAAGATTTGGTGTGACGTGTACGTCTAAACGTGTAGCCTCAAAAGAGAACCCACAGGAGAATTTTCTTTCTTTCTTTTTTTTTTTTTTACATTTTTTAAATTAAATATTTTCTTTATTTACATTTTAAATATTATCTGCATTCCTGGTTTCCCCTCTGAAAACACACTATCCCATAACCCCTTCTCCCTGCTCACCAACCCATCCACTCCCACTCCTTTTTTTTTTGTCTTATTTTTTTTTAGTGTTAACTTTTTTTTATTCGATATAATTTATTTACATTTCAAATGATTTCCCCTTTTCTAGCCCCCCCACTCCCCGAAAGTCCCGAAAGCCCCCTTCTCTTCCCCTGTCCTCCCATCCACCCCTTCCCACTTCCCCGTTCTGGTTTTGCTAAATACTGTTTCACTGAGTCTTTCCAGAACCAGGGGCCACTCCTCCTTTCTTCTTGTTCCTCATTTGATGTGTGGATTATGTTTTGGGTATTCCAGTTTTCTAGGTTAATATCCAGTTATTAGTGAGTGCATACCATGATTCACCTTTTGAGTCTGGGTTACCTCACTTAGTATGATATTCTCTAGCTCCATCCATTTGCCTAAGAATTTCATGAATTCATTGTTTCTAATGGCAGAATAGTGCTCCATTGTGTAGATATACCACATTTTTTGTATCCACTCTTCTGTTGAGGGATACCTGGGTTCTTTCCAGCATCTGGCAATTATAAATAGGGCTGCTATGAACATAGTAGAACATGTATCCTTATTACATGGAGGGGAGTCTTCTGGGTATATGCCCAGGAGTGGTATAGCAGGATCTTCTGGAAGTGAGGTGCCCAGTTTTCGGAGGAACCGCCAGACTGATTTCCAGAGTGGTTGTACCAATTTGCAACCCCACCAGCAGTGGAGGAGTGTTCCTCTTTCTCCACACCCTCTCCAACACCTGCTGTCTCCTGAATTTTTAATCTTAGCCATTCTGACTGGTGTAAGATGAAATCTTAGGGTTGTTTTGATTTGCATTTCCCTGATGACTAATGAAGTTGAGCATTTTTTAAGATGCTTCTCCGCCATCCGAAGTTCTTCAGGTGAGAATTCTTTGTTTAACTCTGTACCCCATTTTTAATAGGGTTGTTTGGTTTTCTGGAGTCTAACTTCTTGAGTTCTTTATATATATTGGATATTAGCCCTCTATATGATGTAGGATTGGTGAAGATCTTTTCCCAATTTGTTGGTTGCCGATTTTTCCTCTTGATGGTGTCCTTTGCCTTACAGAAACTTTGTAATTTCATGAGGTCCCATTTGTCAATTCTTGCTCTTAGAGCATACGCTATTGGTGTTCTGTTCAGAAACTTTCTCCCTGTACCGATGTCCTCAAGGTTCTTCCCCAGTTTCTTTTCTATTAGCTTCAGAGTGTCTGGCTTTATGTGGAGGTCCTTGATCCATTTGGATTTGAGCTTAGTACAAGGAGACAAGGATGGATCAATTCGCATTCTTCTGCATGCTGACCTCCAGTTGAACCAGCACCATTTGTTGAAAAGGCTATCTTTTTTCCATTGGATGTTTTCAGCCTCTTTGTCAAGGATCAAGTGGCCATAGGTGTGTGGGTTCATTTCTAGATCTTCAATCCTGTTCCATTGATCCTCCTGTCTGTCACTGTACCAACACCATGCAGTTTTTAACACTATTGCTCTGTAGTATTGCTTGAGGTCAGGGATACTGATTCCCCCAGATTTTCTTTTGTGCTGAGAATAGTTTTAGCTATCCTGGGTTTTTTGTTGTTCCAGATGAATTTGATAATTGCTCTTTCTAACTCTGTGAAGAATTGAGTTGGGATTTTGATGGGTATTGCATTGAATCTGTATAGTGCTTTAGGTAGAATGGCCATTTTAACTATATTGGTTCTACCGATCCATGAGCATGGGAGGTTTTCCCATTTTTTGAGGTCTTCTTCCATTTCCTTCTTCAGAGTCTTGAAGTTCTTGTCATACAGATCTTTCACATGTTTGGTAAGGGTCACCCCAAGATACTTTATACTGTTTGAGGCTATTGTGAAGGGGGTCATTTCCGTAATTTCTTTCTCAGCCTGCTTATCCTTTGAGTATAGGAAGGCCACTGATTTGCTTGAGTTGATTTTATAACCTGCCACTTTGCTGAAGTTGTTTATCAGCTGTAGGAGCTCTCTAGTGGAGTTCTTTGGGTCACTTAGGTAGACGATCATGTCGTCTGTAAATAATGATAGTTTGACTTCTTCCTTTCCAATTTGTATCCCTTTGACCTCCTTATGTTGTCGAATTGCCCGAGCTAGTACCTCAAGTACAATATTGAAAAGATAAGGAGAAAGGGGGCAGCCTTGTCTGGTCCTTGATTTCAGTGGGATTGCTTCAAGTTTCTCTCCATTTAGTTTGATGCTGGCTACCGGTTTGCTGTATATTGCTTTTACTATGTTTAGGTATGGGCCTTGAATTCCTGTTCTCTCCAAGACTTTAAGCATGAAGGGATGCTGAATTTTGTCAAATGCTTTTTCAGCATCCAATGAAATGACCATGTGGTTTTGTTATTTGAGTTTGTTTATGTAGTGGATTGTATTGATGGATTTCCGTATATTGAACCAACCCTGCATTCCCGGGATAAAGCCTACTTGATCATGGTGGATGATCGTTTTGATGTGTTCTTGGATTCGGTAAGCAAGAATTTTATTGAGTATTTTTGCATCGATGTTCATAAGGGAAATTGGTCTGAAGTTCTCTTTCTTTGTTGGATCTTTTTGTGGCTTTGGTATCAGCGTAATTGTGGCTTCGTAGAAGGAATTGGGTAGTGTTCCTTCTGTTTCTATTTTGTGGAATAGTTTGAAGAGTATTGGTGTTAACTCTTCTTTGAAGGTCTTGTAGAATTCTGCACTGAAGCCATCTGGTCCTGTGCTTTTTTTGGTTGGAAGACTTTCTATGACTCCTTCTATTTCTTTAGGCATTATGGGACTGTTTAGATGGTCTAGTTGGTCCTGATTTAATTTTGGTATTTGGTATCTGTCAAGGAAATTGTCCATTTCCTCCAGATTCTCCAGTTGTGTTGAGTACAGGCTCTTGTAGTAGGATCTGATGATTTTTTGGATTTCCTCAGTTTCCGTTGTTATATCTCCCTTTTCATTTCTAAGTTTGTTAATTTGGATACTTTCTCTGTGCCCTTTGGTCAGTCTGGCTAAGGGTTTATCTCTCTTGTTGATTTTCTCAAAGAACCAGCTCCTGGTTTTGTTGATTTTTTGTATGGTTCTCTTTGTTTCTACTTGATTGATTTCGGCCCTGAGTTTGATGATTTCCTGCCTTCTACTCCTCCTGGGTGAAATAGCTTCTTTTTGTTCTAGGGCTTTCAGGTGTGTCATTAAGCTGGTAATGTATGCTCTCTCCATTTTCTTTTTGGAGGCACTCAGGGCTATGAGTTTTCCTCTTAGCACTGCTTTCATTGTGTCCCATTGATTTGGGTATGTTGTGTTTTCATTTTTATTGTGTTCTAAAAAGTCTTTAATTTCTTTCTTTATTTCTTCCTTGACCAAGGTATCATTGAGTAGAGTATTGTTCAGTTTCCACGTGTATGTGGGTTTTCTGTTGTTTCTGTTGCTATTGAAGACCACTTTTACTCCATAGTGATCAGATAGGAGGCATGGTATTAGTTCTATCTTCTTATATTTGTTGAGGTCTGTCTTGTGACCAATTATATGGTCGATTTTGGAGAAGGTACCATGAGGTGCTGAGAAAAACGTATATTCTTTTGTTTTAGGATAGAATGTTCTATATATATCTGTTAAATCTAATTGGTCCAAAGCTTCAATTAGTTTCATTGTGTCCCTGTTTAGTTTCTGTTTTCCTGATCGGTCCATTGAGGAAAGTGCAGTGTTGAAGTCACCCACAATTATTGTGTTAGGTGCAATGTGTGCTTTTAGTTTTAATAAAGTTTCTTTTACAAAAGAGGGTGCCCTTGCATTTGGGGCATAGATGTTCAGGATTGACAGTTCTTCTTTTTGTATTTTTCCTTTGACCAGCAAGAAGTGTCCCTCAGGGTCTCTTTTGATGACTTTGGGTTGAAAGTCAATTTTATCTGATATTAAAATGGCTACTCCAGCTTGTTTCCTGAGACCATTTGCTTGTAAAATTGTCTTCCAGACTTTTTCTCTAAGGTAGTGATTGTCTTTGAACCTGAGGTGTGTTTCCTGTAAGCAGCAAAATGTAGGGTCCTGTTTACGTATCCATTCAGTTAGTCTGTGTCTTTTTGTTGGGGCATTAAGTCCATTGATGTTAAGAGATATTAAGGAATAGTGATTGTTACTTCCTATCATTTTTGACGTTATTTTTTAAATTTTAATGCTTAACTTCTTTTGGGTTTGATGAAAGGTTACTATCTTGCTTTTTCCAGGGTGAAGTTTCCCTCCTTGTATTGGTGTTGTCTTCCTATTATCCTTTTTAGGGCCGGGTTTGTGGATAGATATTGGGTAAACTTGGTTTTGTCATGAAATATCTTAGTTTCTCCATCTATGGTGATTGAGAGTTTTGCTGGATATAGTTGTTTTCGTTGGCATTTGTGTTCTCTTAGAGTCTGCATGAGATCTGCCCAGGACCTTCTAGCCTTCATAGTCTCCGGTGAAAAGTCTGCTGTGATTCTGATAGGTCTTCCTTTACATGTGACTTGGCCTTTTTCTCTTACTGCCTTTAGTATTCTTTCTTTGTTTAGAACATTTGGTGTTTTGATTATTATGTGACGGGAAGTATTTCTCTTCTGGTCCAGTCTGTTTGGAGTTCTGTAGGCTTCTTGTATATTCATGGGCATCTCTCTCTTTAGGTTAGGGAAGTTTTCTTCCATAATTTTATTGAAGATATTTGCTGGCCCTTTAAGTTGTAAATCTTCACTCTCATCTATGCCTATAATCCTTAGGTTTGGTCTTCTCATTGTGTCCTGGATTTCCTGGATATTTTGGGTTACAAGCTTTTTGCATTTTGCATTTTCTTTAACTGTTGAGACCATGGTTTCTATGGAATCTTCAGCATCTGAGATTCTTTCTTCTATCTCGTGTATTCTGTTGTTGATATTTGCATCTCTGTCCCCTGATTTCTTCCCAAGGCTTTCTATCTCCAAAGTTGTCTCCCTTTGAGTTTTCTTAGTTGTTTCTACTTCTGATTTTTGATCCTGGATGGTTTTGCTTAGCTCCTTCACTTGCATGTTTGTGTTTTCCTGTAATTCTTTAAGAGATTTTTGTGTTTCCTCTTTCATGAGCTCAGCCTGTTGACCAAAGTTCTCCTGCATTTCATTAAGAGATTTTTGTGTTTCGTCTTTCATGACCTCAGCCTGTTGACCAAAGTTCTCCTGTATTTCTTTAAGTGTTTTTTGCATTTCCTCCTTGTTGGCTTTTGTATTCTCCTGGATTTCTTTCAATGATTTTTGTGTTTCCCTTGCAAGGGCTTCTAACTTTTGATCCATTTTCTCCTGAATTTCTTTAAGTATGTCCTTCATGTGTTCCTGTACCAGCATCATGACCAGTGATTTTAAATCCAAATCTTGTTTTACTGGTGTGATGGGGTATCCAGGACATGTTGGTAGAGGAGAATTGGGTTCAGATGTTGCCATATTGCCTTGATTTCTGTTAGTGACGTTCCTGCGTTTGCCTTTTGCCATCTAGTTCTCACTGGTGTTAGTTTGTCTTGTCAGTGCTGGACTCACCAGTGCAAGCTGCCCCTTCCCCGTTGGCCTCTGGTGCACAGCTTACCTCCTGCACTGCTTGTAGACAGGGTGCTGCTGCCCAGGCTGTTCAGATCCCAAAGCAGGCACCCGAAGGCTCCTGCTGGGGCCCGCTGGATTCACTGGAGCACACTGACTTCTCCCAGCTGACCGCCCGGAAACCCAGCTAGCCACTTGCAGGACTTGGAGATGTGGTGCTGCCGCCCAGGCTGATCTGGGCAGCAGAACTCCCAACCGTGTTGGTGCACACAAGGCTAGCCTAGCTGCTCAGGCCCTGAGTCTAGGCAAAAGCCTGGCAGGCCAATGTCGGTGCAAAGTTCCCCTCAGCTGTGGGTGTTAATTGGGTGTGTCAGGTGGCTAGGATGGTGGCGTGTGCGAGTTCCCTGAGAGTGCTGGGAGAGTCTGCTGGGCTAACAACCTCCTGGCTGGGTCAGCACACAGATGGCCCAACGAGCAGCCCAGGGCCTGGGGGTCAGTCCAGGGCCTGACCGTCTGAGACCCCTGCTATGTCTGCCTCGGGCTATGCCTGTTAGCTGGTTTGGTTTTGCCTGCTAGGTCTCTCTGGCTTCCCGTAGGCAAAATGGTGGTGGTGCGCAAACTGGCCCGGATAAACAACCTCCTGGCCGGGTCGGCACACAGATGGCCCACCGAGCAGCCCAGGGCCTGGGGGCAGTCCAGGGACTGACCGTCTGAGACCCCTGCTATGCCTGTTAGCCGGTTTGGTTTTGCCTGCTAGGTCTCCCTGGCTTCCCCCAGGCAAAATGGTGGTGGTGCGCGCGCCGGCCCTGGAGGAAAAAAAACTCCTGGCCGGGTTTGCACCCCGGTGGACCCCCGATCAGCTCAGGGCCTGGGTGCAGGCCAACGCCCGTCGGGCTTAGACCCCCGCGATGTTGTTCTCGGGTTATATTTGCGTACCTCAGTCTGATTTCTCTGGCGACCGAGAACCAATATGGAGCCCTCGTAACTGACTGGCGGGAGGCAGAGTTCTGATGTGGCTTCCGTGTGGTGAAAGGCACCGTAAATCCGCCGCTGCTTGCAGCCTGGCTGGCCAGCGATGGCCAGTGGTCGTGGGCACCGGGTCTGCCTGGACCCTGTCCGCTTGGTTCTACTGCTGATGGCCCTTCCTCTGGACCAGCCACTGCTGCTGCTACTGCTGCTGCTGCCGCCGCTCCCAGGCCCAAGAATTTTCTTTCATCAAAATTTGTCAGAAACCACGTTTTAAGGAAATCTCGCATCGTGTGAAATTATCTTGTTTTTCATAAACAACACGTTGTAAATCGAAAAGCTTTGGTGTTGCGTGTATGTCTAAGCGTGTAGCCTCAAAAGAGAACGCACAGGAGAGTTTTCTCTCGAAAGAAAATGTAGGAATACCACGTTATAAGGAAATACAGTGTTGCAGAGTAAAGACAAATACGTACATATTGGAAACACTTTAAGAGAAGAAATAACGCATCGTACAAAATTAGCTTGTATCTCCTAAACAAAACTTTGTAACTCGAAAAGATTTGGTGTGGCTCATACCTCTACAAGTGTAGCCTCAAAAGAGAACCCACAGGAGGAAATTCTTTCGTTAAAATTTTTCAGAAAACCACGATTTATGGAAATCTCGCATCATGCGAAATTATCTTGTTTTTTCCTAAACAACACGTTGTAACTCGAAAAGCTTTGGTGTTGTGTGTTTGTCTAAGCGTGTAGCCTCGAAAGAGAACGCACAGGAGAGTTTTCCCTCGAAAGAATATGTAAGAATACCACGTTATAAGGAAATACAGTGTTGCAGAGTAAAGACAAATTCGTACGTATTGGAAACACTTTATGAGAAGAATTAACGCATCTTACAAAATTAGCTTGTATCTCCTAAACAAAACGTTGTAACTCGAAAGGATTTGTTGTGGCGTGTACATCTAAACATGTAGCCTCAAAAGAGAACCCACAGGAGAATTTTCTTTCGTCAAAATTTTTCAGAAAACCACGTTTTAAGGAAATCCTGCATCGTGCGAAATTATCTTGTTCTTCCTAAACAACACGTTGTAACTCGAAAAGCTTTGGTGTTGCGTGTATGTCTAAGCGTGTAGCCTCAAAAGAGAAGGCACAGGAGAGTATTCTCTCGAAAGAATATGTAAGAATACCACGTTATAAGGAAATACAGTGTTGCAGAGTAAAGACAGATACTAACTTATTGGAAACACTTTACGAGAAGGAATAATACATCGTAAAAAATTAGCTTGTATTTCCTAAACAACACGTTGTAACTCGAAGGATTTGGTGTGGCGTGTAAGTTGAAACGTGTAGCCTCAAAAGAGAACCCACAGGAGAATTTTCTTTCGTCAAAATTTGTCAGAAAACCACGTTTTAAGGAAATCTCGCATTGTGCGAAATTATCTTGTTTTTCCTAAACAACACGTTGTAAGTCGAAAAGCTTTGATGTTGCGTGTATGTCTAAACGTGTGGCCTCAAAGGAGAACGCACAGGACAGTTTTCTATTGAAAGAATATGTAAGAATACCACGTTATAAGGAAATACAATGTTGCAGAGTAAAGACAAATATGTATATATTGGAAACACTTTATGAGAAGAATTAACGCATTGTAAAAAATTAACTTGTATCTCCTAAACAATACGTTGTAACTCGAACAGATTTGGTGTGGCGTGTACGTCTAAACATGTAGCCTCAAAAGAGAACCCAAAGGAGAATTTTCTTTCGTCAAAATTTTTCAGAAAACCACGTGTTAAGGAAATCCCCATCGTGCGAAATCATCTTCTTTTTCCTAAACAACATGTTGTAACTTGAAAAGCTTTGGTGTTGCGTGTATGTGTAAGCATGGAGCCTCAAAAGAGCAGGCACAGGAGAGTTTTCTCTCGAAAGAATATGTAAGAATACCACGTTATAAGGAAATACAATTTTGCAGAGTAAAGACAAATACGTACATATTGGAAACACTTTATGAGAAGGAAGAATGGATCGTAAAAAATTAGCTTGTATCTCCTAAACAATACGTTGTAACTCGAAAAGATTTGGTGTGACGTGTATGTTTAAACGTTTAGCCTCAAAAGAGAACCCACAGGAGAATTTTCTTTCATCAAAATTTGTCAGAAACCACGTTTAAAGGAAATCTCGCATCGTGCGAAATTATCTTGTTTTTCCTAAACAACACGTTGTAAATCGAAAAGCTTTGGTGTTGCGTGTATGTCTAAGCTTGTAGCCTCAAAAGAGAACGCACAGGAGAGTTTTCTCTTGAAAGAATATGTAGGAATACCATGTTATAAGGAAATACAGTGTTGCAGAGTAAAGACAACTACGTACATATTGGAAACACTTTAAGAGAAGAAATAACGCATCGTCCAAAATTAGCTTGTATCTCCTAAAGAACACTTTGTAACTCGAAAAGATTTAGTGTGGCTCGTACCTCTAGAAGTGTAGCCTCAAAAGAGAACCCACAGGAGAACTTTCTTTCATCAAAATTTTTCAGAAAACCACGTTTTATGGAAATCTCGCATCGTGCGAAATTATCTTGTTTTTCCTAAACAACACGTTGTAACTCGAAAAGCTTTGGCGTTGCGTGTATGTCTAAACGTGTAGCCCCAAAAGAGAACGCACAGGAGCGTTTTCCCTCGAAAGAATATGTAAGAATACCACGTTATATGGAAATACAATGTTGCAGAGTAAAGGCAAATAAGGACATATTGGAAACACTTAGGAGAAGAAATAACGCATCTTACAAAATTTGCTTGTATCTCCTAAACAACACGTTGTAACTCGAAAAGATTTGGTGTGGCTCGTACGTCTACACGTGTACCCTCAAAAGAGAAACCACAGGATAACTTTCTTTCGTCAAAATTTGCCAGAAAACCACGTTTTAAGGAAATCTCGCATCGTGCAAAATTATCTTGTTTTTCATAAACAACATGTTGTAACTCAAAAAGCTTTGGTGTTTCGTGTATGTCTAAGCCTGTAGCCTCTAAAGAGAACGCACAGGAGAGTTTTCTCTCGAAATAACATGTAAGAATACAACGTTATAAGGAAATACACTGTTGCAGAGTAAAGACAAATACGTAATTATTGGAAACACTTTACGAGAAGAAATAACGCATCGTAGAAAATTAGCTTGTATCTCCTAAGCAACACGTGGTAACTCGAAAGGATTTGGTGTGGCGTGTATGTCTAAACGTGGAGCCTCAAAAGAGAACCCACAGGAGAATTTTCATTCATCAAAATTTGTCAGAAAACCACGTTTTAAGGAAATCCCGCATCGTGCGAAATAATCTTGTTTTTCATAAACAACACGTTGTAACTCTAAAAGCATTGATGTTGCCTGTATGTCTAAGTGTGCAGCCTCAAAAGGGAACGCACAGGATACTTTTCTCTCGAAAGAATATGTAAGAATACCACGTTATAAGGAAATACAGTGTTGCAGAGTAAAGACAAATACGTATGTATTGGAAACACTTTATGAGAAGAATTAACGCATCGTACAAAATTAGCTTGTATCTCCAAAACAACACGTTGTAACTCGAAAAGATTTGGTGTGGCGTGTACATCTAAACATGTAGCCTCAAAAGAGAACCCACAGGAGAATTTTCTTTCGTCAAAATTTTTCAGAAAACCACGTTTTAAGGAAATCCCGCATCGTGCGAAATCATCTTCTTTTTCCTAAACAACATGTTGTAACTCGAAAAGCGTTGGTGTTGCGTGTATGTGTAAGCATGGAGACTCAAAAGAGAAGGCACAGGAGAGTGTTCTCTTGAAAGAATATGTAAGAATACCACGTTAAAAGGAAATACAATTTTGCAGAGTAAAGACAAATAAGTACATATTGGAAACACTTTACGAGAAGAAATAATGCATCGTAAAAAATGAGCTTGTATCTCCTAAACAACACGTTGTAACTCGAAAAGATTTGGTGTGACATGTACGTCTAAAAGTGTAGCCTCAAACGAGAACCCACAGGAGAATTTTCTTTCATCAAAATTTGTCTGAAACCACGTTTTAAGGAAATAGCGCATCGTGCGAAATTATCTTGTTTTTCCTAAACAACACGTTGTAACTCGAAAAGCTTTGGTGTTGCGTGTATGTCTAAGCATGTAGCCTCAAAAGAGAATGCACAGGAGAGTTTTCTCTCGAAAGAATATGTAAGAATACCACGTTATAAGGAAATACAGTGTTGCAGAATAAAGACAACTACGTACATATTGGAAACACTTTAAGAGAAGAAATAACGCATTGTACAAAATTAGCTTGTATCTCCTAAACAACACATTGTAACTCGAAAAGATTTGGTGTGGCTCATACCTCTACACGTGTAGCCTCAAAAGAGAACCCAGAGGAGAACTTTCTTTCGTCAAAATTTGTCTGAAAACCACGTTTTATGGAAATCTCGCATCGTGCGAAATTATCTTCTTTTTCCTAAACAACACGTTGTAACTCGAAAAGCTTTGGCGTGCGTGTTCGTCTAAGCGTGTAGCCTCAAAAGAGCATGCACAGGAGAGTTTTCCCTCGAAAGAATATGTAAGAATACCACGTTATAAGAAAATACAGTGTTGCAGAGTAAAGATAAATAACGACATATTGGAAACAATTTAGGGAAGAAATAACGCATCGTACAAAATTTGCTTGTATCTCCTAAACAACACGTTATAACTCGAAAATATTTGGTGTGGCTCGTACTTCTACACTTGTAGCCTCAAAAGAGAACCAACAGGAGAACTTTTTTTCGTCAAAATTTGTCAAAGAACCACGTTTTAAGGAAATCCCGCATCGTGCAAAATTATCTTGTTTTTCCTAAACAACACGTTGTAACTCGAAAAGCTTTGGTGTTGCGTGTATGTCTGAGCATGTTGCCTCTAAAGACAATGCACAGGAGAGTTTTCTCTCAAAAGAACATGTAATAATACAACGTTAAAAGGAAATACAGTGTTGCAGAGTAAAGACAAATACGTACGTATTGGAAACACTTTACGAGAAGAAATAACGCATCATACAAAATTAGCTTGTATCTCCTAAACAACACGTGGTAACTCTAAAGGATTTGGTGTGGCGTGTACGTCTAAATGTGTAGCCCCAAAAGTGAACCGACAGGAGAATTTTCTTTCGTCAAAATTTGTCAGAAAACCACGTTTTAAGGAAATCCTGCATCGTGCGAAATTATCTTGTTTTTCCTAAACAACATGTTGTAACTCGAAAAGCTTTGCTGTTGCCTGTATGTCTAAGTGTGTAGCCTCAAAAGAGAACGCACAGGATAGTTTTCTCTCGAAATAATATGTAAGAATACCACGTTATAGGAAACACAGTGTTGCAGAGCAGACAAATATGTACATATTGGAAACACTTTACGAGAAGAAGTAACGCATCGTAGAAAATTAGCTTGTATCTCCTAAACAAAACGTTGTAACTCGAAAAGATTTGGTGCGGCGTGTACGTCTAAACGTGTAGCCTCAAAAGAGAACCCACAGGAGAATTTTCTTTCGTCAAAATTTTTCAGAAAACCACGTTTTAAGGAAATCCCGCATCGTGCCAAATCATCTTCTTTTTCCTGAACAACATGTTGTAACTCGAAAAGCTTTGGAGTTGGGTGTATGTCTAAGCTTGTAGCCTCAAAAGAGAATGCACAGGAGAGTTTTCTCTCGAAAGAATTTGTAAGAATACCATGTTATGAGAAAATACAGTGTTGCAGAATAAAGACAAATACGTACGTATTGGAAACACTTTAAGAGAGGAAATAACACATCGTACAAAATTATCTTGTATCTCCTAAACAACAATTGGAACTCGAAAAGATTTGTTGTGGCTCGTACTTCTACACGTGTAGCCTCAAAAGAGAACCCACAGGAAAACTTTCTTTTGTCAAAATTTTTCAGAAAACCACGTTTTATGGAAATCTCGCATCGTGCGAAATTATCTTGCTTTTCCTAAACAACACATTGTAACTCGAAAATCTTTGGCGTTGCGTGTATGTTTAAGCGTGTAGCCTCTAAAGAGTACGCACAGGAGAGTTTTCTCTCGAAAGAACATGTAAGAATACAACGTTATAAGGGAATACAGTGTTGCAGAGTAAAGACAAATACATACTTGATGGAAACACTTTACGAGAAGAAATAACGCATTGTAAAAAATTAGCTTGTATCTCCTAAACAACACGTGATAACTCGAAAGGACTTGGTGTGGCGTGTACGTCTAAACGTGTAGCCTGAAAAGAGAACCCATAGGAGAATTTTCTTTCTTCAAAATTTTTCAGAAAATCACGTTTTAACGAAATCCCGCATCCTGCGAAATTATCTTGTTTTTCCTAAACAACAAGTTGTAACTCGAAAAGCTTTGGTGTTGCGTGTATGACTAAGTGTGTAGCCACAAAAGGGAATGCACAGGAGAGTTTTCTCTCGAAAGAATATGTAAGAATACCACGTTATAAGGAAATACAGTGTTGCAGAGTAAAGACAAATACGTACATATTGGAAACACTTTAAAAGAAGAAATATCGCATCATACAAAATTAGCTTGTGTCTCCTAAACAACTCGTTGTAACTCGAAAAGTTTTGGTGTGACGTGTACGTCTCAACGTGTAGCCTCAAAAGAGAACCCACAGGAGAATTTTCTTTCATCAAAATTTGTCAGAAACCACGTTTTAAGGAAATCTCGCATTGTGCGAAATTATCTAGTTTTTCCTAAACAACACGTTGTAACTCGAAAATCTTTGGTGTTGTGTGTATGTCTAAGCATGTAGCCTCAAAAGAGAACACACAGGAGAGTTTTCCCTCAAAAGAATATGTAAGAATATCACATTATAAGGAAATACAATGTTGCAGAGTAAAGACAAATACGTATGTATTGGAAACACTTTACGAGAAGAACTAATGCATCATACAAAATTAGCTCGTATCTCCTAAACAACCGGTTGTAACTCGAAAGGATTTGGTGTGGCATGTACAGCTAAACGTGTAGCCTCAAAAGAGAACCCACAGGAGAATTTTCTTTCGTCAAAATATGTGAGAAAACCACGTTTTAAGGAAATCCCTCATCGTGCAAAATTATCTTGTTTTTCCTAAACAACAAGTTGTAACTCGAAAAGCTTTGGAGTTGCGTGTATGTCTAAGCGTGTAGCCTCAAAAGAGAATGTAAAGGAGAGTTTTTTCTCAAAGAATATTTAAGAATACCACGTTATAAGGAAATACATTGTTGCAGAGTAAAGACAAATACGTACATATTGGAAACTCTCTACGAGAAGAAATAACGCATCGTAAAAAATTAACTTGTTTCTCCTAAACAACACGTTGTAACTCGAAAAGATTTGGTGTGGCATGTACGTCTAAACGTGTAGCCTCAAAAGAGAACCCACAGGACAATTTTCTTTCGTTAGATTTTTCAGAAAACCACGTTTTAAGGAAATCCAGCATCGTGCGAAATCATCTTCTTTTTCCTAAACAACATGTTGTAACTCAAAAAACTTTGGTGTTGCGTGTATGTCTAAGCGTGGAGCCTCAAAAGCGAAGGCACAGGAGAGTTTTCTCTCGAAAGAATATGTAAGAATAGACGTTATAAAGAAATACAATTTTGCCGAGTAAAGGCAAATAAGTACATATTGGAAACACTTTAGGAGAAGAAATAACGCATCATACAAAATTAGCTTGTATCTCCTAAACAACACGTGGTAACTCGAAAAGGTTTGGTTTGGCGTGTACGTCTAAACGTGTAGCCGCAAAAGAGAACACAAAGGAGAATTTTCTTTCGTCAAAATTTGTCAGAAAACCACGTTTTAAGGAAATCCCCCATCGTGCGAAATTATCTTGTTTTTCCTAAACAACTTGTAACACGAAAAGCTTTGGTGTTGCATGTATGTCTCAGCGTGTAGCCTCAAAAGAGAATGCACAGGAGAGTTTTCTCTCGAAAGAACATGTAAGAATACAACGTTATAAGGAAATACAGTGTTGGAGAGTAAAGACAAATACGTACATATTGGAAACACTTTACGAGAAGAAATGACACATCATAAAATATAAGCTTGTATCTCCTAAACAACAAGTGGTAACTCGAAAAGATTTGGTTTGGCGTGTACGTCTAAAAGTGTAGCCTCAAAAGAGACCCCACAGGAGAATTTTCTTTCTTCAAAATTTGTCAGAAAACCACGATATAAGGAAATCCCTCATCATGCAAAATTATCTTGTTTTTCCTAAACAACACGTTGTAACTCGAAAAACTTTGGTGTTGTGTGTATGTCTAAGCGTGTAGCCTCAAAAGAGAATGTAAAGGAGAGTTTTTTCTAGAAAGAATATGTAAGAATACCACGTTATAAGGAAATAGAGTGTTGCAGAGTAAAGACAGATACGTACATATTGGAAACACTTTACGAGAAGAAATAACGCATCGTAAAAAATTAACTTGTATCTCCTAAACAACACGTTGTAACTCGAAAAAATTCGGTGTGGCGTGTACGTCTAAACGTGTTGCCTCAAAAGGGAACCCACAGGACAATTTTCTTTCGTTAAAAATTTTCAGAAAACCACGTTTTAAGGAAATCCCGCATCGTGCGAAATCATCTTCTTTTTCCTAAACAACATGTTGTAACTCAAAAAGCTTTGGTGTTGCGTGTATGTCTAAGCGTGGAGCCTCAAAAGCAAAGGTACAGGAGAGTTTTCTCTCGAAAGAATATGTAAGAATACCACGTTATAAAGAAATACAATTTTGCAGAGTAAAGGCAAATAAGTACATATTGGAAACACTTTAGGAGAAGAAATAACGCATCATAACGCATCGTACAAAATTAGCTTGTATCTCCTAAACAACACGTGGTAACTCGAAAAGATTTGGTTTGGCGTGTACGTCTAAACGTGTAGCCTCAAAAGAGAACACAAAGGAGAATTTTCTTTCGTCAAAATTTTCAGAAAACCACGTTTTAAGGAAATCCCGCATCGTGCGAAATTATCTTGTTATTCCTAAACAACACCTTGTAACTCGAAAAGCTTTGGTGTTGCGTGTATGTCTCAGCGTGTAGCCTCAAAAGAGAATGCACAGGAGAGTTTTCTCTCGAAAGATCATGTAAGAATACAACGTTATAAGGAAATACAGTGTTGCAGAGTAAAGACAAATACGTACTTATTGGAAACACTTTACAAGAAGAAATTACGCATCATACAATATTAGCTTGTATGTCCTAAACAAAAAGTGGAAACTCGAAAACATTTGGTTTGGCGTGTACGTCTAAAAGTGTAGCCTCAAAAGAGAACCCACTGGAGAATTTTCTTTCTTCAAAATTTGTCAGAAAACCACGTTTTAACGAAATCCCGCATCCTGCGAAATTATCTTGTTTTTCCTAAACAACAAGTTGTAACTCGAAAAGCTTTGGTGTTGCGTGTATGTCTAAGTGTGTAGCCTCAAAAGGGAATGCACAAGAGAGTTTTCTCTCGAAAGAATATGTAAGAATACCCCGTTATAAGGAAATACAGTGTTGCAGAGTAAAGACAAATACGTACATATTGGAAACACTTTACGAGAGGAATTAACGCATCGTACAAAATTAGCTTGAATCTCCTAAACAACACGTTGTTACTCGAAAAGATTTGGTGTGGCCTGTATGTCTAAACGTGTAGCCTCAAAAGAGATCCCACAGGAGAATTTTCTTTCATCAAAATTTGTCAGAAACCACGTTTTAAGGAAATCTCGCATTGTGCGAAATTATCTAGTTTTTCCTAAACAACACGTTGTAACTCGAAAAGCTCTGGTGTTGCGTGTATGTCTAAGCGTGTAGCCTCAAAAGAGAAAGCACAGGAGAGTTTTCTCTCGAAAGAATATGTAAGAATGCCACGTTATAAGGAAATACAATGTTGCAGAGTAAAGACAAACACATACGTATTGGAAACACTTTACGAGAAGAATTAACGCGTAGTACAAAATTAGCTTGTATCTCCTAAACAACAAGTTTTAACTCGAAAAGATTTGATGTGGCCTGTACGTCTAAACGTGTAGCCTCAAAGGAGAACCCACAGGAGAATTTTGTTTCATCAAAATTTTTCACAGAACCAAGTTTTAAGGAAATCCCGCATCGTGTGAAACCATCTTCTTTTTCCTAAACAACATATTGTTACTCGAAAAGTTTAGTGTTGCGTGTATGTCTAAGCGTGGAGCCTCAAAAGAGAAGGCACAGGATAGTTTTCTCTCGAGAGAATATGTAAGAATACCACGTTATTAGGAAATACAATTTTGCAGAGTAAAGACAAATAAGTACATATTGGAAACACTTTACGAGAAGAAATAATACATCATACAAAGTTACCTTGTATCTCCTAACAACACGTGGTAACTCGAAAAGATTTGGTTTGGCGTGTCCGTCTAAACGTGTAGCCTCAAAAGAGAACCAACAGGAGAATTTTCTTTCATCAAAATTAGATAACCACGTTTTAAGGAAATTCCGCATCGTGCAAAATTATCTTGTTTTTCCTAAACAACACGTTGTAACTCGAAAAGCTTTGGTGTTGCGTGTATATCTAAGCGTGTAGCCTCAAAAGAGAATGCACAGGAGAGTTTTCTCTCAAAGGAACATGTAAGACTACAACGTTATAAGGAAATACAGTGTTGCAGAGTAAAGACAAAAACATAAATATTGGAAACACTTTACGAGAAGAAATGATGCATCATAAAATATAAGCTTGTATCTCCTAAACAACAAGTGGTAACTCGAAAAGATTTGGTTTGGCGTGTACGTCTAAAAGTGGAGCCTCAAAAGAGACCCCACAGGAGAATTTTCTTTCTTCAAAATTTGTCAGAAAACCACGTTATAAGGAAATCCCGCATCCTGCGAAATTATCTTGTTTTTCCTAAACAACAAGTTGTAACTCGAAAAGCTTTGGTGTTTCATGTATGTTTAAGTGTGTAGCCTCTAAAGGGAATGCGCAGGAGAGTTTTCTATCGAACGAATATGTAAGAATACCACGTTATAAGGAAATACAGTGTTGCAGAGTAAAGACAAATACATACATATTGGAAACACTTTATGAGAAGAAATAACGCATCGTTCAAAATTAGCTTGTATCTCCTAAACAACACGTTGTAATTCGAAAAGATTTGGTGTGGCCCGTATGTCTACACGTGTAGCCTCAAAAGAGAACCCACAGGAGAATTTTCTTTCGTCAAAATTTGTCAGAAAACCACGTTTTAAGGAAATCCCGCATCGTGAGAAATTATCTTGTTTTTCCTAAACAACACGTTGTAACTCGAAAAGCTTTGGTGTTGCGAGTATGTCTAAGCGTGTAGCCTCTAAAGAGTACACACAGGAGTGTTTTCTCTCGAAAGAACATGTAAGAATACAACGTTATAAGGAATACAGTGTTGCAGAGTAAAGACAAAAACATACTTGTTGGAAACACTTTACGAGAAGAAATAACGCATTGTAAAAAATTAGCTTGTATCTCCTAAACAACACGTGGTAACTCGAAAGGACTTGGTGTGGCGTGTACATCTAAATGTGTAGCCTCAAAAGAGAACCCATAGGAGAATTTTCTTTCATCAAAATTTGTCAGAAAACACGTTGTATGGAAATCTCGCTTCGTGCGAAATTTTCTAGTTTTTCCTAAACAACACATTGTAACTCGAAAAGCTTTGGTGTTGCGTGTATGTCTAAGCGTGTAGCCTCAATAGAGAACGCACAGGAGAGTTTTCTCTTGAACGAATATGTAAGAATACCACGTTATAAGGAAATACAGTGTTGCACAGAAAAGACAATTACATACCATTGGAAACACTTTAAGAGAAGAAATAATGCATCGTACAAAATTAGCTTGTATCTCCTAAACAACACGTTGTAACTCGAAAAGATTTGGTGTGGCTCGTACGTCTACACGTGTAGCCTCAAAAGAGAACCCACAGGATAACTTTCTTTCTTCAAAATTTTTCAGAAAACCACGTTTTAAGTAAATCCCGCATCGTGAAAATTATCTTGTTTTTCCTTAAAAACACGTTGTAACTCGAAAAGCTTTGTTGTTGCGTGTATGTCTAAGCGTGTAGCCTCTAAAGAGTATGCACAGGAGAGTTTTCTCTAGAAAGAACATGTAAGAATACAACGTTATAAGGAAATACAGTGTTGCAGAGTAAAGACAAATACATACTTGTTGGAAACACTTTACAAGAAGAAATAATGCATCGTAAAAAATTAGCTTGTATCTCCTAAACAACACGTGGTAACTCGAAAGGACTTCATGTGGTGTGTACTTCTAAACGTGTAGCCTCAAAAGAGAACCAATAGGAGAATTTTCTTTCTTCAAAATTTGTCAGAAAATCACGTTTTAACGAAATCCCGCATCCTGCGAAATTATCTTGTTTTTCCTAAACAACAAGTTGTAACTCGAAAAGCTTTGGTGTTGCGTGTATGTCTAAGTGTGTAGCCACAAAAGCGAATGCACAGGAGAGTTTTCTCTCGAAAGAATATGTAAGAATACCACGTTGTAGGAAATACAGTGTTGCAGAGTAAAGACAAATACGTACATATTGGAAACACTTTAAGAGAAGAAATAACGCATCGTACAAAATTAGCTTGTATCTCGTAAACAACACGTTGTAACTCTAAATGATTTGTTGTGGCGTGTACGTCTAAACGTGTAGCCTCAAAAGAGAACCCACAGGAGAATTTTCTTTGGTCAAATTTGTCAGAAAACCACGTATTAAGAAAATCCTGCATCGTGCGAAATTATCTTGTTTTTCCTAAACAACACGTTTTAACTCGAAAAGCTATGGTGTTGCGTGTATGTCTCAGCATGTAGCCTCAAAAGAGAACACACAGGAGAGTTTTCTCTCAAAAGAATATGTAAGAATACCACGTTATAAGGAAATACAGTGTTTCAGAGTAAAGACAAATAGGTACGTATTGGAAACCCTTAAACTTTACGAGATGAAATAAAGCATCGTACAAAATTAGCTCATATCTCCTAAACAACACGTTGTAACTCGAAAAGACTTTGTGTGGCGTGTACGTCTAAACGTGTAGCCTCAAGAGAGAACCCATAGGAGAATTTTCTTTCGTCAAATATTCAGAAAACCACGTTTATGAAATCCCGCATCGTGCGAAATTATCTTGTTTTTCCTAAACAAAACCTTGTAACTCGAAAAGCTTTGGTGTTGCATGTATGTTTAAGCGTGTAGACTCAAAAGAGAGCACACAGGAGAGTTTTCACTCGAAAGAATGTGTAAGAATACCACGTTATAAGAAAATACAGTGTTGCAGATTAAAGACAAATACGTACTTATTGGAAATACTTTATGAGAAGAAATAACATATCGTAAAAAATTAGCTTGTATCTCCTAAACAACACATTGAAACTCCAAAAGATTTGGTGTGGCGTGTACGTCTAAACGTGTAGCATCAAAAGAGAACCCACAGGAGAATTTTCTTTGGTCAAAATTTGTCAGAAAACCACGTATTAAGGAAATCCCGCATCGTGTGAAATTATCTTGTTTTTCCTAAACAACGCGTTGTAACTCGAAAAGCTTTGGTGTTGGGTGTATGTCTAAGCGTGTAGCCTCAAAAGAGAACACACAGGAGAGTTTTCTCTCGAAAGAATATGTAAGAATACCACATTATAAGGAAGTACACTGTTGCAGAATAATGACAAATACTTTCGTATTGGAAACCCTTAAACTTTACGAGATGAAATAAAGCATCGTACAAAATTAGCTTGTATCTCCTAAACAACACGTTGTAACTCGAAAAGATTTGGTGTGGCATGTACATCTAAACGTGTAGCCTCAAAGAGAACCACAGGACAAATTTCTTTCGTCAAAATTTGTCAGAAAACCATGTTTTAAGGAAATCCCGCATCGTGAGAAATTATCTTGTTCTTCCTAAAAAACACGTTGTAACTCGAAAAGCTTTGGTGTTGCGTGTATGTCTAAGCATGTAGCCTCAAAAGAGAACGCACAGGAGAGTTTTCTCTCGAAAGAATATGTAAGAATACCACGTTATAAGGAAACACAGTGTTGCAGAGTAAAGACAAATACGTACTTATTGGAAAAACTTTACGAGAAGAAATAACGCATCGTAAAAAAATTAGCTTGTATCTCCTAAACAACAGGTTGTAACTCGAAAAGATTTGGTGTGGCGTGTACGGCTAAACGTGTAGCCTCAAAAGAGAACGCACAGGAGAATTTTCTTTGGTCAAAATTTGTCAGAAAACCACGTACTAAGGAAACCCCGCATCGTGCGAAATTATCTTGTTTTTCCTAAACAACACATTGTAACTCGAAAAGCTTTGGTGTTGCGTGTATGTCTAAGCATGTAGCCTCAAGAGAGAACGCACAGGAGAGTTTTCTCTCGAAAGAATAGTTAAGAATACCACTTTATAAGGAAGTACAGTGTTGCTGAGTAAAGACGAAAGCGTACATATTGGAAACACTTAAACTTTACGAGATGTATTAAAGCATCGTACAAAATTAGCTTGTATCTCCTAAACAACACGTTTTTACTGGAAAAGATTTGGTGTGGCTTGTACGTCTAAACGTGTAGCCCCAAAAGAGAACCCACAGGAAAATTTTCTTTCGTCAAAATTTGTCAGCAAACCTCGTTTTAAGGAAATCCCGCATCGTGAGAAATTATCTTGTTCTTCCTAAACAACACGTTGTAACTCGAAAAGTTTTGGTGTTGCATGTATGTCTAAGCGTGTAGCCTCAAAAGAGAACGCACAGGAGAGTTTTCTCTCGAAGGAATATGTAAGAATACCACGTTATTAGGAAAACAGTGTTGCAGAGTAAAGGCAAATACGTACGTATTGGAAACACTTAAACTTTACGAGAAGAAATAATGCATCTTAAAAAATTAGCTTGTATCTCCTAAACAACACGTTGTAACTCGAAAAGATTTGGTGTGGCGTGTACGTCTAAACGTGTAGCCTCAAAAGAGAAACCTCGGGAGTATTTTCTTTCGTCAAAATTTGTCAGAAAACCACGTTTTAAGGAAATCCCGCATCCTGCTAAATTATCTTGTTTTTCCTAAACAACACATTGTAACTCGAAAAGCTGTGGTGTTGCCTGTATGTCTAAGCGTGTAGCCTCAAAAGAGAATGCACAGGAGAGTTTTCTCTCGAAAGAATATGTAAGAATACCACGTTATAAGGAAATACAGAGTTGCAGTGTAAAGACAAAAACGTATGTATTGGAAACACTTAAACTTTATGAGAAGAAATAACGCATCGTAAATAAAAATTAGCTTGTATCTCCTAAACAGCACGGTGTAACTCAAAAAGATTTGGTGTGGTGTGTACGTCTAAAGGTGTAGCCTCAAAAGAGAACCCACAGGAGTATTTTCTTTCATCAAAATTTGTCAGAACACCACGTTTTAAGGAAATCCCGCATCGTGGGAAATTATCTTGTTCTTCCTAAGCAACATGTTGTAACTCGAAAGGCTTTGCTGTTGCGTGTATGTCTAAGCGTGTAGCCTCCAAAGAGAACGCACAGGAGAGTTTTCTCTCGAAAGAATATGAAAGGATACCACGTTATAAGGAAATACAGTGTTACAGAGTAAAGACAAATACGTATGTATTGGAAACCCTTAAACTTTACGAGATGAATTAAAGCATCGTACAAAATTAGCTTGTATCTCCTAAACAACACGTTGTAACTCGAAAAGATTTGGTGTGGCATGTACGTCTAAACGTGTAGCCTCAAAAGAGAACCCACAGGACAATTTTCTTTCGTCAAAATTTTTCAGAAAACCACGTTTTAAGGAAATCGCGCATCGTGAGAAATTATCTTGTTCTTCCTAAACAACACGTTTTAACTCGAAAAGCTTTGGTGTTGGGTGTATGTCTAAGCATGTAGCCCCAAAAGAGAACGCATAGGAGAGTTTTCTCTCGAAAGAATATATAAGAATACCACGTTATAAGGAAATACAATGTGGCAGAGTAAAGACAAATACATACATACTGGAAACACTTTATGAGAGTAATAACGCATCTTGCAAAATTTGCTTGTATGTCCTAAACAACATGTTTTAACTCGAAAAGATTTGGTGTGGCGTGTACGTCTAAACGTGTATCCTCAAAAGAGAACCCACAGGAGAGTTTTCTTTCGTCAAAATTTGTCAGAAAACCACGTTTTAAGGAAATCCCGCATCGTGGGAAATTATCTTGTTTTTCCTAAACAACACGTTGTAACTCGAAAATCTTTGGTGTTGCATGTATATCTAAGTGTGTAGCCTCTAAAAGGAATGCAAGGAGAGTTTTCTCTCGAAAGAATATGTAAGAATACCACGTTATAAGGAAATACAGTGTTGAAGAGTAAAGACAAATACGTACATATTGTAAAACTTTAAGAGAAGAAATAAAAAATCATACAAAATTAGCTTGTATCTCCTAAACAACACGTTGTAACTCGAAAATATTTGGTGTGACGTGTACGTCTAAATGTGTAGCCTCAAAAGAGAACCGACAGGAGAATTTTTTATCGTCAAAATATGTAAGAAAACCACGTTTTAAGGAAATCCCTTATCGTGCAAAATTATCTTGTTTTTCCTAAACAATGCGTTGTAACTCGAAAAGCTTTGGAGTTGCGTGTATGTCTAAGCGTGTAGACACAAAAGAGAGCACACAGGAGAGTTTTCTCTAAAAAGAATATGTAAGAATACCACCTTATAAGGAAATACAGTGTTGCAGAGTAAAGACAAATACGTACTTATTGGAAACACTTTATGAGAAGAAATAACGCATCGTAAAAAATTAGCTTGTATCTCCTAAACAACACGTTGTAACTCGAAAAGATTTGGTGTGACCTGTACGTCTAAACGTGTAGCCTCAAAAGAGAACACACAGGAGAATTTTCTTTGGTCAAAATTTGTCAGAAAACCACGTATTAAGGAAATCCCGCATCGTGCGAAATTATCTTGTTTTTCCTAAACAACGCATTGTAACTCGAAAAGCTTTGGTGTTGCGTGTATGTCTAAGCGTGTAGCCTCAAAAGAGAACACACAGGAGAGTTTTCTCTCGAAAGAATATGTAAGAATACCACATTATAAGGAAGTATACTGTTGCAGAATAATGACAAATACTTTCGTATTGGAAACCCTTAAACTTTACGAGATGAAATAAAGCATCGTACAAAATTAGCTTTTATCTCCTAAACAACACGTTGTAACTCGAAAAGATTTGGTGTGGCGTGTACATCTAAACGTGTAGCCTCAAAGAGAACCACAGGACAAATTTCTTTCGTCAAAATTTGTCAGAAAACCACGTTTTAAGGAAATCCCGCATCGTGAGAAATTATCTTGTTCTTCCTAAAAAACACGTTGTAACTCGAAAAGCTTTGGTGTTGCGTGTATGTCTAAGCATGTAGCCTCAAAAGAGAACGCACAGGAGAGTTTTCTCTCGAAAGAATATGTAAGAATACCACGTTATAAGGAAACACAGTGTTGCAGAGTAAAGACGAATACGTACTTATTGGAAACACTTTACGAGAAGAAATAACGCATCGTAAAAAAATTAGCTTGTATCTCCTAAACAACAGGTTGTAACTCGAAAAGATTTGGTGTGGCGTGTACGGCTAAACGTGTAGCCTCAAAAGGGGACCCACAGGAGTATTTTCTTTCGTCAAAATTTGTCAGAAAAGCACGTTTTAAGGAAATCCCGCATCGTGCTAAATTATCTTGTTTTTCCTAAACAACACATTGTAACTCGAAAAGCTGTGGTGTTGCCTGTATGTCTAAGCGTGTAGCCTCAAAAGAGAACGCACAGGAGAGTTTTCTCTCGAAAGAGTATGTAAGAATACCACGTTATAAGGAAAAACAGAGTTGCAGTGTAAAGACAAAAACGTATGTATTGGAAACACTTAAACTTTACGGGAAGAAATAATGCATCGTAAAAAAAATTAGCTTGGATCTCCTAAACAGCACGGTGTAACTCAAAAAGATTTGGTGTGGTTTGTATGTCTAAAGGTGTAGCCTCAAAAGAGAACCCACAGGAGAATTTTCTTTCATCAAAATTTGTCAGAACACCACGTTTTAAGGAAATCCCGCATCGTGGGAAATTATCTTGTTCTTCCTAAACAACATGTTGTAACTCGAAAAGTTTTGGTGTTGCATGTATGTCTAAGCGTGTAGCCTCAAAAGAGAAAGCACAGGAGAGTTTTCTCTCGAAGAAATATGTAAGAATACCACGTTATTAGGAAAACAGTGTTGCAGAGTAAAGGCAAATACGTACGTATTGGAAACACTTAAACTTTACGAGAAGAAATAACGCATCTTAAAAAATTAGCTTGTATGTCCTAAACAACACGTTGTAACTCGAAAAGATTTGGTGTGGCGTGTACGTCTAAACGTGTAGCCTCAAAAGAGAAACCTCGGGAGTATTTTCTTTCGTCAAAATTTGTCAGAAAACCACGTTTTAAGGAAATCCCGCATCGTGCTAAATTATCTTGTTTTTCCTAAACAACACATTGTAACTCGAAAAGCTGTGGTGTTGCCTGTATGTCTAAGCGTGTAGCCTCAAAAGAGAATGCACAGGAGAGTTTTCTCTCGAAAGAATATGTAAGAATACCACGTTATAAGGAAATACAGAGTTGCAGTGTAAAGACAAAAACGTATGTATTGGAAACACTTAAACTTTATGAGAAGAAATAACGCATCGTAAAAAAAATTAGCTTGTATCTCCTAAACAGCACGGTGTAACTCAAAAACTTTTGGTGTGGTGTGTACGTCTAAAGGTGTAGCCTCAAAAGAGAACCCACAGGAGTATTTTCTTTCATCAAAATTTGTCAGAACACCACGTTTTAAGGAAATCCCGCATCGTGGGAAATTATCTTGTTCTTCCTAAGCAACATGTTGTAACTCGAAAGGCTTTGCTGTTGCGTGTATGTCTAAGCGTGTAGCCTCCAAAGAGAACGCACAGGAGAGTTTTCTCTCGAAAGAATATGAAAGGATACCACGTTATAAGGAAATACAGTGTTACAGAGTAAAGACAAACACGTATGTATTGGAAACCCTTAAACTTTATGAGATGAATTAAAGCATCGTACAAAATTAGCTTGTATCTCCCAAACAACACGTTGTAACTCGAAAAGATTTGGTGTGGCATGTACGTCTAAACGTGTAGCCTCAAAAGAGAACCCACAGGACAATTTTCTTTCGTCAAAATTTTTCAGAAAACCACGTTTTAAGGAAATCGCGCATCGTGAGAAATTATCTTGTTCTTCCTAAACAACACGTTTTAAATCGAAAACCTTTGGTGTTGGGTGTATGTCTAAGCATGTAGCCCCAAAAGAGAACGCATAGGAGAGTTTTCTCTCGAAAGAATATATAAGAATACCACGTTATAAGGAAATACAATGTGGCAGAGTAAAGACAAATACGTACATACTGGAAACACTTTATGAGAGAAATAACGCATCTTGCAAAATTTGCTTGTATGTCCTAAACAACATGTTGTAACTCGAAAAGATTTGGTGTGGCGTGTACGTCTAAACGTGTATCCTCAAAAGAGAACCCACAGGAGAGTTTTCTTTCGTCAAAATTTGTCAGAAAACCACGTTTTAAGGAAATCCCGCATCGTGGGAAATTATCTTGTTTTTCCTAAACAACACGTTGTAACTCGAAATGCTTTGGTGTTGCATGTATGTCTAAGTGTGTAGCCTCTAAAAGGAATGCAAGGAGAGTTTTCTCTCGAAAGAATATGTAAGAATACCACGTTATAAGGAAATACAGTGTTGAAGAGTAAAGACTAATACGTACATATTGTAAAACTTTAAGAGAAGAAATAAAAAATCATACAAAATTAGCTTGTATCTCCTAAACAACACGTTGTAACTCGAAAATATTTGATGTGACGTGTACGTCTAAATGTGTAGCCTCAAAAGAGAACCGACAGGAGAATTTTTTATAGTCAAAATATGTAAGAAAACCACGTTTTAAGGAAACCCCTTATCGTGAAAAATTATCTTGTTTTTCCTAAACAATGCGTTGTAACTCGAAAAGCTTTGGAGTTGCGTGTATGTCTAAGCGTGTAGACTCAAAAGAGAGCACACAGGAGAGTTTTCTCTAAAAAGAATATGTAAGAATACCACCTTATAAGGAAATACAGTGTTGCAGAGTAAAGACAAATACGTACTTATTGGAAACACTTTATGAGAAGAAATAACGCATCGTAAAAAATTAGCTTGTATCTCCTAAACAACACGTTGTAACTCGAAAAGATTTGGTGTGACCTGTACGTCTAAACGTGTAGCCTCAAAAGAGAACACACAGGAGAATTTTCTTTGGTCAAAATTTGTTAGAAAACCACGTATTAAGGAAATCCCGCATCGTGCGAAATTATCTTGTTTTTCCTAAACAACGCGTTGTAACTCGAAAAGCTTTGGTGTTGCGTGTATGTCTAAGCGTGTAGCCTCAAAAGAGAACACACAGGAGAGTTTTCTCTCGAAAGAATATGTAAGAATACCACATTATAAGGAAGTACACTGTTGCAGAATAATGACAACTACTTTCGTATTGGAAACCCTTAAACTTTACGAGATGAAATAAAGCATCGTACAAAATTAGCTTGTATCTCCTAAACAACACGTTGTAACTCGAAAAGATTTGGTGTGGCATGTACATCTAAACGTGTAGCCTCAAAGAGAACCACAGGACAAATTTCTTTCGTCAAAATTTGTCAGAAAACCACGTTTTAAGGAAATCCCGCATCGTGAGAAATTATCTTGTTCTTCCTAAAAAACACGTTGTAACTCGAAAAGCTTTGGTGTTGCGTGTATGTCTAAGCATGTAGCCTCAAAAGAGAACGCACAGGAGAGTTTTCTCTCGAAAGAATATGTAAGAATACCACGTTATAAGGAAACACAGTGTTGCAGAGTAAAGACAAATACGTACTTATTGGAAAAACTTTACGAGAAGAAATAACGCATCGTAAAAAAATTAGCTTGTATCTCCTAAACAACAGGTTGTAACTCGAAAAGATTTGGTGTGGCGTGTACGGCTAAACGTGTAGCCTCAAAAGAGAACGCACAGGAGAATTTTCTTTGGTCAAAATTTGTCAGAAAACCACGTACTAAGGAAACCCCGCATCGTGCGAAATTATCTTGTTTTTCCTAAACAACACATTGTAACTCGAAAAGCTTTGGTGTTGCGTGTATGTCTAAGCATGTAGCCTCAAGAGAGAACGCACAGGAGAGTTTTCTCTCGAAAGAATCGTTAAGAATACCACTTTATAAGGAAGTAAAGTGTTGCTGAGTAAAGACGAAAGCGTACATATTGGAAACACTTAAACTTTACGAGATGTATTAAAGCATCGTACAAAATTAGCTTGTATCTCCTAAACAACACGTTTTTACTGGAAAAGATTTGGTGTGGCTTGTACGTCTAAACGTGTAGCCCCAAAAGAGAACCCACAGGACAATTTTCTTTCGTCAAAATTTGTCAGCAAACCTCGTTTTAAGGAAATCCCGCATCGTGAGAAATTATCTTGTTCTTCCTAAACAACACGTTGTAACTCGAAAAGTTTTGGTGTTGCATGTATGTCTAAGCGTGTAGCCTCAAAAGAGAACGCACAGGAGAGTTTTCTCTCGAAGGAATATGTAAGAATACCACGTTATTAGGAAAACAGTGTTGCAGAGTAAAGGCAAATACGTACGTATTGGAAACACTTAAACTTTACGAGAAGAAATAATGCATCTTAAAAAATTAGCTAGTATCTCCTAAACAACACGTTGTAACTCGAAAAGATTTGGTGTGGCATGTACGTCTAAACGTGTAGCCTCAAAAGAGAAACCTCGGGAGTATTTTCTTTCGTCAAAATTTGTCAGAAAACCACGTTTTAAGGAAATCCCGCATCGTGCTAAATTATCTTGTTTTTCCTAAACAACACATTGTAACTCGAAAAGCTGTGGTGTTGCCTGTATGTCTAAGCGTGTAGCCTCAAAAGAGAATGCACAGGAGAGTTTTCTCTCGAAAGAATATGTAAGAATACCACGTTATAAGGAAATACAGAGTTGCAGTGTAAAGACAAAAACGTATGTATTGGAAACACTTAAACTTTATGAGAAGAAATAACGCATCGTAAAAAAAAATTAGCTTGTATCTCCTAAACAGCACGGTGTAACTCAAAAAGATTTGGTGTGGTGTGTACGTCTAAAGGTGTAGCCTCAAAAGAGAACCCACAGGAGTATTTTCTTTCATCAAAATTTGTCAGAACACCACGTTTTAAGGAAATCCCGCATCGTGGGAAATTATCTTGTTCTTCCTAAGCAACATGTTGTAACTCGAAAGGCTTTGCTGTTGTGTGTATGTCTAAGCGTGTAGCCTCAAAAGAGAACGCACAGGAGAGTTTTCTCTCGAAAGAATATGAAAGGATACCACGTTATAAGGAAATACAGTGTTACAGAGTAAAGACAAACACGTATGTATTGGAAACCCTTAAACTTTACGAGATGAATTAAAGCATCGTACAAAATTAGCTTGTATCTCCTAAACAACACGTTGTAACTCGAAAAGATTTGGTGTGGCATGTACGTCTAAACGTGTAGCCTCAAAAGAGAACCCACAGGACAATTTTCTTTCGTCAAAATTTTTCAGAAAACCACGTTTTAAGGAAATCGCGCATTGTGAGAAATTATCTTGTTCTTCCTAAACAACACGTTTTAACTCGAAAAGCTTTGGTGTTGGGTGTATGTCTAAGCATGTAGCCCCAAAAGAGAACGCATAGGAGAGTTTTCTCTCGAACGAATATATAAGAATACCACGTTATAAGGAAATACAGTGTGGCAGAGTAAAGACAAATACATACATACTGGAAACACTTTATGAGAGAAATAACGCATCTTGCAAAATTTGCTTGTATGTCCTAAACAACATGTTTTAACTCGAAAAGATTTGGTGTGGCGTGTACGTCTAAACGTGTATCCTCAAAAGAGAACCCACAGGAGAGTTTTCTTTCGTCAAAATTTGTCAGAAAACCACGTTTTAAGGAAATCCCGCATCGTGCGAAATTATATTGTTTTTCCTAAACAACACGTTGTAACTCGAAAAGCTTTGGTGTTGCATGTATGTCTAAGTGTGTAGCCTCTAAAAGGAATGCAAGGAGAGTTTTCTCTCGAAAGAATATGTAAGAATACCACGTTATAAGGAAATACAGTGTTGAAGAGTAAAGACAAATACGTACATATTGTAAAACTTTAAGAGAAGAAATAAAAAATCATACAAAATTAGCTTGTATCTCCTAAACAACACGTTGTAACTCGAAAATATTTGGTGTGACGTGTACGTCTAAATGTGTAGCCTCAAAAGAGAACCGACAGGAGAATTTTTTATCCTCAAAATATGTAAGAAAACCACGTTTTAAGGAAATCCCTTATCGTGAAAATTATCTTGTTTTTCCTAAACAATGCGTTGTAACTCGAAAAGCTTTGGAGTTGCGTGTATGTCTAAGCGTGTAGACACAAAAGAGAGCACACAGGAGAATTTTCTCTAAAAAGAATATGTAAGAATACCACCTTATAAGGAAATACAGTGTTGCAGAGTAAAGACAAATACGTACTTATTGGAAACACTTTATGAGAAGAAATAACGCATCGTAAAAAATTAGCTTGTATCTCCTAAACAACACGTTGTAACTCGAAAAGATTTGGTGTGACCTGTACGTCTAAACGTGTAGCCTCAAAAGAGAACACACAGGAGAATTTTCTTTGGTCAAAATTTGTCAGAAAACCACGTATTAAGGAAATCCCGCATCGTGCGAAATTATCTTGTTTTTCCTAAACAACGCGTTGTATCTCGAAAAGCTTTGGTGTTGCGTGTATGTCTAAGCGTGTAGCCTCAAAAGAGAACACACAGGAGAGTTTTCTCTCGAAAGAATATGTAAGAACACCACGTTATAAGGAAGTACACTGTTGCAGAATAATGGCAAATACTTTCATATTGGAAACCCTTAAACTTTACGAGATGAAATAAAGCATCGTAAAAAATTAGCTTGTATCTCCTAAACAACACGTTGTAACTCGAAAGGATTTGGTGTGGCGTGTACATCTAAACGTGTAGCCTCAAAGAGAACCACAGGACAAATTTCTTTCGTCAAAATTTGTCAGAAAACCACGTTTTAAGGAAATCCCGCATCGTGAGAAATTATCTTGTTCTTCCTAAAAAAAACGTTGTAACTCGAAAAGCTTTGGTGTTGCGTGTATGTCTAAGCGTTTAGCCTCAAAAGAGAACGCACAGGAGAGTTTTCTCTCGAAAGAATATGCAAGAATACCACGTTATAAGGAAAACAGTGTTGCAGAGTAAAGGCAAATACATACGTATTGGAAACACTTAAACTTTACGAGAAGAAATAACGCATCTTAAAAAATTAGCTTGTATCTCCTAAACAACACGTTGTAACTCGAAAAGATTTGGTGTGGCATGTACGTCTAAACGTGTAGCCTCAAAAGAGAACCCTCAGGAATATTTTCTTTTGTCAATATTTGTCAGAAACCCCGTTTTAAGGAAATACTGCATCGTGCGTTATTATCTTGTTTTTCCTAAAGAACACGTTGTAACTCGAAAAGCTGTGGTGTTGCGTTTTTGTCTAAGCGTGTAGCCTCAAAGAGAACGCACAGGAGAGTTTTCTCTCGAAAGAATATGTAAGAATACCACGTTATAAGGAAATACAGAGTTGCAGAGTAAGGACAAAAACGTATGTATTGGAAAAACTTAAACTTTAGGAGAAGAAATAACGCATCGTAAAAAAAATTTGCTTGTATCTTCTAAACAGCACGGTGTAACTCAAAAAGATTTGGTGTGGTGTGTACGTCTAAAGGTGTAGCCTCAAAAGAGAACCCACAGGTGAATTTTCTTTCATCAAAATTTGTCAGAAACCACGTTTTAAGGAAAACTAGCATCGTGTGAAATTATCTTGTTTTTTCTAAACAACAAGTTGTAACTCGAAAACCTCTGGAGTTGCGTGTATGTCTAAGCATGTAGCCTCAAAAGAGAATGCACAGGAGAGTTTTCTCTCGAAAGAATATGTAAGAATACCACGTTATAAGGAAATACAGTGTTGCAGAGTAAAGACAAACACGTATGTATTCGAAACACTTTACGTAAAGAATTAACGCATAGTACAAAATTAGCTTGTATCTCCTAAACAACATGTTGTAACTCAAAAAGATTTGGTGTGGCATGTACGTCTAAACGTGTAGCTTTAAAAGAGAACCCACAGGAGAATTTTCTTTCGTTAAAATTTTTCAGAAAACCACGTATTAAGGAAATCCCGCATCGTGCAAAATCATCTTCTTTTTCCTAAACAACATGTTGTAACTCGAAAAGCTTTGGTGTTGCGCGTATGTCTAAGCGTGGAGCCTCAAAAGAGAAGGCACAGGAGAGTTTTCTCTCGAAAGAAAATGTAAGAATACCACGTTATAAAGAAATACAATTTTGCAGAGTAAAGGCAAATAAGTACATATTGGAAACACTTTACAAGAAAAAATAACGCATCGTACAAAATAAGCTTGTATCTCCTAAACAACACGTGGTAACTCGAAAAGATTTGATGTGACGTGTACATCTAAACGTGTAGCCTCAAAAGATAACCCACAGGAGAATTTTCTTTTGTCAAAATTTGTCAGAAAACCACGTTTTAAGGAAATCCCGCATCGTGCGAAATTATCTTTTTATTCATAAACAACATGTTGTAACTTGAAAAGCTTTGGTGTTGCGTGTATGTCTCCGCGTGTAGCCTCAAAAGGGAACGCACAGGATAGTTTTCTCTCGAAAGAATATATAAGAATACCACGTTATAAGGAAATACAGTGTTTCAGAGTAAAGACAAATACTTACGTATTGGAAACACCTTACAAGAAGAATTAACGCATCGTACAAAATTAGCTTGTATCTCCTAAACAACACGTGGTAACTCGAAAACATTTGGTGTGGCGTGTACGACTAAATGTGTAGCCTCAAAAGAGAACCCACAGGAGAATTTTCTTTCCTCAAAATTTTTCAGAAAACCACGTCTTAAGGAAATCCCGCATCGTGCGAAATCATCTTCTTTTTCCTAAACAACATGTTGTGACTCGAAAAGCTTTAGTGTTGCGTGTATGTGTAAGCCTGGAGCCTCAAAAGAGAAGGCACAGGAGAGTTTTCTCTTGAAAGAATATGTAAGAATACCACGTTATTAGGAAATACAATTTTGCAGAGTAAATACAAATAAGTATATATTGGGAACACTTTACGAGAAGAAATAACGCATCGAACAAAATTAGCTTATATCTCCTAAACAACACGTGGTAACTCGAAAAGATTTGGTTTGACGTGTATATCTAAAGGTGTAGCCTCAAAGAAGAACAAAAAGGAGAATTTTCTTTCGTCAAAAATTTGTCAGAAAACCACGTTTTAAGGAAATACCGCATCTTGCGAAATTATCTTGTTTTTCCTAAACAACACGTGGTAACTCGAAAAGCTTTGGTGTTGCGTGTTTGTCTAAGCGTGTAGCCTCAAAAGAGAATGCACAGGAGAGTTTTCTCTCGATAGAACATGTAAGAATTCAACGTTATAAGGAAATACAGTGTTGCAGAGTAAGGACAAATACGTACATATTGGAAACACTTTACGAGAAGAAATTAAGCATCATACAATATTAGCTTGTATCTCCTAAACAACAAGTGGAAACTCGAAGATATTTGGTTTGGCGTGTACGTGTAAAAGTTTAGCCTCAAAAGAGAACCCACTGGAGAATTTTCTTTCGTCAAAATTTGTCAGAAAACCACGTTTTAAAGAAATCCCGCATCCTGCGAAATTATCTTGTTTTTCCTAAACAACACGTTGTAACTCGAAAAGCTTTGGTGTTGCGTGTATGTCTCAGTGTGTAGCCTCAAAAGAGACCGCACAGGAGAGTTTTCACTCGAAAGAATATGTAAGAGTACCAGGTTATAAGGAAATACAGTGTTGCAGAATAAAGACAAATACATACGTATTGGAAACACTTTACGAGAAGAAATAACGCATCATACAAAATTAGCTGTATCTCCTAAAATACACGTTGTAACTCGAAAGATTTGGTGTGGCGTGTACGTCTAAACGTGTAGCCTCAAAAAGAGAACCCACAGGAGAATTTTCTTTGGTCAAATTTGTCAGAAAACCACGTATTAAGGAAATCCTGCATCATGCGAAATTATCTTGCTTTTCCTAAACAACACGTTGTAACTCGAAAAGCTTTGGTGTTGCGTGTATGTCTCAGCGTGTAGCCTCAAAAGAGAATACACAGGAGAGTTTTCTCTCAAAAGAATATGTAAGAATACCACGTTATAAGGAAATACAGTGTTGCAGAGTAAAGACAAATACGTACATATTGGAAACCCTTAAACTTTACGAGATGAAATAAAGCATCGTACAAAATGAGCTCGTATCTCCTAAACAACACGTTGTAACTCGAAAAGATTTGGTGTGGCGTGTACGTCTAAATGTGTAGCCTCAAAAGAGAACAGATAGGAGAATTACTTTCGTCAAAATTTTCAGAAAACCACGTTTTAAGGAAATCCCGCATCGTGCAAAATTATCTTGTTTTTCTTAAACAACACGTTGTAATTCGAAAAGCTTTTGTGTTGCGTGTATGTCTCAGCGTGTAGCCTCAAAAGAGAACACACAGGAGAGTTTTCTCTCGAAAGAATATGTAAGAATACCACGTTATAAGGAAATACAATTTTTCAGAATAAAGACAAATGAGTACACATTGGAAACACTTTACGAGAAGAAATAATGCATCATACAAAATTAGCTTGTATCTCCTAAACAACACGTTGTAACTCAAAAGGATTTGGTGTGTCGTATACGTCTAAACGTATAGCCTCAAAAGAGAACCCACAGGAGAATTTTCTTAAGTCAAAATTTGTCAAAAAACCACGTTTTAAGGAAATCCCGCATCCTGCGAAATTATCTTGTTTTTCCTAAACAACACGTTTTAACTCGAAAAGCTTTGGTGTTGCGTGTATGTCTAAGCATGTAGCCTCAAAAGAGAATGCACAGGAGAGTTTTCTCTCGAAAGAATATGTACGAATACCATGTTATAAGGAAATACAGTGTTGCAGAGTAAAGACAAATACGTACGTATTGGAAACCCTTAAACTTTATGGGATGAAATAAAGCATCGTACAAAATGAGCTCGTATCTCCTAAACAACATGTTGTAACTCGAAAAGATTTGGTGTGGCATGTACGTCTAAACGTGTAGCCTCAAAAGGGAACCCACAGGAGAATTTTCTTTCGTCAAAATTTGTCAGAACACCAAGTTTTGAGGAAATCCCGCATCGTGCGAAATTATCTTGTTTTTCATAAACAACACGTTGTAACTTGACAAGCTTTGGTGTTGCCTGTATGTCTAAGTGTGTAGCCTCAAAAGGGAACGCACAGGATAGTTTTCTCTCGAAAGAATGTGTAAGAATACCACGTTATAAAGAAATACAGTGTTGCAGAGTAAAGACAAATACGTACGTATTGGAAACACTTTACGAGAAGAAATAAAGCATCGTACAAAATTAGCCTGTATTTCCTAAACAACACGTGGCAACTCGAAAGGATTAGGTGTGACATGCACGTCGAAACGTGAAGCCTCAAAAGAGAACCAACCGAATAATTTCCTTTCGTCAAAATTTGTCAGAAAACCATGTTTTAAAGAAATCCGGCATCGTGCGAAAGTATCTTGTTTTTTATAAACAACACGTAGTAACTCAAAAAGCTTTGGTGTTGCCTGTATGTCTAAGTGTTTAGCCTCAAAAGGGAATGCACAGGATAGTTTTCTCTCGAAAGAATATGTAAGAATGCCACGTTGTAAGGAAATACAGTGTTGCAGAGTAAAGACAAATAAGTACGTATTGGAAACACTTTACGAGAATTAACGCATTATAAAAAATTAGCTTGTATCTCCTAAACAACACGTTGTAACTCGAAAAGATTTGGTGTGACGTGTACGTCTAAACGTGTAGCCTCAAAAGAGAACCCACAGGAGAATTTTCTTTCTTAAGCGTGTCCCCTCAAAAGAGAACGCACAGGAGAGTTTTCCCTCGAAATAATATGTAAGATTACCCTATTATAAGGAAATACAGTGTTGCAGATTAAAGACAAATAAGTACGTATTGGAAACACTTTACGAGAAGAAATAATGCATCGTACAAAATTAGCTTGTATCTCCTAAACAACACGTGGTAACTTGAAAGGATTTGGTGTGGCGTGTACGTCTAAACGTGTAGCCTCAAAAGAGAACCCACAGGAGAATTTTCTTTATTCAAAATTTTTCAGAAAACCACGTTTTAAGGAAATCCCGCATCGTGCGAAATCATCTTCTTTTTCCTAAACAACATGTTGTAACTCGAAAAGCTATGGTGTTGCGTGTATGTGTAAGCGTGGAGCCTCAAAAGAGAAGGCACTGGAGAGTTTTCTCTCCAAAGAATATGTAAGAATACCACGTTATAAGGAAATACAATTTTGCAGAGTAAAGACAAATAAGTACATATTGGAAAAAAATTTACGAGAAGAAATAAAGCATCTTATAAAATTAGCTTGTATCTCCTAAACAACAGGTTGTAACTCGAAAGGATTTGGTGTGACGTGTACGTCTAAAAGTGTAGCCTCAAACGAGAACCCACAGGAGAATTTTCTTTCATAAAAATTTGTCAGAAACCACGTTTTAAGGAAATCTCGCATCGTGGGAAATTATCTTGTTTTTCCTAAACAACACGTTGTAACTCGAAAAGCTTTGGTGTTGCGTGTATTTCTAAGCGTGTAGCCTCAAAAGAGAACTCACAGGAGAGGTTTCTCTCGAAAGAATATGTAAGAATACCACGTTATAAGGAAATAAAGTGTTGCAGAGTAAAGACAACTACATACATATTGGAAACACTTTAAGAGAAGAAATAACACATCGTACAAAATTAGCTTGTATCTCCTAAACAACACGTTTTAACTCGAAAAGATTTGGTGTGGCTCGTACCTCTACACGTGTAGCCTCAAAAGAGAACCCACAGGATAACTTTCTTTCGTCAAAATTTTTCAGACAACCACGTTTTATGGAAATCTTGCATTGTGCGAAATTATCTTGTTTTTCCTAAACGACACATTGTAACTCGAAAAGCTTTGGCGTTGCGTGTATGTCTAAGCGTGTAGCCTCTAAAGAGAACGCACAGGAGAGTTTTCTCTCGAAAGAATATGTAAGAATACAACGTTATAAGCAAATACAGTGTTGTAGAGAAAAGACAAATAAGTACGTATTGGAAAACTTTACGAGCAGAAGTAACGCATCTTACAAAATTAGCTTGTATCTCCGAAACAACACGTGGTAACTCGAAAAGATTTGGTGTGCCGTGTACGTCTAAACGTGTAGCCTCAAAAGAGAACCCACAGGAGAATTTTCGTTCGTCAAAATTTGTCAGAAAACCACGTTTTAAGGAAATCCCGCATCGTGCAAAATTATCTTGTTTTTCCTAAACAACACGTTGTAACTAGAAAAGCTTTGGTGTTGCGTGTATGTCTAAGCGTGCAGCCTCAAAAGAGAATGCACAGGAGAGTTTTCTCTCGAAAGAATATGTAAGAATACCATGTTATGAGGAAACATATTGCTGCAGAGTAAAGACATACGTACTTATTGGAAACACATTATGAGAAGAAATAACGCATGGTACAAAATTAGCTTGTATCTCCAAAACAACACGTGGTAACTCAAAAAGATTTGGTGTGGCGTGTACGTCTGAACGTGTAGCCTCAAAAGAGAACCCACAGGAGAATTTTCTTACGTCAAAATTTGTCAGAAAACCACGTTTTAAGGAAATCCCGCATCGGACGAAATTATCTTGTTTTTCCTAATCAACACGTTGTAACTCGAAAAGTTTTGGTGTTGCGTGTATGTCTAAGCATGTAGCCTCCAAAGAGAACGAACAGGATAGTTTTCTCTCAAAAGAATATGTAAGAATACCACGTGATAAGGAAATACAGTGTTGCAGAGTAAAGACAAATACGTACTTATTGGAAACACTTTACGAGAAGAAATAACGCATCATGCAAAATTAGCTTGTATCTCCTAAACAACACGCTGTAACTCGAAAAGATTTGGTGTGGCGTGTACGTCTAAACGTGTAGCCTCAATGAGAACCCACAGGAGAATTTTCTTTCGTCAAAATTTGTCAAAAACCACGTTTTAAGGAAATCCCGCATCGTGCGTAATTATCTTGTTTTTCCTAAACAACATGTGGTAACTCGAAAATCTTTGGTGTTGCGTGTATGTCTAAGCGTGTAGCCTTAAAAGAGAACGCACAGGAGAGTTTTTTCCCGAAAGAATATGTAAGAATACCACGTTATAAGTAAATACAGTGTTGCAGAGTAAAGACAAATACATACTTTTTGGAAACACTTAAACTTTACGAGTAGAAATAACACATAGTACAAAATTAGCTTGTATCTCCTAAACAACACGTTATAACTCGAAAGGATTTGGTGTGGCTTGTACATCTAAACGTGGACCCTCAAAAGAGAACCCACAGGACAATATTCTTTCGTCAAAATTTGTCAGATAACCACGTTTTAAGGAAATCCCGCATCATGCGTAATTATCTTGTTTTTCCTAAACAACACGTTGTAACTCGAAAAGCTTTGGTTTTGCGTGTATGTCTAAGCATGTAGCCTCCAAAGAGAACGCACAGGAGAGTTTTCTCTCGAAAGAATATGTAAGAATACCACGTTATAAAGAAATACAGTGTTGCAGAGTAAAGGCAACTACATACGTATTGGAGACACTTAAACTTTACGAGAAGAAATAACGCATCATAAAAATATTAGCTTGTATCTCCTAAACAACACGTTGAAATTCAAGAAGATTTGGTGTGGCGTGTACAACTAAACGTGTAGCCTCAAAAGAGAACCCACAGGAGAATTTTCTTTGGTCAAAAATTGTCAGAAAACCATGTTTTAAGGAAATCCCGCATCGTGGGAAATTATCTTGTTCTTCCTAAACAACACGTTGTAACTCGAAAAGCATTGGTGTTGCGTATATCTCTAAGCGTGTAGCCTCAAATGAGAACGCACAGGAGAGTTTTCTCTTGAAAGAATATGTAAGAATACCACGTTATAAGGAAATACAGTGTTGCAGAATAAAGACATATACTAACTTATTGGAAAAACTTTAGGAGAAGAAATAACGCATCGTACAAAATTAGCTTGTATCTCCTAAACAACACGTTGTAACTTAAAAAGATTTGGTGTGGCCTGTACGTCTAAACGTGTAGCCTCAAAAGAGAACCCATAGAGGAATTTTCCTTAATCAAAATTTGTCAGGAAACCACTTATTAAGGAAATCCCGCATCGTGCGTAATTATCTTGTTTTTCCTAAACAACGCGTTGTAACTCGAAAAGCTTTGGTGTTGCGTGTCCGTCTAAGTGCGTAGCCTCAAAAGGGAACGCACAGGAGAGTTTTCTCTTGAAAGAATATGTAAGAATACCACGTTATAAGGAAATACAGTGTTGCAGAGTATAGACAAATACGTACTTATTGGAAACACTTTAGGAGAAGAAATAAAGCATCATGCAAAATTAGCTTGTATCTCCTAAACAACACGTTGTAACTGGAAAAGATTTGGTGTGGTGTGTATGTCTAAACGTGTAGCCTCAAAAGAGAACCCACAGGAGAGTTTTCTTTGGTCATAATTTGTCAAAAACCACGTTTTACGGAAATCCCGCATCGTGCGAAAATATCTTGTTTTTCCTAAACAACACGTTGTAACTCGAAAAGCTTTGGTGTTGCGTGTATTTCTAATCGTGTAGCCTCAAAAGAGAATGCACAGGAGAGTTTTCTCCCGAAAGAATATGTAGGAATACCACGTTATAAGGAAATACAGTGTTGCAGAGTAAAGACAAATACATACTTATTGGAAACACTTAAACTTTACGAGAAGAAATAACACATAGTACAAAATTAGCTTGTATCTCCTAAACAACACGTTATAACTCGAAAGGATTTGGTGTGGCGTGTACGTCTAAACGTGTACCCTCAAAAGAGAACCCACAGGAGAATTTTATCCTGTGCGTTCTCTTTTGAGGTTACACCCTTAGACATACACGCAACACCAATGCTTTTCGAGTTACAACGTGTTGTTTAGGAAAAACAAGATAATTTCGCACGATGCGAGATTCCCTTAAAACCTGGTTTCTGACAAATTTTGATGAAAGAAAATTCTCTTGTGGGTTCTCTGTTGAGCCTACACGTTTAGACGTACATGTCACAGCAAATCTTTTCGCGTTACAACGTGTTGTTTAGGAGATACAATCTAATTTTGTACGATGTGTTATTTCTTCTTGTAAAGTGTTTCCAATATGTACCTATTTGTCTTTACTCTGCAAAATTGTATTTCCTTATAACGTGGTATTCTTACATAATCTTTCAAGAGAAAACTCTCCTGTGCCTTCTCTTTTGAGGCTACACGCTTACACATACACGCAACACCAAAGCTTTTCGAGTTATGACATGTTGTTTAGGAAAAAGAAGATGATTTCGCACGATGCGGGATTTCCTTGAAACTTGGTTTTCTGAAAATTTTTGACGAAAGAAAATTCTCCTGTGGGGGCTCTTTTGAGGCTACATGTTTAGACGAACATGCCACACCAAATCTTTTCGAGTTACAACGTGTTGTTTCGGAGATACAAGCTAATTTTGTAGGATGCGTTACTTATTCTCGTAAAGTGTTTCTAATACGTACGTATTTGTCTTTACTCTGCAACACTGTATTGCCTTATAACGTTGTATTCTTACATAATTTTTCCAGAGAAAACTGTCTCGTGCTTTCCCTTTTGCAGCTACACACTTAGACAAACAGGCAACACCAAAGATTTTCGAGTTACAACGTGTTGTTTATGAAAAACAAGATAATTTCGCGCGATGCGGGATTTCCTTAAAATGTAGTTTTCTGAAAAATTTTGACCAAAGAAAATTCTTCAGTGGGTTTTCTTTTGAGGCTACATGTTTAGACGTACACGCCACACCAAATACTTTCGAGTTACCACGTGTTATTTAGGAGATACAAGCTAATTTTGTATGATGCATTATTTCTTCTCGTAAAGTGTTTCCAATATGTACGTATTTGTCTTTACTCTGAAACACTTTATTTCCTTATAACGTTGTATTCTTACATATTCTTTCTAGAAAGAACTCTACTGTGTGTTCTCTTTAGAGGCTACACGCTTATACATACACGCAATGCCAAAGCTTTTCGAGTAACAATGTGTTGTTTAGGAAAAACAAGATAATTTCGCACGATGCGAGATTTCCATAAAACGTGGTTGTCTGAAAAATGTTGACGAAAGAAAGTTCTCCTGTGGGTTCTCTTTTGAGGCTACACATGTAGAGGTACGAGCCACACCAAATCTTTTCGAGTTACAATGTGTTGTTTAGGAGATACAAGCTAATTTTGTACGATGCATTATTTCTTCTCTTAAAGTGTTTCCAATAGTATTTGTCTTTACTCTGCAACACTGTATTTCCTTATAACGTGGTATTCTTACATATTCTTTCGAGAGAAAACTCTCCTGTGCGTTCTCTTTTGAGGCTACACGCTTAGACATACATGCAACACCAAAGCTTTTCGAGTTACAACGTGTTGTTTAGGAAAAACAAGATAATTTCCCACGATGCGAGATTTCCTTAAAACGTGGTTTCTGACAAATTTTGATGAAAGAAAATTCTCCTGTGGGTTCTCTTTTGAGGGTACACTTTTAGACGTACACGTCACACCAAATCTTTTCGAGTTACAACGTGTTGTTTAGGAGATACAAGCTAATTTTGTACGATGCGTTATTTCTTCTTGTAAAGTGTTTCCAATATGTACTTATTTGTCTTTACTCTGCAAAATTGTATTTCCGTATAACGTGGTATTCTTACATATTCTTTCGAGAGAAAACTCTCCTGTGCCTTTTCTTTTGAGTCTCCACGCTTACACATACACGCAACACCAATGCTTTTCAAGTTACAACATGTTGTTTAGGAAAAAGAAGATAATTTCACACGATGCGGGATTTCCTTAAAACGTGGTTTTTTGAAAAATTTTGAAGAAAGAAAATTCTCCTGTAGGTTCTCTTTTGAGGCTACACGTTTAGACGTACATGCCACACCAAATCTTTTCGAGTTACAACGTGTTGTTTAGGAGATACAAGCTAATTTTTTACGATGCGTTAACTCTTCTCGCAAAGTGTTTCCAATACATACGTATTTGTCTTTACTCTGCAACATTGTATTTCCTTATAACGTGGTATTCTTACCTATTCTTTCAAGAGAAAACTATCCTGTGTATTCTCTTTTGAGGTTACACACTTAGACATCCACGCAACACCAAAGCTTTTTGAGTTATAACGTGTTATTTAGGAAAAACAAGATAATTTCGCACGATGCGAGATTTCCTTAAAACGTGGTTTCTGACAAATTTTGATGAAAGAAAATTCTCTTGTGGGTTCCCTTTTGAGGCTACACGCTTAGACGTACACGTCACACCAAATCTTTTCGAGTTACAACGTGTTGTTTAGGAGATACAAGCTACTTTTTTACGATGCGTTATTTCTTCTTGTAAAGTGATTCCAATATGTACATATTTGTCTTTATTCTGCAAAATTGTATTTCCTTATAACGTGGTATTCTTATATAATCTTTCGAGAGAAAACTCTCCTGTGCCTTCTCTTTTGAGGCTCCATGGTTACACATACACGCAACACCAAAGCTTTTCGAGTTACAACATGTTGTTTAGGAAAAAGAAGATGATTTCGCACGATGCAGGATTTCCTTAAAACGTGGTTTTCTGAAAAATTTTGACGAAAGAAAATTCTCCTGTGGGTTCTCTTTTGAGGCTACACGTTTAGACGTACACGGCACACCAAATCTTTTCGAGTTACCACGTGTTGTTTCGGAGATACAAGCTAATTTTGTAAGATGCGTTACTTCTGCTCGTAAAGTTTTCCAATACGTACTTATTTGTCTTTTCTCTACAACACTGTATTTGCTTATAACGTTGTATTCTTACATATTCTTTCGAGAGAAAACTCTCCTGTGCGTTCTCTTTAGAGGCTACACGCTTAGACATACACGCAACGCCAAAGCTTTTCGAGTTACAATGTGTCGTTTAGGAAAAACAAGATAATTTCGCACAATGCGAGATTTCCATAAAACGTGGTTGTCTGAAAAATTTTGACGAAAGAAAGTTATCCGGTGGGTTCTCTTTTGAGGCTACACGTGTAGAGGTACGAGCCACACCAAATCTTTTCGAGTTAAAACGTGTTGTTTAGGAGATACAAGCTAATTTTGTACGATGTGTTATTTCTTCTCTTAAAGTGTTTCCAATATGTATGTAGTTGTCTTTACTCTGCAACACTTTATTTCCTTATAACGTGGTATTCTTACATATTCTTTCGAGAGAAACCTCTCCTGTGCGTTCTCTTTTTAGGCTACACGCTTAGAAATACACGCAACACCAAAGCTTTTCGAGTTACAACGTGTTGTTTAGGAAAAACAAGATAATTTCCCACGATGCGAGATTTCCTTAAAACGTGGTTTCTGACAAATTTTTATGAAAGAAATTTCTCCTGTGGGTTCTCGTTTGAGGCTACACTTTTAGACGTACACGTCACACCAAATCCTTTCGAGTTACAACCTGTTGTTTAGGGGATACAAGCTAATTTTATAAGATGTGTTATTTCTTCTCATAAATTTTTTTCCAATATGTACTTATTTGTCTTTACTCTGCAAAATTGTATTTCCTTATAACGTGGTATTCTTACATATTCTTTGGAGAGAAAACTCTCCAGTGCCTTCTCTTTTGAGGCTCCACGCTTACACATACACGCAACACCATAGCTTTTCGAGTTACAACATGTTGTTTAGGAAAAAGAAGATGATTTCACACGATGCGGGATTTCCTTAAAACGTGGTTTTCTAAAAAATTTTGAATAAATTAAATTCTCCTGTGGGTTCTCTTTTGAGGCTACACGTTTAGACGTACACGCCACACCAAATCCTTTCAAGTTACCACGTGTTGTTTAGGAGATACAAGCTAATTTTGTACGATGCATTATTTCTTCTCGTAAAGTGTTTCCAATACTTACTTATTTGTCTTTAATCTGCAACACTGTATTTCCTTATAACATGGTAATCTTACATATTATTTCGAGGGAAAACTCTCCTGTGCGTTCTCTTTTGAGGGGACACGCTTAAGCAAACATGCATCGCCAAAGCTTTTCGAGTTACAATGTGTTGTTTAGGAAAAACAAGATAATTTAGCACGATGCGAGATTTCCATAAAACGTGGTTTTCTGAAAAATTTTGACGAAAGAAAGTTCTCCTGTGCGTTCTCTTTTGAGGCTACACGTGTAGAGGTACGAGCCACACCAAATCTTTTCGAATTACAACGTGTTGTTTAGGAGATATAAGCTAATTTTTTACTATGCGTTAATTCTTCTCGTAAAGTGTTTCCAATAAGTACATATTTGTCTTTACACTGCAACATTATATTTCCTTATAACGTGGTATTCTTACATATTCCTTCGAGAGAAACCTTCCTGTGCGTTCCCTTTTGAGGCTACACACTTAGACATACAGGCAACACCAAAGCTTTTCGAGTTACAACGTGTTGTTTATGGAAAACATGATAATTTTGCACGATGCGGGATTTCCTTAAAACGTGGTTTTCTGAAAAATTTTGACGAAAGAAAATTCTCCTGTGGCTTCTCTTTTGAGGCTACACGTTTAGACGTGCATGCCACACCAAATCCTTTCGAGTTACAACGTGTTGTTTAAGAGATACAAGCTAATTTTGTATGATGCGTTATTTCTTTTCGTAAAGTGGTTCCAATACGTATGTATTTGTCTTTACTCTGCAACACTGTATTTCCTTATAACGTTGTATTCTTACATGTTCTTTCGAGAGAAAACTCTCCTGTGCATTCTCTTTAGAGGTTACATGCTCAGACATACACGCAACACCAAAGCTTTTCGAGTTACAACGTGTTGTTTAGGAAAAACAAGATAATTTTGCACGATGCGGGATTTCCTTAAAACGTGGTTTTCTGACAAATTTTGACGAAAGAAAGTTCTCCTGTAGTTTCTCTTTTGAGGCTAGACGTGTAGACGTACGAGCCACACCAAATATTTTTCAGTTACAACGTGTTGTTTAGGAGACACAAGCAAATATTGTACGATGCGTTATTTCTTCTCGTAAAGTGTTTCCAATACATACATATTTGTCTTTACTCTGCAACACTGTATTTCCTTATAACATGGTATTCTTACATATTCTTTCGAGGGAAAACTCTCCTGTGCATTCTCTTTTGAGGCTACATGATTAGACAAACACGCAACACCAAAGCTTTTCGAGTTACAACGTGTTGTTTAGGAAAAAGAAGATGATTTGGCACGATGCGGGATTTCCTAAAAACCTGGTTTTCTGAAAAATTTTGACGAAAGAAAATTCTCCTGTGGGTTCTCTTTTGAGGCTACATATTTAGACGTACACGTCACACCAAATCTTTTCGAGTTACAACGTGTTGTTTAGGAGATACAAGCTAATTTTTTATAATGCGTTAATTCTCGTAAAGTGTTTCCAATACGTACTTATTTGTCTTTACTCTGCAACACTGTATTTCCTTACAACGTGGCATTCTTACATATTCTTTCGAGAGAAAACTATCCTGTGCATTCCCTTTTGAGGCTAAACACTTAGACATACAGGCAACACCAAAGCTTTTTGAGTTACTACGTGTTGTTTATAAAAAACAAGATACTTTCGCACGATGCCGGATTTCTTTAAAACATGGTTTTCTGACAAATTTTGACGAAAGGAAATTATTCGGTTGGTTCTCTTTTGAGGCTTCACGTTTCGACGTGCATGTCACACCTAATCCTTTCGAGTTGCCACGTGTTGTTTAGGAAATACAGGCTAATTTTGTACGATGCTTTATTTCTTCTCGTAAAGTGTTTCCAATACGTACGTATTTGTCTTTACTCTGCAACACTGTATTTCTTTATAACGTGGTATTCTTACACATTCTTTCGAGAGAAAACTATCCTGTGCGTTCCCTTTTGAGGCTACACACTTAGACATACAGGCAACACCAAAGCTTGTCAAGTTACAATGTGTTGTTTATGAAAAACAAGATAATTTCGCACGATGCGGGATTTCCTCAAAACTTGGTGTTCTGACAAATTTTGACGAAAGAAAATTCTCCTGTGGGTTCCCTTTTGAGGCTACACGTTTAGACGTACATGCCACACCAAATCTTTTCGAGTTACAACATGTTGTTTAGGAGATACGAGCTCATTTTGTACGATGCTTTATTTCATCCCATAAAGTTTAAGGGTTTCCAATACGTACGTATTTGTCTTTACTCTGCAACACTGTATTTCCTTATAACATGGTATTCGTACATATTCTTTCGAGAGAAAACTCTCCTGTGCATTCTCTTTTGAGGCTACATGCTTAGACATACACGCAACACCAAAGCTTTTCGAGTTAAAACGTGTTGTTTAGGAAAAACAAGATAATTTCGCAGGATGCGGGATTTCCTTAAAACGTGGTTTTTTGACAAATTTTGACTTAAGAAAATTCTCCTGTGGGTTCTCTTTTGAGGCTATACGTTTAGACGTATACGACACACCAAATCCTTTTGAGTTACAACGTGTTGTTTAGGAGATACAAGCTAATTTTGTATGATGCATTATTTCTTCTCGTAAAGTGTTTCCAATGTGTACTCATTTGTCTTTATTCTGAAAAATTGTATTTCCTTATAACGTGGTATTCTTACATATTCTTTCGAGAGAAAACTCTCCTGTGTGTTCTCTTTTGAGGCTACACGCTGAGACATACACGCAACACAAAAGCTTTTCGAATTACAACGTGTTGTTTAAGAAAAACAAGATAATTTCGCACGATGCGGGATTTCCTTAAAACGTGGTTTTCTGAAAATTTTGACGAAAGTAATTCTCCTATCTGTTCTCTTTTGAGGCTACACATTTAGACGTACACGCCACACCAAATCCTTTCGAGTTACAACGTGTTGTTTAGGAGATATGAGCTCATTTTGTACGATGCTTTCTTTCATCTCGTAAAGTTTAAGGGTTTCCAATATGAACGTATTTGTCTTTACTCTGCAACACTGTATTTCCTTATAACGTTGTATTCTTACATATTCTTTTGAGAGAAAACTCTCCTGTGTGTTCTCTTTTGAGGCTACACGCTGAGACATACACGCAACACCAAAGCTTTTCAAGTTACAACGTGTTGTTTAGGAAAAACAAGATAATTTCGCATGATGCAGGATTTCCTTAATACGTGGTTTTCTGACAAATTTGACCAAAGAAAATTTTCCTGTGGGTTCTCTTTTTGAGGCTACACGTTTAGACGTACACGCCACACCAAATCTTTTCGAGTTACAACGTGTTTTTTAGGAGATACAGCTAATTTTGTATGATGCGTTATTTCTTCTCGTAAAGTGTTTCCAATACGTATGTATTTGCCTTTATTCTGCAACACTGTATTTCCTTACAACCTGGTACTCTTACATATTCTTTCGAGTGAAAACTCTCCTGTGCGGTCTCTTTTGAGGCTACACACTGAGACATACACGCAACACCTAAGCTTTTCGAGTTACAACGTGTTGTTTAGGAAAAACAAGATAATTTCGCAGGATGCGGGATTTCTTTAAAACGTGGTTTTCTGACAAATTTTGACGAAAGAAAATTCTCCAGTGGGTTCTCTTTTGAGGCTAAACTTTTACACGTACACGCCAAACCAAATATTTTCGAGTTTCCACTTGTTGTTTAGGAGATACAAGCTAATATTGTATGATGCTTAATTTCTTCTCGTAAAGTGTTTCCAATATGTACGTATTTGTCTTTACTCTGCAACACTGTATTTCCTTATAACGTTGAATTCTTACATGTTCTATCGAGAGAAAACTCTCCTGTGCATTCTCTTTTGAGGCTACACGCTTAGACAAACACGCAACACCAAAGCTTTTCGAGTTACCACGTGTTGTTTAGGAAAAACAAGATAATTTCGCAAGATGCGGTATTTCCTTAAAACGTGGTTTTCTGACAAATTTTTGACGAAAGAAAATTCTCCTTTTTGTTCTTCTTTGAGGCTACACCTTTAGATATACACGTCAAACCAAATCTTTTCGAGTTACCACGTGTTGTTTAGGAGATATAAGCTAATTTTGTTCGATGCGTTATTTCTTCTCGTAAAGTGTTCCCAATATATACTTATTTGTATTTACTCTGCAAAATTGTATTTCCTAATAACGTGGTATTCTTACATATTCTTTCAAGAGAAAACTCTCCTGTGCCATCTCTTTTGAGGCTCCAGGCTTACACATACACGCAACACTAAAGCTTTTCGAGTCACAACATGTTGTTTAGGAAAAAGAAGATGATTTCGCACGATGCGGGATTTCCTTAAGACGTGGTTTTCTGAAAAATTTTGAGGAAAGAAAATTCTCCTGTGGGTTCTCTTTTGAGGCTACACATTTAGTCGTACACGCCACACCAAATGTTTTCGAGTTACCACGTGTTGTTTAGGAGATACAAGCTAATTTTTTACAATGCGTTATTTCTTCTCGTAAAGTGTTTCCAACAAGTATGTTTTTGTCTTTACTCTGCAACACTGTATTCCTTATAACGTTGTATTCTTACATGTTCTTTCGAGAGAAAACACTCCTGTGTGTACTCTTTAGAGGCTACACGCTTAGACATACTCGCAACACCAAAGCTTTTCGAGTTAAAACGTGTTGTTTAGGAAAAACAAGATAATTTCTCACGATGCGGGATTTCCTTAAAACGTGGTTTTCTGACAAATTTTGATGAAAGAAAATTCTCCTGTGGGTTCTCTTTTGAGGCTACACGTGTAGACATACGGGCCACACCAAATCTTTTCGAGTTACAACGTGTTGTTTAGGAGATACAAGCTAATTTTGAACGATGTGTTATTTCTTCTCATAAAGTGTTTCCAATATGTACGTATTTGTCTTTACTCTGCAACACTGTATTTCCTTATAACGTGGTATTCTTACATATTCGTTCGATAGAAAACTCTCCTGGGCATTCCCTTTAGAGGCTACACACTTAAACATACATGAAACACCAAAGCTTTTCGAGTTACAACTTGTTGTTTAGGAAAAACAAGATAATTTCCCAGGATGCGGGATTTCCTTATAACGTGGTTTTCTGACAAATTTTGAAGAAAGAAAATTCTCCTGTGGGGTCTTTTTTGAGGCTACACTTTTAGACGTACACGCCAAACCAAATCTTTTCGAGTTACCACTTGTTGTTTAGGAGATACAAGCTTATATTTTATGATGCGTCATTTCTTCTCGTAAAGTGTTTCCAATATTTATGTTTTTGTCTTTACTCTGCAACACTGTATTTCCTTATAACGTTGTAGTCTTACATGTTCCTTTGAGAGAAAACTCTCCTGTGCATTCTCTTTTGAGGCTACACGCTTAGATATACACGCAACACCAAAGCTTTTCGAGTTACAACGTGTTGTTTAGGAAAAACAAGATAATTTTGCACGATGCGGGATTTCCTTAAAACGTGGTTATCTAATTTTGATGAAAGAAAATTCTCCTGTTGGTTCTCTTTTGAGGCTACACGTTTAGACGTACACGCCAAACCAAATCTTTTCGAGTTACCACGTGTTGTTAGGAGATACAAGGTAAGTTTGTATGATGTATTATTTCTTCTCGTAAAGTGTTTCCAATATGTACTTATTTGTCTTTATTCTGCAAAATTGTATTTCCTAATAACGTGGTATTCTTACATATTCTCTCGAGAGAAAACTATCCTGTGCCTTCTCTTTTGAGGCTCCACGCTTAGACATACACGCAACACTAAAGGTTTTCGAGTTACAATATGTTGTTTAGGAAAAAGAAGATGGTTTCACACGATGCGGGATTTCCTTAAAACTTGGTTCTGTGAAAAATTTTGATGAAAGAAAATTCTCCTGTGGGTTCTCCTTTGAGGCTACACGTTTAGACGTACAGGCCACACCAAATCTTTTCGAGTTACAACTTGTTGTTTAGGAGATACAAGCTAATTTTGTACTACGCGTTAATTCTTCTCGTAAAGTGTTTCCAATACGTATGTGTTTGTCTTTACTCTGCAACATTGTATTTCCTTATAACGTGGCATTCTTACATATTCTTTCGAGAGAAAACTCTCCTGTGCTTTCTCTTTTGAGGCTACACGCTTAGACATACACGCAACACCAGAGCTTTTCGAGTTACAACGTGTTGTTTAGGAAAAACTAGATAATTTCGCACAATGCGAGATTTCCTTAAAACGTGGTTTCTGACAAATTTTGATGAAAGAAAATTCTCCTGTGGGATCTCTTTTGAGGCTACACGTTTAGACGTACAGGCCACACCAAATCTTTTCGAGTAACAACGTGTTGTTTAGGAGATTCAAGCTAATTTTGTACGATGCGTTAATTCTTCTCGTAAAGTGTTTCCAATATGTACGTATTTGTCTTTACTCTGCAACACTGTATTTCCTTATAACGGGGTATTCTTACATATTCTTTCGAGAGAAAACTCTCCTGTGCATTCCCTTTTGAGGCTACACACTTAGACATACACGCAACACCAAAGCTTTTCGAGTTACAACTTGTTGTTTAGGAAAAACAAGATAATTTCGCAGGATGCGGGATTTCGTTAAAACGTGGTTTTCTGACAAATTTTGAAGAAAGAAAATTCTCCAGTGGGTTCTCTTTTGAGGCTACACTTTTAGACGTACACGCCAAACCAAATGTTTTCGAGTTTCCACTTTTTGTTTAGGACATACAAGCTAATATTGTATGATGCGTAATTTCTTCTTGTAAAGTGTTTCCAATAAGTACGTATTTGTCTTTACTCTGCAACACTGTATTTCCTTATAACGTTGTATTCTTACATGATCTTTCGAGAGAAAACTCTCCTGTGCATTCTCTTTTGAGGCTACACGCTGAGACATACACGCAACACCAAAGCTTTTCGAGTTACAAGGTGTTGTTTAGGAAAAACAAGATAATTTCGCACGATGCGGGATTTCCTTAAAACGTGGTTTTCTGAAAATTTTGACGAAAGAAAATTCTCCTTTGTGTTCTCTTTTGAGGCTACACGTTTAGACGTACACGCCAAACCAAATCTTTTCGAGTTACCACGTGTTGTTTAGGAGATGCAAGCTAATTTTGTACGATGCGTTATGATGCGTTATTTCTTCTCCTAAAGTGTTTCCAATATGTACTTATTTGCCTTTACTCTGCAAAATTGTATTTCTTTATAACGTGGTATTCTTACATATTCTTTCGAGAGAAAACTCTCCTGTAACTTCGCTTTTGAGGCTCCACGCTTAGACATACACGCAACACCAAAGCTTTTTGAGTTACAACATGTTGTTTAGGAAAAAGAAGATGATTTCGCACGATGCGGGATTTCCTTAAAACGTGGTTTTCTGAAAATTTTTAACGAAAGAAAATTGTCCTGTGGGTTCTCTTTTGAGGCAACACGTTTAGACGTACACGCCACACCGAATTTTTTCGAGTTACAACGTGTTGTTTAGGAGATACAAGTTAATTTTTTACGATGCGTTATTTCTTCTCGTAAAGTGTTTCCAATATGTACGTATCTGTCTTTACTCTGCAACACTCTATTTCCTTATAACGTGGTATTCTTACATATTCTTTCTAGAAAAAACTCTCCTTTACATCCTCTTTTGAGGCTACACGCTTAGACATACAAACAACACCAAAGTTTTTCGAGTTACAACATGTTGTTTAGGAAAAACAAGATAATTTTGCATGATGAGGGATTTCTTTATATCGTGGTTTTCTGACAAATTTTGAAGAAAGAAAATTCTCCTGTGGGGTCTCTTTTGAGGCTACACTTTTAGACGTACACGCCAAACCAAATCTTTTCGAGTTACCACTTGTTGTTTAGGAGATACAAGCTTATATTTTATGATGTGTCATTTCTTCTCGTAAAGTGTTTCCAATATGTACGTATTTGTCTTTACTCTCCAACACTGTATTTCCTTATAACGTTGTATTCTTACATGTTCTTTCGAGAGAAAACTCTCCTGTGCATTCTCTTTTGAGGCTACACACTGAGACATACATGCAACACCAATGCTTTTCGTGTTACAAGTTGTTGTTTAGGAAAAACAAGATAATTTTGCACGATGGGGGATTTCCTTAAAACGTGGTTTTCTGACAAATTATGAGGAAAGAAAATTCTCCTTTGTGTTCTCTTTTGCGGCTACACGTTTAGACGTACACGCCAAACCAAACCTTTTCGAGTTACCACGTGTTGTTTAGGAGATACAAGCTAATTTTGTCCAATGCGTTATTTCTTCTCCTAAAGTGTTTCCAATATGTACTTATTAGCCTTTACTCGGCAAAATTGTATTTCTTTATAACGTATATTCTTACATATTCTTTCGAGAGAAAACTCTCCTGTGCCTTCGCTTTTGAGGCTCCACGCTTAGACATACACGCACCACCAAAGCTTTTTGAGTTACAACATGTTGTTTAGGAAAAAGAAGATGATTTCGCACGATGCTGGATTTCCTTAAAACGCGGTTTTCTGAAAAAATTTAACGAAAGAAAATTGTCCTGTGGGTTCTCTTTTGAGGCTACACGTTTAGACGTACACGCCACACCAAATCTTTTCGAGTTACAACGTGTTGTTTAGGAGAAACAAGTTAATTTTTTACGATGCGTTATTTCTTCTCGTAGAGAGTTTCCAATATGTACGTATTTGTCTTTACACTGCAACAATGTATTTCCTTATAACGTTGTATTCTTAAATATTCTTTCGAGAAAAAACTCTCCTTTACATTCTTTTTTGAGGCTACACGCTTAGACATACACGCAACACCAAAGCTTTTCGAGTTACAACTTATTGTTTAGGAAAAACAAGATAATTTTGCACGATGAGGGATTTCCTTAAAACGTGGTTTTCTCACATATTTTGACGAAAGAAAATTCTCCTGTGGGTTCTCTTTTGAGGCTACACGTTGAGCCGTACACGCCACACCAAATCCTTTCGAGTTACAACCGGTTGTTTAGGAGATACGAGCTAATTTTGTATGATGCATTAGTTCTTCTCGTAAAGTGTTTCCAATACATACGTATTTGTCTTTACTCTGCAACACTGTATTTCCTTATAATGTGATATTCTTACATATTCTTTTGAGGGAAAACTCTCCTGTGTGTTCTCTTTTGAGGCTACATGCTTAGACATACACACAACACCAAAGATTTTCGAGTTACAACGTGTTGTTTAGGAAAAACTAGATAATTTCGCACAATGCGAGATTTCCTTAAAACGTGGTTTCTGACAAATTTTGATGAAAGAAAATTCTCCTGTGGGTTCTCTTTTGAGGCTACACGTTGAGACGTACACGTCACACCAAAACTTTTCGAGTTACAACGAGTTGTTTAGGAGACACAAGCTAATTTTGTATGATGCGATATTTCTTCTTTTAAAGTGTTTCCAATATGTACGTATTTGTCTTTACTCTGCAACACTGTATTTCCTTATAACGTGGTATTCTTACATATTCTTTCGAGAGAAAACTCTCCTGTGCATTCCCTTTTGTGGCTACACACTTAGTCATACACGCAACACCAAAGCTTTTCGAGTTACAACTTGTTGTTTAGGAAAAACAAGATAATTTCGCAGGATGCGGGATTTCGTTAAAACGTGATTTTCTGAAAAATTTTGAAGAAAGAAAATTCTCCTATGGGTTCTCTTTTCAGGCTACACGTTTAGACGTACACGCCACACCAAGTCCTTTCGAGTTACCACGTGTTGTTTAGGAGATACAAGCTAATTTTTTACAATGCGTTATTTCTTCTCGTAAAGTGTTTCCATCAAGTATGTATTTGTCTTTACTCTGCAACACTGTATTCCCTTATAACGTTGTATTCTTACATGTTCTTTTGAGAGAAAACTCTCCTGTGCGTACTCTTTAGAGGCTACACACTTAGACATACACGCAACGGCAAAGATTTTCGAGTTACAATGTGTTGTTTAGGAAAAGCAAGATAATTTCGCACGATGCGAGATTTCCATAAAACGTGGTTTTCTGAAAAATTTTGATGAAAGAAAGTTTTCCTGTGGGTTCTCTTTTGAGGCTACACGTGTAGAAGTACGAGCCACAACAAATCTTTTCGAGTTCCAATTGTTGTTTAGGAGATACAAGATAATTTTGTACGATGTGTTATTTCCTCTCTTAAAGTGTTTCCAATACGTACGTATTTGTCTTTATTCTGCAACACTGTATTTTCTCATAACATGGTATTCTTACAAATTCTTTCGAGAGAAAACTCTCCTGTGCATTCTCTTTTGAGGCTACAAGCTTAGACATACACCCAACTCCAAAGCTTTTCGAGTTACAACATGTTGTTCAGGAAAAAGAAGATGATTTGGCACGATGCGGGATTTCCTTAAAACGTGGTTTTCTGAAAAATTTTGACGAAAGAAAATTCTCCTGTGGGTTCTCTTTTGAGGCTACACGTTTAGACGTACACGCCGCACCAAATCTTTTCGAGTTACAACGTTTTGTTTAGGAGATACAAGCTAATTTTCTACGATGCGTTACTTCTTCTCGTAAAGTGTTTCCAATATGTACATATTTGTCTGCTCTGCAACACTGTGTTTCCTATAACGTGGTATTCTTACATATTATTTCGAGAGAAAACTATCCTGTGCATTCTCTTTTGAGGCTACACACTTAGACATACAGGCAACACCAAAGCTTTTCGAGTTACAACATGTTGTTTAGGAAAAACAAGATAATTTCGCACGATGCAGGATTTCCTTAAACGTGGTTTTCTGACAAATTTTGACGAAAGAAAATTCTCCTGTCGGTTCACTTTTGGGGCTACACATTTAGACGTACACGCCACACCAAATCCTTTAGAGTTACCACGTGTTGTTTAGGAGATACAAGCTAATTTTGTATGGTGCGTTATTTCTTCTCGTAAAGTGTTTCCAATACGTACGTATTTGTCTTTACTCTGCAACACTGTATTTCCTTTTAACGTTGTATTATTACATGTTCTTTTGAGAGAAAACTCTCCTGTGCATTGTCTTTAGAGGCAACATGCTCAGACATACACGCAACACCAAAGCTTTTCGAGTTACAACGTGTTGTTTAGGAAAAACAAGATAATTTTGCACGATGCGGGATTTCCTTAAAACGTGGTTCTTTGACAAATTTTGACGAAAAAAAGTTCTCCTGTTGGTTCTCTTTTGAGGCTACAAGTGTAGAAGTACGAGCCACACCAAATATTTTCGAGTTATAACGTGTTGTTTAGGAGATACAAGCAAATTTTGTACGATGCGTTATTTCTTCCCTAAATTGTTTCCAATATGTCGTTATTTATCTTTACTCTGCAACACTGTATTTTCTTATAACGTGGTATTCTTACATATTCTTTCGAGGGAAAACTCTCCTGTGCATGCTCTTTTGAGGCTACACGCTTAGACGAACACGCACGCCAAAGCTTTTCGAGTTACAACGTGTTGTTTAGGAAAAAGAAGATAATTTCGCACGATGCGAGATTTCCATAAAACGTGGTTTTCAGACAAATTTTGACGGAAGAAAGTTCTCCTCTGGGTTCTCTTTTGAGGCTACACGTGTAGAGGTACGAGCCACACCAAATCTTTTCGAGTTACAATGTGTTGTTTAGGAGATACAAGCTAATTTTGTACAATGCGTTATTTCTTCTCTTAAAGTGTTTCCAATACGTACGTAGTTGTCTTTATTCTGCAACACTGTATTTCCTTATAACGTAGTATTCTTACATATTCTTTCGAGAGAAAACTCTCCTGTGCATTCTCTTTTGAGGCTACATGCTTAGACATACATGCAACACCAAAGCTTTTCGAGTTACAACGTGTTGTTTAGGAAAAACAAGATAATTTCGCACGATGCGCTATTTCCTTAAAAAGTGGTTTCAGACAAATTTTGATGAAAGAAAATTCTCCTGTGGGTTCTCGTTTGAGGCTACACTTTTAGACGTACATGACACACCAAATCTTTTCGAGTTACAACGTGTTGTTTAGGAGATACAAGCTCATTTTTTACGATGCATTATTTCTTCTCGTAAAGTGTTTCCAATATGTACTTATTTGTCTTTACTCTGCAAAATTGTATTTCCTTTTAACGTGGTATTCTTACATATTCTTTCAAGAGAACACTCTCCTGTGCCTTCTCTTTTGAGTCTCCACGCTTACACATACACGCAACACCAACGCTTTTCGAGTTACAACATGTTGTTTAGGAAAAAGAAGATGATTTCGCACGATGCGGGATTTCCTTAAAACGTGGTTTTCTGAAAAATTTTGACCAAAGAAAATTCTCCTGTGGGTTCTCTTTTGAGGCTACATGTTTAGATGTACACGCCACACCAAATCTTTTCGAGTTACAACGTGTTGTTTTGGAGATACAAGCTAATTTTATACGATGCGTTAATTCTTCTCATAAAGTGTTTCCAATACATACGTATTTGTCTTTACTCTGCAACACTGTATTTCCTTATAACGTGGTATTCTTACATATTTTTTCGAGAGAAAAGTATCCTGTGCGTTCCCTTTTGAGGCTGCACACTTAGACATACAGGCAACATCAATGCTTTTAGAGTTACAACGTGTTGTTTATGAAAAACAAGATTATTTCGCACGATGCGGGATTTCTTTAAAACGTGGTTTTATGACAAATTTTGACGAATGAAAATTCTCCTGTGGGTTCTCTTTTGAGGCTCCACGTTTAGACATACATGCCACACCAAATCCTTTCGAGTTACCACGTGTTGCTTAGGAGAAACAAGCTAATTTTCTACTATGCGTTATTTCTTCTCGTAAAGTGTTTCCAATAATTACGTATTTGTCTTTACTCTGCAACACTGTATTTCCTTATAACGTTGTATTCTTACATGTTATTTCGAGAGAAAACTCTCCTGTGCGTTCTCTTTAGAGGCTACAGGCTTAGACATACACGAAACACCAAAGCTTTTTGAGTTATAACATGTTGTTTATGAAAAACAAGATAATTTTGCACGATGCGGGATTTCCTTAAAACGTGGTTTTCTGACAAATTTTGACGAAAGAAAGTTATCCTGTGGTTTCTCTTTTGAGGGTACACGTGTAGACGTACGAGCCACACCAAATCTTTTCGAGTTACAACGTGTTGTTTAGGAGATACAAGCAAATTTTGTAAGATGCGTTATTTCTTCTCCTAAGTGTTTCCAATATGTACTTATTTGCCTTTACTCTGCAACATTGTATTTCCATATAACGTGGTATTCTTACATATTCTTTCGAGGGAAAACGCTCCTGTGCGTGCTCTTTTGAGGCTACACGTGTAGACATACACGCAACGCCAAAGCTTTTCGAGTTACAACGTGTTGTTTAGGAAAAACAAGATAATTTCGCACGATGCGAGATTTCCATAAAACGTGGTTTTCTGAAAAATTTTGATGAAAGAAAGTTCTCCTGTGGGTTCTCTTTTGAGGCTACACTTCTAGAGGTACGAGCCACACCAAATCTTTTCGAGTTACAAAGTGTTCTTTAGGAGATACAAGCTAATTTTGTACGATGCGTTATTTCTTCTCTTAAAGTGTTTCCAATACGTACGTAGTTGTCTTTACTCTGCAACACTGTATTTCCTTATAACGTGGTATTCCTACATATTCTTTCAAGAGAAAACTCTCCTGTGCGTTCTCTTTTGAGGCTACAAGCTTAGACATACACGCAACACCAAAGCTTTTCGATTTACAACGTGTTGTTTAGGAAAAACAAGATAATTTCGCACGATGCGAGATTTCCTTTAAACGTGGTTTCTGACGAATTTTGATGAAAGAAAATTCTCCTGTGGGTTCTCTTTTGAGGCTAAACGTTTAGACATACACGTCACACCAAATCTTTTCGAGTTACAACGTGTTGTTTAGGAGATACAAGCTAATTTTTTACGATCCATTCTTCCTTCTCATAAAGTGTTTCCAATATGTACTTATTTGTCTTTACTCTGCAAAATTGTATTTCCTTATAACGTGGTATTCTTACATATTCTTTCGAGAGAAAACTCTCCTGTGCCTTCTCTTTTGAGGCTCCATGCTTACACATACACGCAACACCCAAGCTTTTCAAGTTACAACATGTTGTTTAGGAAAAAGAAGATGATTTCGCACGATGGGGGATTTCCTTAACACGTGGTTTTCTGAAAAATTTTGACGAAAGAAAATTCTCCTGTGGGTTCTCTTTTGAGGCTACATGTTTAGACGTACACGCCACACCAAATCTGTTCGAGTTACAACGTATTGTTTAGGAGATACAAGTTAATTTTTTACAATGCGTTAATTCTTCTCATAAAGTGTTTCCAATACATACATATTTGTCTTTACCCTGCAACATTGTATTTCCTTATAACGTGGTATTCTTACATATTCTTTCAATAGAAAACTGTCCTGTGCGTTCTCCTTTGAGGCCACACGTTTAGACATACACGCAACACCAAAGCTTTTCGAATCACAACGTGTTGTTTAGGAAAAACAAGATAATTTCGCACAATGCGGGATTTCCTTAAAACGTGGTTTTCTGACAAATTTTTACGAAAGAAAATTCTCCTGTGGGTTCTCTTTTGAGGCTACACGTTTCAACTTACACGCCACACCAAATCCTTCGAGTTACAACGTGTTGTTTAGGAAATACAAGCTAATTTTTTACGATGTATTATTCCTTCTCGTAAAGTGTTTCCAATAAGTAAGTATCTGTCTTTACTCTGCAACACTGTATTTCCTTATAACGTGGTATTCTTACATATTCTTTCAAGAGAATACTCTCCTGTGCCTTCTCTTTTGAGGCTACACGCTTAGACATACACGCAACACCAAAGCTTTTCGAGTTACAACGTGTTGTTTAGGAAAAACAAGATAATTTCGCACGATGCGGGATTTCCTTAAAACGTGCTTTTCTGAAAAATTTTGACGAAAGAAAATTCTCCTGTGGGTTCTCTTTTGAGGCTACATGTTTAGATGTACACGCCACACCAAATCCTTTCGAGTTACAACGTTTTGTTTAGGAGATACAAGCTAATTTTGTAAGATGCGTTAATTCTTCTCATAAAGTGTTTCCAATACGTACGAATTTGTCTTTACTCTGCAACACTGTATTTCCTTATAACGTGGTATTCTTACATATTCTTTCGAGGGAAAACTCTCCTGTGCATTCTCTTTCGAGGCTACACGCTTAGACAAACACGCAACACCAAAGCTTTTCGAGTTACAACGTGTTGTTTACGAAAAAACAAGATAATTTCGCATGATGCGAGATTTCCATAAATCGTGGTTTTCTGAAAATTTTTAACGAAAGAATTTCCTCCTGTGGGTTCTCTTTTGAGGCTACACTTGTAGAGGTATGAGCCACACCAAATCTTTTCGAGTTACAAAGCTTTGTTTAGGAGATACAAGCTAATTTTGTACGATGCGTTATTTCTTCTCTTAAAGTGTTTCCAATATGTACGTATTTGTCTTTACTCTGCAACACTTTATTTCCTTATAACGTGGTATTCCTACATTTTCTTTCGAGAGAAAACTCTCCTGTGCGTTCTCTTTTGAGGCTACACGCTTAGACATACACGCAACACCAAAGCTTTTCGATTTACAACGTGTTGTTTATGAAAAACAAGATAATTTCACACGATGCGAGATTTCCTTAAAACGTGGTTTCTGACAAATTTTGATGAAAGAAAATTCTTGGGCCTGGGAGCGGCGGCAGCAGCAGCAGTAGCAGCAGCAGTGGCTGGTCCAGAGGAAGGGCCATCAGCAGTAGAACCAAGCGGACAGGGTCCAGGCAGACCCGGTGCCCACGACCACTGGCCATCGCTGGCCAGCCAGGCTGCAAGCAGCGGCGGATTTACGGTGCCTTTCACCACACGGAAGCCACATCAGAACTCTGCCTCCCGCCAGTCAGTTACGAGGGCTCCATATTGGTTCTCGGTCGCCAGAGAAATCAGACTGAGGTACGCAAATATAACCCGAGAACAACATCGCGGGGGTCTAAGCCCGACGGGCGTTGGCCTGCACCCAGGCCCTGAGCTGATCGGGGGTCCACCGGGGTGCAAACCCGGCCAGGAGTTTTTTTTCCTCCAGGGCCGGCGCGCGCACCACCACCATTTTGCCTGGGGGAAGCCAGGGAGACCTAGCAGGCAAAACCAAACCGGCTAACAGGCATAGCAGGGGTCTCAGACGGTCAGTCCCTGGACTGCCCCCAGGCCCTGGGCTGCTCGGTGGGCCATCTGTGTGCCGACCCGGCCAGGAGGTTGTTTATCCGGGCCAGTTTGCGCACCACCACCATTTTGCCTACGGGAAGCCAGAGAGACCTAGCAGGCAAAACCAAACCAGCTAACAGGCATAGCCCGAGGCAGACATAGCAGGGGTCTCAGACGGTCAGGCCCTGGACTGACCCCCAGGCCCTGGGCTGCTCGTTGGGCCATCTGTGTGCTGACCCAGCCAGGAGGTTGTTAGCCCAGCAGACTCTCCCAGCACTCTCAGGGAACTCGCACACGCCACCATCCTAGCCACCTGACACACCCAATTAACACCCACAGCTGAGGGGAACTTTGCACCGACATTGGCCTGCCAGGCTTTTGCCTAGACTCAGGGCCTGAGCAGCTAGGATAGCCTTGTGTGCACCAACCCGGTTGGGAGTTCTGCTGCCCAGATCAGCCTGGGCGGCAGCACCACATCTCCAAGTCCTGCAAGTGGCTAGCTGGGTTTCCGGGCGGCCAGCTGGGAGAAGTCAGTGTGCTCCAGTGAATCCAGCGGGCCCCAGCAGGAGCCTTCGGGTGCCTGCTTTGGGATCTGAACAGCCTGGGCAGCAGCACCCTGTCTACAAGCAGTGCAGGAGGTAAGCTGTGCACCAGAGGCCAACGGGGAAGGGGCAGCTTGCACTGGTGAGTCCAGCACTGACAAGACAAACTAACACCAGTGAGAACTAGATGGCAAAATGCAAACGCAGGAACGTCACTAACAGAAGTCAAGGCAATATGGCAACATCTGAACCCAATTCTCCTCTACCAACATGTCCTGGATACCCCATCACACCAGTAGAACATGATTTGGATTTAAAATCACTGGTCATGATGCTGGTACAGGAACACATGAAGGACATACTTAAAGAAATTCAGGAGAAAATGGATCAAAAGTTAGAAGCCCTTGCAAGGGAAACACAAAAATCATTGAAAGAAATCCAGGAGAATACAAAAGCCAACAAGGAGGAAATGCAAAAAACACTTAAAGAAATACAGGAGAACTTTGGTCAACAGGCTGAGGTCATGAAAGACGAAACACAAAAATCTCTTAAAGAAATACAGGAGAACTTTGGTCAACAGGCTGAGCTCATGAAAGAGGAAACACAAAAATCTCTTAAAGAATTACAGGAAAACACAAACATGCAAGTGAAGGAGCTAAGCAAAACCATCCAGGATCTAAAATCAGAAGTAGAAACAACTAAGAAAACTCAAAGGGAGACAACTTTTGAGATAGAAAGCCTTGGGAAGAAATCAGGGGACAGAGATGCAAATATCAACAACAGAATACAAGAGATAGAAGAAAGAATCTCAGATGCTGAAGATTCCATAGAAACCATGGACTCAACAGTTAAAGAAAATGCAAAATGCAAAAAGCTTGTAACCCAAAATATCCAGGAAATCCAGGACACAATGAGAAGACCAAACCTAAGGATTATAGGCATAGATGAGAGTGAAGATTTACAACTTAAAGGGCCAGCAAATATCTTCAATAAAATTATGGAAAAAACTTCCCTAACCTAAAGAGAGAGATGCCCATGAATATACAAGAAGCCTACAGAACTCCAAACAGACTGGACCAGAACAGAAATACTTCCCGTCACATAATAATCAAAACACCAAATGTTCTAAACAAAGAAAGAATACTAAAGGCAGTAAGAGAAAAAGGCCAAGTAACATATAAAGGAAGACCTATCAGAATCACAGCAGACTTTTCACCGGAGACTATGAAGGCTAGAAGGTCCTGGGCAGATCTCATGCAGACTCTAAGGGAACACAAATGCCAACCAAAACTACTATATCCAGCAAAACTCTCAATCACCATAGATGCAGAAACTAAGATATTTCATGACAAAACCAAGTTTACCCAATATCTATCCACAAACCCGGCCCTAAAAAGGATAATAGGAAGACAACACCAATACAAGGAGGGAAACTTCACCCTGGAAAAAGCAAGATAGTAACCTTTCATCAAACCCAAAAGAAGTTAAGCATTCAAATTTAAAAAATAACGTCAAAAATGATAGGAAGTAACAATCACTATTCCTTAATATCTCTTAACATCAATGGACTTAATGCCCCAACAAAAAGACACAGACTAACTGAATGGATACGTAAACAGGACCCTACATTTTGCTGCTTACAGGAAACACACCTCAGGGTCAAAGACAAACACTACCTTAGAGTAAAAGGCTGGAAGACAATTTTACAAGCAAATGGTCTCAGGAAACAAGCTGGAGTAGCCATTTTAATATCAGATAAAATTGACTTTCAACCCAAAGTCATCAAAAGAGACCCTGAGGGACACTTCTTGCTGGTCAAAGGAAAAATACAAAAAGAAGAACTGTCAATCCTGAACATCTATGCCCCAAATGCAAGGGCACCCTCTTTCGTAAAAGAAACTTTATTAAAACTAAAAGCACACATTGCACCTAACACAATAATTGTGGGTGACTTCAACACTGCACTTTCCTCAATGGACCGATCAGGAAAACAGAAACTAAACAGGGACACAATGAAACTAATTGAAGCTTTGGACCAATTAGATTTAACAGATATATATAGAACATTCTATCCTAAAACAAAAGAATATACCTTTTTCTCAGCACCTCATGGTACCTTCTCCAAAATCGACCATATAATTGGTCACAAGACAGACCTCAACAAATATAAGAAGATAGAACTAATACCATGCCTCCTATCTGATCACTATGGAGTAAAAGTGGTCTTCAATAGCAACAGAAACAACAGAAAACCCACATACACGTGGAAACTGAACAATACTCTACTCAATGATACCTTGGTCAAGGAAGAAATAAAGAAAGAAATTAAAGACTTTTTAGAACACAATAAAAATGAAAACACAACATACCCAAATCAATGGGACACAATGAAAGCAGTGCTAAGAGGAAAACTCATAGCCCTGAGTGCCTCCAAAAAGAAAATGGAGAGAGCATACATTACCAGCTTAATGACACACCTGAAAGCCCTAGAACAAAAAGAAGCTATTTCACCCAGGAGGAGTAGAAGGCAGGAAATCATCAAACTCAGGGCCGAAATCAATCAAGTAGAAACAAAGAGAACCATACAAAAAATCAACAAAACCAGGAGCTGGTTCTTTGAGAAAATCAACAAGAGAGATAAACCCTTAGCCAGACTGACCAAAGGGCACAGAGAAAGTATCCAAATTAACAAACTTAGAAATGAAAAGGGAGATATAACAACGGAAACTGAGGAAATCCAAAAAATCATCAGATCCTACTACAAGAGCCTGTACTCAACACAACTGGAGAATCTGGAGGAAATGGACAATTTCCTTGACAGATACCAAATACCAAAATTAAATCAGGACCAACTAGACCATCTAAACAGTCCCATAATGCCTAAAGAAATAGAAGGAGTCATAGAAAGTCTTCCAACCAAAAAAAGCACAGGACCAGATGGCTTCAGTGCAGAATTCTACCAGACCTTCAAAGAAGAGTTAACACCAATACTCTTCAAACTATTCCACAAAATAGAAACAGAAGGAACACTACCCAATTCCTTCTACGAAGCCACAATTCCGCTGATACCAAAGCCACAAAAAGATCCAACAAAGAAAGAGAACTTCAGACCAATTTCCCTTATGAACATCGATGCAAAAATACTCAATAAAATTCTTGCTAACCGAATCCAAAACACATCAAAACGATCATCCACCATGATCAAGTAGGCTTTATCCCGGGAATGCAGGGTTGGTTCAATATACGGAAATCCATCAATACAATCCACTACATAAACAAACTCAAATAACAAAACCACATGGTCATTTCATTGGATGCTGAAAAAGCATTTGACAAAATTCAGCATCCCTTCATGCTTAAAGTCTTGGAGAGAACAGGAATTCAAGGCCCATACCTAAACATAGTAAAAGCAATATACAGCAAACCGGTAGCCAGCATCAAACTAAATGGAGAGAAACTTGAAGCAATCCCACTGAAATCAAGGACCAGACAAGGCTGCCCCCTTTCTCCTTATCTTTTCAATATTGTACTTGAGGTACTAGCTCGGGCAATTCGACAACATAAGGAGGTCAAAGGGATACAAATTGGAAAGGAAGAAGTCAAACTATCATTATTTACAGACGACATGATCGTCTACCTAAGTGACCCAAAGAACTCCACTAGAGAGCTCCTACAGCTGATAAACAACTTCAGCAAAGTGGCAGGTTATAAAATCAACTCAAGCAAATCAGTGGCCTTCCTATACTCAAAGGATAAGCAGGCTGAGAAAGAAATTAGGGAAATGACCCCCTTCAAAATAGCCTCAAACAGTATAAAGTATCTTGGGGTGACCCTTACCAAACATGTGAAAGATCTGTATGACAAGAACTTCAAGACTCTGAAGAAGGAAATGGAAGAAGACCTCAAAAAATGGGAAAACCTCCCATGCTCATGGATCGGTAGAACCAATATAGTTAAAATGGCCATTCTGCCTAAAGCACTATACAGATTCAATGCAATACCCATCAAAATCCCAACTCAATTCTTCACAGAGTTAGAAAGAGCAATTATCAAATTCATCTGGAACAACAAAAAACCCAGGATACCTAAAACTATTCTCAGCAACAAAAGAAAATCTGGGGGAATCAGTATCCCTGACCTCAAGCAATACTACAGAGCAATAGTGTTAAAAACTGCATGGTGTTGGTACAGTGACAGACAGGAGGATCAATGGAACAGGATTGAAGATCTAGAAATGAACCCACACACCTATGGCCACTTGATCCTTGACAAAGAGGCTGAAAACATCCAATGGAAGAAAGATAGCCTTTTCAACAAATGGTGCTGGTTCAACTGGAGGTCAGCATGCAGAAGAATGCGAATTGATCCATCCTTGTCTCCTTGTACTAAGCTCAAATCCAAATGGATCAAGGACCTCCACATAAAGCCAGACACTCTGAAGCTAATAGAAAAGAAACTGGGGAAGAACCTTGAGGACATCGGTACAGGGAGAAAGTTTCTGAACAGAACACCAATAGCGTATGCTCTAAGAGCAAGAATTGACAAATGGGACCTCATGAAATTACAGTTTCTGTAAGGCAAAGGACACCATCAAGAGGAAAAATCGGCAACCAACAAATTGGGAAAAGATCTTCACCAATCCTACATCATATAGAGGGCTAATATCCAATATATATAAAGAACTCAAGAAGTTAGACTCCAGAAAACCAAACAACCCTATTAAAAAATGGGGTACAGAGTTAAACAAAGAATTCTCACCTGAAGAACTTCGGATGGCGGAGAAGCATCTTAAAAAATGCTCAACTTCATTAGTCATCAGGGAAATGCAAATCAAAACAACCCTAAGATTTCATCTTACACCAGTCAGAATGGCTAAGATTAAAAATTCAGGAGACAGCAGGTGTTGGAGAGGGTGTGGAGAAAGAGGAACACTCCTCCACTGCTGGTGGGGTTGCAAATTGGTAAAACCACTCTGGAAATCAGTCTGGCGGTTCCTCCGAAAACTGGGCACCTCACTTCCAGAAGATCCTGCTATACCACTCCTGGGCATATACCCAGAAGACTCCCCTCCATGTAATAAGGATACATGTTCTACTATGTTCATAGCAGCCCTATTTATAATTGCCAGATGCTGGAAAGAACCCAGGTATCCCTCAACAGAAGAGTGGATGCAAAAAATGTGGTATATCTACACAATGGAGCACTATTCAGCCATTAGAAACAATGAATTCATGAAATTCTTAGGCAAATGGATGGAGCTAGAGAATATCATACTAAGTGAGGTAACCCAGACTCAAAAGGTGAATCATGGTATGCACTCATTAATAAGTGGATATTAACCTAGAAAACTGGAATACCCAAAACATAATCCACACATCAAATGAGGTACAAGAAGAAAGGAGGAGTGGCCCCTGGTTATGGAAAGACTCAGTGAAACAGTATTTAGCAAAACCAGAACGGGGAAGTGGGAAGGGGTGGATGGGAGGACAGGGGAAGAGAAGGGGGCTTTCGGGACTTTCGGGGAGTGGGGGGGCTAGAAAAGGGCAAATCATTTGAAATGTAAATAAATTATATCGAATAAAAAAGAAGTCAACACTAAAAAAAATAAGACAAAAAAAAAAGGAGTGGGAGTGGATGGGTTGGTGAGCAGGGAGAAGGGGTTATGGGATAGTGTGTTTTCAGAGGGGAAACCAGGAATGCAGATAATATTTAAAATGTAAATAAAGAAAATATTTAATTTAAAAAACGTAAAAAAAAAAAAAGAAAGAAAGAAAATTCTCCTGTGGGTTCTCTTTTGAGGCTACACGTTTAGACGTACATGTCACACCAAATCTTTTCGAGTTACAACATTTTGTTTAGGAGATACAAGCTAATTTTTTACGATGCATTCTTTCTTCTCGTAAAGTGTTTCCAATCTGTACTTATTTGTCTTTAATCTGCAAAATTGTATTTCCTTATAACGTGGGATTCTTACATATTCTTTCGAGAGAAAACTCTCCTGTGCCTTCTCTTTTGAGGCTCCACGCTTACACATACACGCAACACCAAAGCTTTTCGAGTTACAACATGTTGTTTAGGAAAAAGAAGATGAATTCGCACGATGGGGGATTTCCTTAAAACGTGGTTTTTTGAAAAATTTGGACGAAAGAAAATTCTCCTGTGGGTTCTCTTTTGAGGCTACATGTTTAGAAGTACACGCCACGCCAAACCTTTTCGTGTTACAACGTGTTGTTTAGGAGATACAAGCTAATTTTGTACGATGCGTTAATTCTTCTCGTAAAGTGTTTCCAAAACGTACGTATTTGTCTTTACTCTGCAACACTGTATTTCCTTATAACATGGTATTCTTACATATTCTTTCGAGAGAAAACTATCCTTTGCATTCCCTTTTGAGGCTACACATTTAGACATACAGGCAACACCAATGCTTTTCGAATTACAACGTGTTGTTTATGAAAAACAAGATAATTTCGCACAATGCGGGATTTCCTTAAACCATTGTGTTCTGACAAATTTTGAGGAAAGAAAATTCTCCTGTGGGTTCTCTTTTGATGCTACACGTTTAGACGTGCACGCCACACCAAATCCTTTCCAGTTACCAAGTGTTTAGGAGATACAAGCTAATTTTGTACTATGTGTTATTTCTTCTCTTAAAGTGTTTCCAATAAGTACGCATTTGTCTTTACTCTGCAACACTCTATTTCCTTATAACATTGTATTCTTACATGTTCTTTCAAGAGAAAACTCTCCTGGGAGTTCTCTTTAGAGGCTACACGCTTAGACATACACGCAACACCAAAGCTTTTCGAGTTACAACGTGTTGTTTAGGAAAAACAAGATAATTTCGCACGATGCGGGATTTCCTTAAAACGTGGTTTTCTGACAAATTTTGACGAAAGAAAATTCTACTGTGTCTTCTCATTTGAGGCTACAGGTTTAGACGTACACGCCACACTGAATCTTTTCGAGTTACCACGTGTTGTTTAGGAGATACAAGCTAATTTTTTACGATGTGTTATTTCTTCTCGTAAAGTGTTTCCCATACATACGTATTTGTCTTTACTCTGCAACACTGTATTTCCTTATAACGTGGTATTCTTATATATTCTTTCGAGAGAAAACTCTCCTGTCCGTTCTCTTTTGAGGCCACACGTTTAGACATACACGCAACACCAAAGCTTTTCGAGTTATAACGTGTTGTTTAGGAAAAACAAGATAATTTCGCACAATGCGGGATTTCCTTAAAACGTGGTTTTCTGACAAATATTGACAAAAGAAAATTCTCCTGTGGGTTCTCTTTTGAGGCTACAAGTTTCAAATTACATGCCACACCAAATCCTTCGAGTTACAACGTGTTGTTTAGGAAATACAAGCTAATTTTGTACTATGTATTATTCCTTCTCGTAAAGTGTTTCCAATAAGTAAGTATCTGTCTTTACTCTGCAACACTGTATTTCCTTATAACGTGGTATTCTTACATATTCTTTCGAGAGAATACACTACTGTGCCTTCTCTTTTGAGGCTACACGCTTAGACATACACGCAACACCAAAGCTTTTCGAGTTACAACGTGTTGTTTAGGAAAAACAAGATGATTTCGCACGATGCAGGACTTCCTTAAAACGTGGTTTTCTGAAAAAAATTTGACGAAAGAAAATTCTCTTGTGGGTTCTCTTTTGAGGCTACACGTTTAGATGTAAACATCACACCAAATCTTTTCGAGTTACAACGTGTTGTTTAGGAGATACAAGCTAATTTTGTACCATGCGTTATTTCTTCTCATTAAGTGTTTCCAATACATAAGTATTTCTCTTTTCTCTGCAACACCGTATCCTTATTACGTGGTATTCTTACATATTCTTTCGAGAGAAAACTCTCCTGTGGGTTCTCTTTTGAGGCTACATGCTTAGACATACATGTAACACCAAAGCTTTTCGAGTTACAACGTGTTGTTTAGGAAAAACAAGATAATTTCGCACAATGCGGGATTTCCTAAAAACGTGATTTCTGAAAAATTTTGACGAAAGAAAATTCTCCTGTGGGTTCTCTTTTGAGGCTACACATTTAGACGTACACGCCACACCAAATCTTTTCGAGTTACAACATGTTGTTTAGGAGATACAAGCTAATTTTGAACGATGCGTTATTTCATCTCTAAAAGTGTTTCCAATAAGTACCTATTTGTCTTTAGTCTGCAACGCTGTATTTCCTTAGAACGTGGTATTCTTACATCTTATTTCGAGAGAAAACACTCCTGTACGTTCGCTTTTGAGGATACACGCTTAGACATACACGCAACACCAAAGCTTTTCAAGTTACAAGTGTTGTTTAGGAAAAACAAGATAATTTCACACGATGCGGGATTACCGTAAAACGTGGTTTTCTGACATATTTTGACGAAAGAAAATTCTCCTGTGGGTTCTCTTTTGAGGCTACACATTTAGACGTACATGCCACACCAACTCTTTTCGAGTTACAATGTGTTGTTTAGGAGATACAAGCTAATTTTGTACGATGCGTTATTTCTTCTCATAAAGTGTTTCCAATATGTACGTATTTGTCTTTATTCTGCAACACTGTATTTCCTTATAACGTGGTATTCTTAAATATTCTTTCGAGAGAAAACTCTCCTGTGCGTTCTCTTTTGAGGCTACACGCTTAGACATACATGCCACACCAAATCTTTTCGAGTTACAACGTGTTGTTTAGGAGATACAAACTAATTTTGAACGATGTTTTATTTCTTCTCGTAAATTGTTTCCAATACATACGTATTTGTCTTTATTCCGCAATACTGTATTTCCTTATAACGTGGTATTCTTACATATTCTTTCGAGAGATAACTCTCCTCTGCGTTCTCTTTTGAGACTACACGCTTAGACATACACGTAACACCAAAGCTTTTCGAGTTACAACGTGTTGTTTAGGAAAATCAAGATAATTTCGCACAATGCGGGATTTCCTAAAAACGTGATTTCTGAAACATTTTGAAGAAAGAAAATTCTCCTCTGGGTTCTCTTTTGAGACTACACGTTTAGTCGTACACGCCACACCAAATCGTTTCGAGTTACAACGTGTTGTTAAGGAGATACAAGCTAATTTTGAACGATGCATTATTTCATCTCTAAAAGTGTTTCCAATACGTACGTATTTGTCTTTAGTCTACAACACTGTATTTCCTAGAACGTGGTATTCTTACATCTTCTTTCGAGAGAAAACTCTCCTGTGCATTCGCTTTTGAGGCTACATGCTTAGACATACACGCAACACCAAATCTTTTCAAGTTACAACGTGTTGTTTAAGAAAAACAAGATAATTTCACACGATGCGTGATTTCCTTAAAACGTGGTTTTCTGACATATTTTGACGAACAAAAATTCTCCTGTGGGTTCTCTTTTGAGGCTACACATTTAGACGTACATGCCACACCAAATCTTTTCGAGTTACAACGTGTTGTTTAGGAGATACAAGCTAATTTTGTATGATGCGTTATTTCTTCTCGTAAAGTGTTTACAATGTGTACATATTTGTCTTTATTCTGCAACACTGTATTTCCTTATAACGTGGTATTCTTACATGTTCTCTCGAGAGAAAACTCTCCTGTGGGTTCTCTTTTGAGGCTACACGTTTAGATGTACACGCCACACCAAATCTTTTTGAGTTACAACGTGTTGTTTAGGAGATACAAGCTAATTTTGAACGATGCATTATTTCTTCGTGTAGCCTCAAAAGAGAACCCACAGGAGAATTTTCTTTCATGAAAATTTGTCAGAAACCACGTTTTAAGGAAATCTCGCATCCTGCGAAATTATCTTGTTTTTCACAAACAAAATGTTGTAACACGAAAAGCTTTGGTGTGGCGTGTATGTCTACGCGTGTAGCCTCAAAAGAGAATGCAGAGGAGAGTTTTCTCTCGAAAGAATATGTAAGAATACCACGTTATAAGTAAATACAGTGTTGCAGAGTAAAGATAAATAGGTACAGATTGTAAATACTTTATGAGAAGAATTAATGCATGTTACAAAATTAGCTTGTATCTCCTAAACAACACCTTTTAACTCGAAAGGATTTGGTGTGGCGTGTAGGTCTAAATGCTTAGCCTCATAAGAGAACCCACAGGAGAATTTTCTTTCCTTAGAACTTGTCAGAAAACCACGTCTTAAGGAAATCCCGCATCGTACGAATAAAAAAAATAACAATAAAAAAAATTCTAAAGAAAAGCAAATAAATTGTATCAAGCCTAAAAAAAGAAGAAAAAGAAAAAAAAAGAAAAAAAAGAAAGAATATGTAAGAATACCACGTTATAAGGAAATAAAGTGTTGCAGATTAAAGATAAATAGGTACGTATTGTAAATACGTTATGAGAAGAAATAACGCATGGTACAAAATTAGCTTGTATCTCCTAAACAACACCTTGTAACTCGAAAGAATTTGGTGCGGCGTGTACGTGTAATCGTGTAGCCTCATAAGAGAACCCACAGGAGAACTTTCTTACGTCAAAATTTTTTCAGAAAACCACGTTTTATGGAAATCTCGCATCCTGAGAAATTATCTTGTTTTTCCTAAACAGCACGTTGTAACTCGAAAAGATTTGGTGTGGCTCGTACGTCTAAACGTGTAGCCTCCAAAGTGAACCCACAGGAGAATTTTCTTTCATCAAAATTTGTCAGAAACCACGTTTTAAGGAAATCTCACATCGTGTGAAATTATCTTGTTTTTCCTAAACAACACGTTGTAACTCGAAAAGCTTTGGTGTTGCGTGTTTGTCTAAGCGTGTAGCCTCAAAAGAGAATGCACAGGAGAGTTTTCTCTCAAAAGAATATGTAAGAATACCACGTTATAAGGAAATACAGTGTTGCAGAGTAAAGACAAATAAGTACGTATTGGAAACACTTTACGAGAAGAAATAATGCATCGTACAAAATTTTTCCTAAACTACATGTTGTAACTTGAATAGCTTTGGTGTTGCCTGTATGTCTAAGTGTGTAGCCACAAAAGGGAACGCACAGGACAGTTTTCTATCGAAAGAATATGTAAGAATACCACGTTATAAGGAAATACAATGTTGCAGAGTAAAGACAAATACGTACGTATTGGAAACACTTTATGAGAAGAATTAACACATTGTAAAATATTAGCTTGTATCTCCTAAACAACACGTTGTAACTCGAACAGATTTGGTGTGGCGTGTACGTCTAAACATGTAGCCTCAAAAGAGAACCCACAGGAGAACTTTCTATTGTCAAATTTTTCACAAAACCACGTTTATGGAAATCTCGCATCGTGCGAAATTATCTAGTTTTTCCTAAACAACACGTTGTAACTCGAAAAGCTTTGGTGTTGCTTGTATGTCTAAACATGTAGCCTCAAAAGAGAACGCTCAGGAGAGTTTTCCCTCGAAAGAATATGTAAGAATACCACGTTATAAGGAAGTACAGTGTTGCAGAGAAAGACAAATACGTACGTATTGGAAACAATTTACGAGAAGAAATAACACATCGTACAAAATTAGCCTGTATCTCCTAAACAACACGTGGTAACTCAAAAGGATTTGGTGTGGCGTGCATGTCTAAACGTGTAGCATCATAAGAGAACCCACAGGAGAATTTTCTTTCTTCAAAATTTGTCAGAACACAACGGTTTAAGGAAATCCGAGAACGCACAGGAGAGTTTTCTCTTGAAATAATATGTAAGAATACCACGTTATAAGGAAATACAGTGTTGCAGAGTAGAGGCAAATACATACTTATTGGAAAAACTTAAACTTTACGAGAAGAAATAATGCATCGTAAAAAAATTAGCTTGAATCTCCTAAACAACATGTTGTAACTTAAAAAGATTTGGTGTGGCCTGTACGTCTAAACGTGTAGTCTCAAATGAGAACCCATAGGAGAATTTTCTTTGGTCAAAATTTGTCAGAAAATCACGTATTAAGGAAATCCCTCTTCGTGCGAAATTATCTTGTTTTTCCTAAACAACACGTTGTAACGCGAAAATCTTTGGTATTGCGTGTATGTCTAAGCGTGTAGCCTCAAAAGAGGACGCACAGGAAAGTTTTCTCTCGAAAGAATATGTAAGAATACCACGTTATAAGGAAATACAGTGTTGCAGACTAAAGGCAAATACGTACCTATTGGAAACACCTTACAAGAAGAAATAAAGCATCGTAAAAAATTAGCTTGTATCTCCTAAACAACAGTTTGTAACTCGAAAAGATTTGGTGTGGCGTGCACGTCTAAACGTGTAACCTCAAAAGATAACCCACAGGAGAATTTTTTTTCGTTAATATTTCTCAGAAAACCATGTTTTAAGGAAATCACTCATCGTGCGAAATTATCTTGCTTTTCCTAAACAACACGTTGTAACTCGAAAAGCTTTGATGTTGCGTTTCCAATACATATGGATTTTCCTTTACTCTGCAACACTGTATTTCCTTACAACGTGGTATTCTTACATATTCTTTCGAGAGAAAACTCTCCTGTGCGTTCTCTTTTGGGGCTACACGCTTAGACATACACGCAACACCAAAGCTTTTCGAGTTAAAACGTTTTGTTTAGGAAAAACAAGATAATTTCGCATGATGCGGTATTTCCTTCATACGTGGTTTTCTGACAAATTTTGACCAAAGAAAATTCTCCTATGGTTTCTCTTTTGAGGCTACACGATTAGACGTACAGGCCACACCAAATCTTTTTAAGTTACAACGTGTTGTTCAGGAGATACAAGCTAATTTTGTAAGATGCGTTATTTCTTCTCGTAAAGTTTTTCCAATACGTGATTATTTGTCTTTACTCTGCAACACTGTATTTCCTAATAACGTGGTATTCTTATATATTCTTTCGAGAAAAAAACTCTCCTTTGCATTCTCTTTTGAGGCTACACGCTTAGACATACACGCAACACCAAAGGTTTTCGCGTTACAACGTGTTGCTTAGGAAAAACAAGATAATTTCGCACGATGCAGGATTTCCTTAAAACGTGGTTTTCTGACAAATTTTGATGAACGAAAATTCTCCTGTGGGTTCTCGTTTGAGGCTACACGTTTAGACGTACACACCACACCAAATCTTTTCGAGTTATAACGTGATGTTTAGGAGATACATACTAATTTTGTACGATGCCTTATTTCTTCTCGTAAAGTTTAAGTGTTTCCAATAAGTACGTATTTGTCTTTACTCTGCAACACTGTATTTCCTTATAACGTGGTATTCTTACATATTCTTTCGAGAGAAAACTCTCCTGTGCGTTCTCTTTTGAGGCTACATGCTTTGACATACACGCAACACCAAAGCTTTTCGAGTTACAATGTGTTGTTTAGGAAAAACAAGATAATTTAGCACGATGCGGGATTTCCTTAAAACGTGGTTTTCTGACAAATTTTGACGAAAGAAAATACTCCTGTGGGATCTCTTTGGAGGCTACACATTTAGACGTACACACCACATCAAATCTTTTCGAGTTACATCGTGTTGTTTAGGAGATACAAGCTAATTTTTTTACGAAGCGTTATTTCTTCTCATAAAGTTTAAGTGTTTCCATTACGTAAATATTTGCCTTTACTCTGCAACACTCTATTTCCTTATAACGTGGTATTCTTGCATATTCTTTCGAGAGAAAACTCTCCTGTGCATTCTCCTTTGAGGCTACGTGCTTAGATATACACACAACACCAAAGCTTTTCGAGTTACAACGTGTTATTTAGGAAAAACAACATAATTTCGCACGATGCGGGATTTCCTTAAAACGTGGTTTTCTGACAAATTTTGAAGAAATAAAACTCTCCTGTGGGTACTCTTTTGAGGCTACACGTTTAGACGTACATGCCACACCAAATCTTTTCGAGTTCCAACGTGTTGTTTAGGACATACAAGCTAATTTTGCAAGATGCGTTATTTCTCTCATAAAGTGTTTCCAATACATATGTATTAGTCTTTACTCTGCAACACTGTATTTCCTTGTAATGTGGTATCCTTACATATTCTTTCGAGAGAAAACTCTACTGTGAGTTCTCTTTTGAGGCTACACGCAGGGAAAACTCTCCTGTGCCTTCTCTTTTGAGCCTCCATCCTTACACATACACGCAACACCAAAGCTTTTCGAGTTACAACATGTTGTTTAGGAAAAAGGAGATGATTTTGCACGATGCGGGATTAGCTTAAAACGTGGTTTTCTGAAAAATTTTGACGAAAGAAAATTCTCCTGTGTGTTCTCTTTTGAGGCTACATATTTAGACGTACATGCCACACCAAATCTTTTCAAATTACAATGTGTTGTTTAGGAGATACAAGCTAATTTTGTACAATGCGTTAATTCTTCTTGTAAAGTGTTTCAGATATGTACGTATTTGTCTTTACTCTGCAACACTGTATTTCCTTATAACGCGGTATTCTTACATATTCTTTCGAGAGAAAACTATCCTGTGCGTTCCCTTTTGAGGCTACACACTTAGACATACACGCAACACCAAAGCTTTTCGAGTTACAATGTGTTGTTTATGAAAAACAAGATAATTTCGCACGATGCGGGATTTCCTTAAAACGTGGTTTTCTGACAAATTTTGACGAAAGAAAATTCTCCTGTGTGTTCTCTTTTGAGGCTACATATTTAGACGTACATGCCACACCAAATCTTTTCGAATTACAACGTGTTGTTTAGGAGATACAAGCTAATTTTGTTCAATGCGTTAATTCTTCTTGTAAAGTGTTTCCGATATGTACGTATTTGTCTTTACTCTGCAACACTGTATTTCCTTAAAACGTGGTTTTCTTACATATTCTTTCGAGAGAAAACTATCCTGTGCGTTCCCTTTTGAGGCTACACACTTAGACATACAGGTAACACCAAAGCTTTTCGAGTTACAATGTGTTGTTTATGAAAAACAAGATAATTTGGCACGATGCGGGATTTCCTTAAAACGTGGTTTTCTGACAAATTTTGACGAAAGAAAATTCTCCTGTGGGTTCTCTTTTGAGGCTTCACGTTTAGACGTGCACACCACACCAAATCCTTTCGAGTTACCACGTGTTGTTTAGGAGATACAAGCTAATTTTATACGATGCGTTATTTCTTCTCATAAAGTGTTTCCAATACGTACATATTTGTCTTTACTCTGCAACACTGTATTTCCTTATACCGTGGTATTCTTACATATTCTGTCGCGAGAAAACTATCCTGTGCGTTCCCTTTTGAGGCTACACACTTAGACATACAGGCAACACCAAAACTTTTCGAGTTACAACGTGTTGTTTATGAAAAACAAGATAATTTCGCACGATGCGGGATTTCCGTAAAAAGTGGTGTTCTGACAAATTTTGACGAAAGAAAATTCTCCTGTTGGTTCTCTTTTGAGGCTACACGTTTAGACGTGCACGCCACACCAAATCTTTTCGAGTTACCACGTGTTGTTTAGGAGATACAAGCTAATTTTTTACGATGCGTTATTTCTTCTCGTAAAGTGTTTCCAAAAAGTATGTATTTGTCTTTACTCTGCAACACTGTATTTCCTTATAACGTTGTATTCTTACATGTTCTTTCGAGAGAAAAATCTCCTGTGCGTTCTCTTAAGTGGCTACACGCATAGACATACACGCAATACCAAAGCTTTGCGAGTTACAACGTGTTGTTTAGGAAAAACAAGATAATTTTCACGATGCGGGATATCCTTAAAACGTGGTTTTCTGACAAATTTTAACGAAAGAAAGTTCTCCTGTGCGCTGTCTTTTGAGGCTACAGGTTTAGACGTACACGCCACACCAAATATTTTCGAGTTATAACGTGTTGTTTAGGAGATACAAGCAAATTTTTTACGATGCGTTATTTCTTCTCCTAAAGTGTTTCCAATATGTACTTATTTGTCTTTACTCTGCAACACTGTATTTCCTTATAACGTGGTATTCTTACATATTCTTTTGAGAGAAAACTCTCCTGTGCATTCTCTTTTGAGGCTACACGCTTAGACAAACACTCAACACCAAAGCTTTTCGAGTTACACCGTGTTGTTTAGGAAAAACAAGATAATTTTGCACGATGCGAGATTTCCTTAAAACGTGTTTTCTGACAAATTTTGATGAAAGAAAATTCTCCTGTGAGTTCCCTTTTGAGGCTACACGTTTAGACGTACACGTCACACCAAATCTTTTCGAGTTACAAGGTGTTGTTTAGGAGATACAAGCTAATTTTTTACGATGCGTTATTTCTTCTCGTAAAATGTGTCCAATACGTACTTATTTGTCTTTACTCTGCAACACTGTATTTCCTTATAACGTGGTATTCTTACATATTCTTTCGAGAGAAAATTCTCCTGTGCGTTCTCTTTTGAGGCTCCACGCTTAGACATACACGCACCACCAAAGCTTTCCGAGTTACAACGTGTTGTTTAGGAAAAACAAGATAATTTCCACGATGCGGGATTTCCATAAAACGTGGTTTTCTGACAAATTTTGACGAAAGAAAATTATCCTGTGAGTTCTCTTTTGAGGCTACACGTTTAGACGTACACGCCACACCAAATCTTTTCGAGTTACATCGTGTTGTTTAGGAGATACAAGCTAATTTTGTGCGATGCGTTATTACTTCTCGTAAAGTGTTTCCAATACCTACGTATTTGTCTTTACTCTGCAACACTGTATTTCCTTATAACGTGGTATTCTTATATATTCTTTCGAGAGAAATCTCTCCTGTGCATTCTCTTTTGAGGCCACACGTTTAGACATACACGCAACACCAAAGCTTTTCGAGTTACGAAGTGTTGTGCAGGAAAAACAAGATAATTTCGCACAATGCGGGATTTCCTTAATACGTGGATTCTGACAAATTTTGACGAAAGAAAATTCTCCTGTGTGTTCTCTTTTGAGGCTACATATTTAGACGTACACGCCACATCAAATCTTTTCGAATTACAACGTATTGTTTAGGAGATACAAGCTAATTTTGTACAATGCGTTAATTCTTCTCGTAAAGTGTTTCCAATACGTACATATTTGTCTTTACTCTGCAACACTGTATTTCTTAAAACGTGGTTTTCTTACATATTATTTCAAGAGAAAACTATCCTGTGCATTCCCTTTTGAGGCTACACACTTAGACATACAGGCAACAACAAAGCTTTTCGAGTTACAACCTGTTGTTTATGAAAAACAAGATAATTTCGCACGATGCGGGATTTCTTTAAAACGTGGTTTTCTGACAAATTTTGACGAAAGAAAATTCTCCTGTGGGTTCCCTTTTGAGGCTTCACGTTTAGACGTGCACGCCACACCAAATCCTTTCGAGTTACCACATGTTGTGTAGGAGATACAAGCTAATTTTTTACGCTGCGTTATTTCTTCTCATAAAGTGTTTCCAATACGTACGTATTTGTCTTTATTCTGCAACACTGTATTTCCTTATAACGTGGTATTCTTACATATTCTGTCGAGAGAAAACTATCCTGTGCGTTCCCTTTTGAGGCTACACACTTAGACATACAGGCAACACCAAAACCTTTCAAGTTACAACGTGTTGTTTATGAAAAACAAGATAAGTTCGCACGATGCGGGATTTCCTTAAAACGTGGTGTTCTGACAAATTTTGACGAAAGAAAATTCTCCTGTTGGTTCTCTTTTGAGGCTACACGTTTAGACGTGCACGCCACACCAAATCTTTTCGAGTTACCACGTGTTGTTTAGGAGATACAAGCTAATTTTTTACGATGCGTTATTTCTTCTCGTAAAGTGTTTCCAATAAGTACGTATTTGTCTTTACTCTGCAACACTGTATTTCCTTATAACGTTGTATTCTTACATGTTCTTTCGAGAGAAAAATCTCCTGTGCCTTCTCTTAAGTGGCTACACGCATAGACATACATGTAGCACCAAAGCTTTTCGAGTTACAACGTGTTGTTTAGGAAAAACAAGATAATTTTGCACGATGCGGGATATCCTTAAAACGTGGTTTTCTGACAAATTTTGACGAAAGAAAGTTCTCCTGTGGGTTCTCTTTTGAGGCTACAAGTTTAGACGTATGAGCCACACCAAATCTTTTCGAGTTACAACGTGTTGTTTACGAGATACAAGCAAATTTTTTACGAAGCGTTATTTCTTCTCCTAAAGTGTTTCCAATATGTACTTATTTGTCTTTACTCTGCAACACTGTATTTCCTTATAACGTGGTATTCTTACATATTCTTTTGAGAGAAAACTCTCCTGTGCATTCTCTTTTGAGGCTACACGCTTAGACAAACACTCAACACCAAAGCTTTTCGAGTTACACCGTGTTGTTTAGGAAAAACAAGATAATTTTGCACGATGCGAGATTTCCTTAAAACGTGTTTTCTGACAAATTTTGATGAAAGAAAATTCTCCTGTGAGTTCCCTTTTGAGGCTACACGTTTAGACGTACACGTCACACCAAATCTTTTCGAGTTACAAGGTGTTGTTTAGGAGATACAAGCTAATTTTTTACGATGCGTTATTTCTTCTCGTAAAATGTGTCCAATACGTACTTATTTGTCTTTACTCTGCAACACTGTATTTCCTTATAACGTGGTATTCTTACATATTCTTTCGAGAGAAAATTCTCCTGTGCGTTCTCTTTTGAGGCTCCACGCTTAGACATACACGCACCACCAAAGCTTTCCGAGTTACAACGTGTTGTTTAGGAAAAACAAGATAATTTCCACGATGCGGGATTTCCATAAAACGTGGTTTTCTGACAAATTTTGACGAAAGAAAATTATCCTGTGAGTTCTCTTTTGAGGCTACACGTTTAGACGTACACGCCACACCAAATCTTTTCGAGTTACATCGTGTTGTTTAGGAGATACAAGCTAATTTTGTGTGATGCGTTATTACTTCTCGTAAAGTGTTTCCAATACCTACGTATTTGTCTTTACTCTGCAACACTGTATTTCCTTATAACGTGGTATTCTTATATATTCTTTCGAGAGAAATCTCTCCTGTGCATTCTCTTTTGAGGCCACACGTTTAGACATACACGCAACACCAAAGCTTTTCGAGTTACGAAGTGTTGTGCAGGAAAAACAAGATAATTTCGCACAATGCGGGATTTCCTTAATACGTGGATTCTGACAAATTTTGACGAAAGAAAATTCTCCTGTGTGTTCTCTTTTGAGGCTACATATTTAGACGTACACGCCACATCAAATCTTTTCGAATTACAACGTATTGTTTAGGAGATACAAGCTAATTTTGTACAATGCGTTAATTCTTCTCGTAAAGTGTTTCCAATACGTACATATTTGTCTTTACTCTGCAACACTGTATTTCTTAAAACGTGGTTTTCTTACATATTATTTCAAGAGAAAACTATCCTGTGCATTCCCTTTTGAGGCTACACACTTAGACATACAGGCAACAACAAAGCTTTTCGAGTTACAACCTGTTGTTTATGAAAAACAAGATAATTTCGCACGATGCGGGATTTCTTTAAAACGTGGTTTTCTGACAAATTTTGACGAAAGAAAATTCTCCTGTGGGTTCCCTTTTGAGGCTTCACGTTTAGACGTGCACGCCACACCAAATCCTTTCGAGTTACCACATGTTGTGTAGGAGATACAAGCTAATTTTTTACGCTGCGTTATTTCTTCTCATAAAGTGTTTCCAATACGTACGTATTTGTCTTTATTCTGCAACACTGTATTTCCTTATAACGTGGTATTCTTACATATTCTGTCGAGAGAAAACTATCCTGTGCGTTCCCTTTTGAGGCTACACACTTAGACATACAGGCAACACCAAAACCTTTCAAGTTACAACGTGTTGTTTATGAAAAACAAGATAAGTTCGCACGATGCGGGATTTCCTTAAAACGTGGTGTTCTGACAAATTTTGACGAAAGAAAATTCTCCTGTTGGTTCTCTTTTGAGGCTACACGTTTAGACGTGCACGCCACACCAAATCTTTTCGAGTTACCACGTGTTGTTTAGGAGATACAAGCTAATTTTTTACGATGCGTTATTTCTTCTCGTAAAGTGTTTCCAATAAGTACGTATTTGTCTTTACTCTGCAACACTGTATTTCCTTATAACGTTGTATTCTTACATGTTCTTTCGAGAGAAAAATCTCCTGTGCCTTCTCTTAAGTGGCTACACGCATAGACATACATGCAGCACCAAAGCTTTTCGAGTTACAACGTGTTGTTTAGGAAAAACAAGATAATTTTGCACGATGCGGGATATCCTTAAAACGTGGTTTTCTGACAAATTTTGACGAAAGAAAGTTCTCCTGTGGGTTCTCTTTTGAGGCTACAAGTTTAGACGTATGAGCCACACCAAATCTTTTCGAGTTACAACGTGTTGTTTACGAGATACAAGCAAATTTTTTACGAAGCGTTATTTCTTCTCCTAAAGTGTTTCCAATATGTACTTATTTGTCTTTACTCTGCAACACTGTATTTCCTTATAACGTGGTATTCTTACATATTCTTTTGAGAGAAAACTCTCCTGTGCATTCTCTTTTGAGGCTACACGCTTAGACAAACACTCAACACCAAAGCTTTTCGAGTTACACCGTGTTGTTTAGGAAAAACAAGATAATTTTGCACGATGCGAGATTTCCTTAAAACGTGTTTTCTGACAAATTTTGATGAAAGAAAATTCTCCTGTGAGTTCCCTTTTGAGGCTACACGTTTAGACGTACACGTCACACCAAATCTTTTCGAGTTACAAGGTGTTGTTTAGGAGATACAAGCTAATTTTTTACGATGCGTTATTTCTTCTCGTAAAATGTGTCCAATACGTACTTATTTGTCTTTACTCTGCAACACTGTATTTCCTTATAACGTGGTATTCTTACATATTCTTTCGAGAGAAAATTCTCCTGTGCGTTCTCTTTTGAGGCTCCACGCTTAGACATACACGCACCACCAAAGCTTTCCGAGTTACAACGTGTTGTTTAGGAAAAACAAGATAATTTCCACGATGCGGGATTTCCATAAAACGTGGTTTTCTGACAAATTTTGACGAAAGAAAATTATCCTGTGAGTTCTCTTTTGAGGCTACACGTTTAGACGTACACGCCACACCAAATCTTTTCGAGTTACATCGTGTTGTTTAGGAGATACAAGCTAATTTTGTGCGATGCGTTATTACTTCTCGTAAAGTGTTTCCAATACCTACGTATTTGTCTTTACTCTGCAACACTGTATTTCCTTATAACGTGGTATTCTTATATATTCTTTCGAGAGAAATCTCTCCTGTGCATTCTCTTTTGAGGCCACACGTTTAGACATACACGCAACACCAAAGCTTTTCGAGTTACGAAGTGTTGTGCAGGAAAAACAAGATAATTTCGCACAATGCGGGATTTCCTTAATACGTGGATTCTGACAAATTTTGACGAAAGAAAATTTTCCTGTGTGTTCTCTTTTGAGGCTACATATTTAGACGTACACGCCACATCAAATCTTTTCGAATTACAACGTATTGTTTAGGAGATACAAGCTAATTTTGTACAATGCGTTAATTCTTCTCGTAAAGTGTTTCCAATACGTACATATTTGTCTTTACTCTGCAACACTGTATTTCTTAAAACGTGGTTTTCTTACATATTATTTCAAGAGAAAACTATCCTGTGCATTCCCTTTTGAGGCTACACACTTAGACATACAGGCAACAACAAAGCTTTTCGAGTTACAACCTGTTGTTTATGAAAAACAAGATAATTTCGCACGATGCGGGATTTCTTTAAAACGTGGTTTTCTGACAAATTTTGACGAAAGAAAATTCTCCTGTGGGTTCCCTTTTGAGGCTTCACGTTTAGACGTGCACGCCACACCAAATCCTTTCGAGTTACCACATGTTGTGTAGGAGATACAAGCTAATTTTTTACGCTGCGTTATTTCTTCTCATAAAGTGTTTCCAATACGTACGTATTTGTCTTTATTCTGCAACACTGTATTTCCTTATAACGTGGTATTCTTACATATTCTGTCGAGAGAAAACTATCCTGTGCGTTCCCTTTTGAGGCTACACACTTAGACATACAGGCAACACCAAAACCTTTCAAGTTACAACGTGTTGTTTATGAAAAACAAGATAAGTTCGCACGATGCGGGATTTCCTTAAAACGTGGTGTTCTGACAAATTTTGACGAAAGAAAATTCTCCTGTTGGTTCTCTTTTGAGGCTACACGTTTAGACGTGCACGCCACACCAAATCTTTTCGAGTTACCACGTGTTGTTTAGGAGATACAAGCTAATTTTTTACGATGCGTTATTTCTTCTCGTAAAGTGTTTCCAATAAGTACGTATTTGTCTTTACTCTGCAACACTGTATTTCCTTATAACGTTGTATTCTTACATGTTCTTTCGAGAGAAAAATCTCCTGTGCCTTCTCTTAAGTGGCTACACGCATAGACATACATGCAGCACCAAAGCTTTTCGAGTTACAACGTGTTGTTTAGGAAAAACAAGATAATTTTGCACGATGCGGGATATCCTTAAAACGTGGTTTTCTGACAAATTTTGACGAAAGAAAGTTCTCCTGTGGGTTCTCTTTTGAGGCTACAAGTTTAGACGTATGAGCCACACCAAATCTTTTCGAGTTACAACGTGTTGTTTACGAGATACAAGCAAATTTTTTACGAAGCGTTATTTCTTCTCCTAAAGTGTTTCCAATATGTACTTATTTGTCTTTACTCTGCAACACTGTATTTCCTTATAACGTGGTATTCTTACATATTCTTTCGAGAGAAAACTCTCCTGTGCGTTCTCTTTTGAGGCTACACGCTTAGACAAACACTCAACACCAAAGCTTTTCGAGTTACACCTTGTTGTTTAGTAAAAACAAGATAATTTTGCACGATGCGAGATTTCCTTAAAACGTGTTTTCTGACAAATTTTGATGAAAGAAAATTCTCCTGTGAGTTCTCTTTTGAGGGTACATGTTTAGACGTACATGTCACACCAAATCTTTTCGAGTTACAACGTGTTGTTTAGGAGATACAAGCTAATTTTTTACGATGCGTTATTTCTTCTCATAAATTGTGTCCAATACTTACTTATTTGTCTTTACTCTGCAACACTGTATTTCCTTATAACGCGGTATTCTTACATATTCTTTCGAGAGAAAACTCTCCTGTGCGTTCTCTTTTGAGGCTACACGCTTAGACATACACGCAACACCAAAGCTTTTCGAGTTACAACGTGTTGTTTAGGAAAAACAAGATAATTTCCACGATGCGGGATTTCCATAAAACGTGGTTTTCTGACAAATTTTGACGAAAGAAAATACTCCTGTAAGTTCACTTTTGAGGCTACACGTTTAGACGTACACTCCACACCATATCTTTTCGAGTTACATCGTGTTGTTTAGGAGATACAAGCTAATTTTTCTACGATGCGTTATTTCTTCTCGTAAAGTGTTGCCAATACGAATGTATTTGTCTTTACTCTGCAACACTGTATTTCCTTAAAACGTGGTATTCTTACATATTCTTTCGAGAAAAAACTCTCCTGTGCCTTCTCTCTTGAGGCTACACGCTTCGACATACAGGCAACACCAAAGCTTTTCGAGTTACAACGTGTTGTTTAGGAAAAACAAGATAATTTCGCAAGATGCGGGATTTCCTTAAAACGTGGTTTTCTGAAAAATTTTGACCAAAGAAAATTCTCCTGTTGGTTCTCTTTTGAGGCTACACGTTTAGACGTACACGCCACACCAAATCCTTTTCAGTTACAACGTGTTGTTTAGGAGATACAGACTAATTTTTTACGATGCCTTATTTTTTCTCGTAAGGTGTTGCCAATACGTACATATTTGTCTTTACTCTGCAACTCTGTATTTCCTTAAAACGTGGTATTCTTACATATTCTTTCGAGAGAAAACTCTCCTGTGCCTTCTCTTTTGAGGCTACACGTTTAGACGTACACGACACACAAAATATTTCGAGTTACAACGTGTTGTTTAGGAGATAAAAGATAATTTTGTACGATGCTTTATTTCTTCTCGTAAAGTGTTTCCTATACATAAGTATTTGTATTTACACTGCAACATTGTATTTCCTTATAACGTGGTATTCTTACATATTCTTTCGAGAGAAAACCCTCCTGTGCATTCTCTTTTGAGGCTACACGCTTAGACATACACGCAGCACCAAAGCTTTTAGAGTTACAACGTGTTGTTTAGGAAAAACAAGATAATTTCCACGATGCGGGATTTCCATAAAACGTGGTTTTCTGACAAATATTGACGAACGAAAATACTCCTGTAAGTTCACTTTTGAGGCTACACGTTTAGACGTACACGCCACACCAAATCTTTTCGAGTTACATCGTGTTGTTTAGGAGATACAAGCTAATTCTGTACGATGCGTTATTTCTTCTTGTAAAGTGTTTCCAATACCTACGTATTTGTCTTTACTCTGCAACACTGTATTTCCTTATAACGTGGTATTCTTATATATTCTTTCGAGAGAAAACTCTCCTGTGCGTTATCTTTTGAGGCCACACGTGTAGACATACATGCAACACCAAAGCTTTCGATTTACAATGTGTTGTTTAGGAAAAACAAGATAATTTCGCACAATGCGGGATTTCCTTAAAACGTGGTTTTCTGACAAATTTTTACGAAAGAAAATTCTCCTGTGGGTTCTCTTTTGAGGCTACACGTTTCAACTTACACGTCACACCAAATCCTTCAAGTTACAACGTGTTGTTTAGGAAATACAAGCTAATTTTGTACGATGTATTATTCCTTCTCGTAAAGTGTTTCCAATAAGTAAGTATCTCTCTTTACTCTGCAACACTGTATTTCCTTATAACGTGGTATTCTTACATATTCTTTTGAGAGAATACTCTACTGTGCATTCTCTTTTGAGGCTACATGCTTAGACATACACGCAACACCAAAGCTTTTCGAGTTACAACGTGTTGTTTAGGAAAAACAAGATAATTTCGCACGATGCGAGATTTCCTTTAAACGTGGTTTCTGACGAATTTTGATGAAAGAAAATTCTCCTGTGGGTTCTCTTTTGAGGCTAAACGTTTAGACATACACGTCACACCAAATCTTTTCGAGTTACAACGTGTTGTTTAGGAGATACAAGCTAATTTTTTACGATCCATTCTTCCTTCTCATAAAGTGTTTCCAATATGTACTTATTTGTCTTTACTCTGCAAAATTGTATTTCCTTATAACGTGGTATTCTTACATATTCTTTCGAGAGAAAACTCTCCTGTGCCTTCTCTTTTGAGGCTCCATGCTTACACATACACGCAACACCCAAGCTTTTCAAGTTACAACATGTTGTTTAGGAAAAAGAAGATGATTTCGCACGATGGGGGATTTCCTTAACACGTGGTTTTCTGAAAAATTTTGACGAAAGAAAATTCTCCTGTGGGTTCTCTTTTGAGGCTACATGTTTAGACGTACACGCCACACCAAATCTGTTCGAGTTACAACGTATTGTTTAGGAGATACAAGTTAATTTTTTACAATGCGTTAATTCTTCTCATAAAGTGTTTCCAATACATACATATTTGTCTTTACCCTGCAACATTGTATTTCCTTATAACGTGGTATTCTTACATATTCTTTCAATAGAAAACTGTCCTGTGCGTTCTCCTTTGAGGCCACACGTTTAGACATACACGCAACACCAAAGCTTTTCGAATCACAACGTGTTGTTTAGGAAAAACAAGATAATTTCGCACAATGCGGGATTTCCTTAAAACGTGGTTTTCTGACAAATTTTTACGAAAGAAAATTCTCCTGTGGGTTCTCTTTTGAGGCTACACGTTTCAACTTACACGCCACACCAAATCCTTCGAGTTACAACGTGTTGTTTAGGAAATACAAGCTAATTTTTTACGATGTATTATTCCTTCTCGTAAAGTGTTTCCAATAAGTAAGTATCTGTCTTTACTCTGCAACACTGTATTTCCTTATAACGTGGTATTCTTACATATTCTTTCAAGAGAATACTCTCCTGTGCCTTCTCTTTTGAGGCTACACGCTTAGACATACACGCAACACCAAAGCTTTTCGAGTTACAACGTGTTGTTTAGGAAAAACAAGATAATTTCGCACGATGCGGGATTTCCTTAAAACGTGCTTTTCTGAAAAATTTTGACGAAAGAAAATTCTCCTGTGGGTTCTCTTTTGAGGCTACATGTTTAGATGTACACGCCACACCAAATCCTTTCGAGTTACAACGTTTTGTTTAGGAGATACAAGCTAATTTTGTAAGATGCGTTAATTCTTCTCATAAAGTGTTTCCAATACGTACGAATTTGTCTTTACTCTGCAACACTGTATTTCCTTATAACGTGGTATTCTTACATATTCTTTCGAGGGAAAACTCTCCTGTGCATTCTCTTTCGAGGCTACACGCTTAGACAAACACGCAACACCAAAGCTTTTCGAGTTACAACGTGTTGTTTACGAAAAAACAAGATAATTTCGCATGATGCGAGATTTCCATAAATCGTGGTTTTCTGAAAATTTTTAACGAAAGAATTTCCTCCTGTGGGTTCTCTTTTGAGGCTACACTTGTAGAGGTATGAGCCACACCAAATCTTTTCGAGTTACAAAGCTTTGTTTAGGAGATACAAGCTAATTTTGTACGATGCGTTATTTCTTCTCTTAAAGTGTTTCCAATATGTACGTATTTGTCTTTACTCTGCAACACTTTATTTCCTTATAACGTGGTATTCCTACATTTTCTTTCGAGAGAAAACTCTCCTGTGCGTTCTCTTTTGAGGCTACACGCTTAGACATACACGCAACACCAAAGCTTTTCGATTTACAACGTGTTGTTTATGAAAAACAAGATAATTTCACACGATGCGAGATTTCCTTAAAACGTGGTTTCTGACAAATTTTGATGAAAGAAAATTCTTGGGCCTGGGAGCGGCGGCAGCAGCAGCAGTAGCAGCAGCAGTGGCTGGTCCAGAGGAAGGGCCATCAGCAGTAGAACCAAGCGGACAGGGTCCAGGCAGACCCGGTGCCCACGACCACTGGCCATCGCTGGCCAGCCAGGCTGCAAGCAGCGGCGGATTTACGGTGCCTTTCACCACACGGAAGCCACATCAGAACTCTGCCTCCCGCCAGTCAGTTACGAGGGCTCCATATTGGTTCTCGGTCGCCAGAGAAATCAGACTGAGGTACGCAAATATAACCCGAGAACAACATCGCGGGGGTCTAAGCCCGACGGGCGTTGGCCTGCACCCAGGCCCTGAGCTGATCGGGGGTCCACCGGGGTGCAAACCCGGCCAGGAGTTTTTTTTCCTCCAGGGCCGGCGCGCGCACCACCACCATTTTGCCTGGGGGAAGCCAGGGAGACCTAGCAGGCAAAACCAAACCGGCTAACAGGCATAGCAGGGGTCTCAGACGGTCAGTCCCTGGACTGCCCCCAGGCCCTGGGCTGCTCGGTGGGCCATCTGTGTGCCGACCCGGCCAGGAGGTTGTTTATCCGGGCCAGTTTGCGCACCACCACCATTTTGCCTACGGGAAGCCAGAGAGACCTAGCAGGCAAAACCAAACCAGCTAACAGGCATAGCCCGAGGCAGACATAGCAGGGGTCTCAGACGGTCAGGCCCTGGACTGACCCCCAGGCCCTGGGCTGCTCGTTGGGCCATCTGTGTGCTGACCCAGCCAGGAGGTTGTTAGCCCAGCAGACTCTCCCAGCACTCTCAGGGAACTCGCACACGCCACCATCCTAGCCACCTGACACACCCAATTAACACCCACAGCTGAGGGGAACTTTGCACCGACATTGGCCTGCCAGGCTTTTGCCTAGACTCAGGGCCTGAGCAGCTAGGATAGCCTTGTGTGCACCAACCCGGTTGGGAGTTCTGCTGCCCAGATCAGCCTGGGCGGCAGCACCACATCTCCAAGTCCTGCAAGTGGCTAGCTGGGTTTCCGGGCGGCCAGCTGGGAGAAGTCAGTGTGCTCCAGTGAATCCAGCGGGCCCCAGCAGGAGCCTTCGGGTGCCTGCTTTGGGATCTGAACAGCCTGGGCAGCAGCACCCTGTCTACAAGCAGTGCAGGAGGTAAGCTGTGCACCAGAGGCCAACGGGGAAGGGGCAGCTTGCACTGGTGAGTCCAGCACTGACAAGACAAACTAACACCAGTGAGAACTAGATGGCAAAATGCAAACGCAGGAACGTCACTAACAGAAGTCAAGGCAATATGGCAACATCTGAACCCAATTCTCCTCTACCAACATGTCCTGGATACCCCATCACACCAGTAGAACATGATTTGGATTTAAAATCACTGGTCATGATGCTGGTACAGGAACACATGAAGGACATACTTAAAGAAATTCAGGAGAAAATGGATCAAAAGTTAGAAGCCCTTGCAAGGGAAACACAAAAATCATTGAAAGAAATCCAGGAGAATACAAAAGCCAACAAGGAGGAAATGCAAAAAACACTTAAAGAAATACAGGAGAACTTTGGTCAACAGGCTGAGGTCATGAAAGACGAAACACAAAAATCTCTTAAAGAAATACAGGAGAACTTTGGTCAACAGGCTGAGCTCATGAAAGAGGAAACACAAAAATCTCTTAAAGAATTACAGGAAAACACAAACATGCAAGTGAAGGAGCTAAGCAAAACCATCCAGGATCTAAAATCAGAAGTAGAAACAACTAAGAAAACTCAAAGGGAGACAACTTTTGAGATAGAAAGCCTTGGGAAGAAATCAGGGGACAGAGATGCAAATATCAACAACAGAATACAAGAGATAGAAGAAAGAATCTCAGATGCTGAAGATTCCATAGAAACCATGGACTCAACAGTTAAAGAAAATGCAAAATGCAAAAAGCTTGTAACCCAAAATATCCAGGAAATCCAGGACACAATGAGAAGACCAAACCTAAGGATTATAGGCATAGATGAGAGTGAAGATTTACAACTTAAAGGGCCAGCAAATATCTTCAATAAAATTATGGAAAAAACTTCCCTAACCTAAAGAGAGAGATGCCCATGAATATACAAGAAGCCTACAGAACTCCAAACAGACTGGACCAGAACAGAAATACTTCCCGTCACATAATAATCAAAACACCAAATGTTCTAAACAAAGAAAGAATACTAAAGGCAGTAAGAGAAAAAGGCCAAGTAACATATAAAGGAAGACCTATCAGAATCACAGCAGACTTTTCACCGGAGACTATGAAGGCTAGAAGGTCCTGGGCAGATCTCATGCAGACTCTAAGGGAACACAAATGCCAACCAAAACTACTATATCCAGCAAAACTCTCAATCACCATAGATGCAGAAACTAAGATATTTCATGACAAAACCAAGTTTACCCAATATCTATCCACAAACCCGGCCCTAAAAAGGATAATAGGAAGACAACACCAATACAAGGAGGGAAACTTCACCCTGGAAAAAGCAAGATAGTAACCTTTCATCAAACCCAAAAGAAGTTAAGCATTCAAATTTAAAAAATAACGTCAAAAATGATAGGAAGTAACAATCACTATTCCTTAATATCTCTTAACATCAATGGACTTAATGCCCCAACAAAAAGACACAGACTAACTGAATGGATACGTAAACAGGACCCTACATTTTGCTGCTTACAGGAAACACACCTCAGGGTCAAAGACAAACACTACCTTAGAGTAAAAGGCTGGAAGACAATTTTACAAGCAAATGGTCTCAGGAAACAAGCTGGAGTAGCCATTTTAATATCAGATAAAATTGACTTTCAACCCAAAGTCATCAAAAGAGACCCTGAGGGACACTTCTTGCTGGTCAAAGGAAAAATACAAAAAGAAGAACTGTCAATCCTGAACATCTATGCCCCAAATGCAAGGGCACCCTCTTTCGTAAAAGAAACTTTATTAAAACTAAAAGCACACATTGCACCTAACACAATAATTGTGGGTGACTTCAACACTGCACTTTCCTCAATGGACCGATCAGGAAAACAGAAACTAAACAGGGACACAATGAAACTAATTGAAGCTTTGGACCAATTAGATTTAACAGATATATATAGAACATTCTATCCTAAAACAAAAGAATATACCTTTTTCTCAGCACCTCATGGTACCTTCTCCAAAATCGACCATATAATTGGTCACAAGACAGACCTCAACAAATATAAGAAGATAGAACTAATACCATGCCTCCTATCTGATCACTATGGAGTAAAAGTGGTCTTCAATAGCAACAGAAACAACAGAAAACCCACATACACGTGGAAACTGAACAATACTCTACTCAATGATACCTTGGTCAAGGAAGAAATAAAGAAAGAAATTAAAGACTTTTTAGAACACAATAAAAATGAAAACACAACATACCCAAATCAATGGGACACAATGAAAGCAGTGCTAAGAGGAAAACTCATAGCCCTGAGTGCCTCCAAAAAGAAAATGGAGAGAGCATACATTACCAGCTTAATGACACACCTGAAAGCCCTAGAACAAAAAGAAGCTATTTCACCCAGGAGGAGTAGAAGGCAGGAAATCATCAAACTCAGGGCCGAAATCAATCAAGTAGAAACAAAGAGAACCATACAAAAAATCAACAAAACCAGGAGCTGGTTCTTTGAGAAAATCAACAAGAGAGATAAACCCTTAGCCAGACTGACCAAAGGGCACAGAGAAAGTATCCAAATTAACAAACTTAGAAATGAAAAGGGAGATATAACAACGGAAACTGAGGAAATCCAAAAAATCATCAGATCCTACTACAAGAGCCTGTACTCAACACAACTGGAGAATCTGGAGGAAATGGACAATTTCCTTGACAGATACCAAATACCAAAATTAAATCAGGACCAACTAGACCATCTAAACAGTCCCATAATGCCTAAAGAAATAGAAGGAGTCATAGAAAGTCTTCCAACCAAAAAAAGCACAGGACCAGATGGCTTCAGTGCAGAATTCTACCAGACCTTCAAAGAAGAGTTAACACCAATACTCTTCAAACTATTCCACAAAATAGAAACAGAAGGAACACTACCCAATTCCTTCTACGAAGCCACAATTCCGCTGATACCAAAGCCACAAAAAGATCCAACAAAGAAAGAGAACTTCAGACCAATTTCCCTTATGAACATCGATGCAAAAATACTCAATAAAATTCTTGCTAACCGAATCCAAAACACATCAAAACGATCATCCACCATGATCAAGTAGGCTTTATCCCGGGAATGCAGGGTTGGTTCAATATACGGAAATCCATCAATACAATCCACTACATAAACAAACTCAAATAACAAAACCACATGGTCATTTCATTGGATGCTGAAAAAGCATTTGACAAAATTCAGCATCCCTTCATGCTTAAAGTCTTGGAGAGAACAGGAATTCAAGGCCCATACCTAAACATAGTAAAAGCAATATACAGCAAACCGGTAGCCAGCATCAAACTAAATGGAGAGAAACTTGAAGCAATCCCACTGAAATCAAGGACCAGACAAGGCTGCCCCCTTTCTCCTTATCTTTTCAATATTGTACTTGAGGTACTAGCTCGGGCAATTCGACAACATAAGGAGGTCAAAGGGATACAAATTGGAAAGGAAGAAGTCAAACTATCATTATTTACAGACGACATGATCGTCTACCTAAGTGACCCAAAGAACTCCACTAGAGAGCTCCTACAGCTGATAAACAACTTCAGCAAAGTGGCAGGTTATAAAATCAACTCAAGCAAATCAGTGGCCTTCCTATACTCAAAGGATAAGCAGGCTGAGAAAGAAATTAGGGAAATGACCCCCTTCAAAATAGCCTCAAACAGTATAAAGTATCTTGGGGTGACCCTTACCAAACATGTGAAAGATCTGTATGACAAGAACTTCAAGACTCTGAAGAAGGAAATGGAAGAAGACCTCAAAAAATGGGAAAACCTCCCATGCTCATGGATCGGTAGAACCAATATAGTTAAAATGGCCATTCTGCCTAAAGCACTATACAGATTCAATGCAATACCCATCAAAATCCCAACTCAATTCTTCACAGAGTTAGAAAGAGCAATTATCAAATTCATCTGGAACAACAAAAAACCCAGGATACCTAAAACTATTCTCAGCAACAAAAGAAAATCTGGGGGAATCAGTATCCCTGACCTCAAGCAATACTACAGAGCAATAGTGTTAAAAACTGCATGGTGTTGGTACAGTGACAGACAGGAGGATCAATGGAACAGGATTGAAGATCTAGAAATGAACCCACACACCTATGGCCACTTGATCCTTGACAAAGAGGCTGAAAACATCCAATGGAAGAAAGATAGCCTTTTCAACAAATGGTGCTGGTTCAACTGGAGGTCAGCATGCAGAAGAATGCGAATTGATCCATCCTTGTCTCCTTGTACTAAGCTCAAATCCAAATGGATCAAGGACCTCCACATAAAGCCAGACACTCTGAAGCTAATAGAAAAGAAACTGGGGAAGGACCTTGAGGACATCGGTACAGGGAGAAAGTTTCTGAACAGAACACCAATAGCGTATGCTCTAAGAGCAAGAATTGACAAATGGGACCTCATGAAATTACAGTTTCTGTAAGGCAAAGGACACCATCAAGAGGAAAAATCGGCAACCAACAAATTGGGAAAAGATCTTCACCAATCCTACATCATATAGAGGGCTAATATCCAATATATATAAAGAACTCAAGAAGTTAGACTCCAGAAAACCAAACAACCCTATTAAAAAATGGGGTACAGAGTTAAACAAAGAATTCTCACCTGAAGAACTTCGGATGGCGGAGAAGCATCTTAAAAAATGCTCAACTTCATTAGTCATCAGGGAAATGCAAATCAAAACAACCCTAAGATTTCATCTTACACCAGTCAGAATGGCTAAGATTAAAAATTCAGGAGACAGCAGGTGTTGGAGAGGGTGTGGAGAAAGAGGAACACTCCTCCACTGCTGGTGGGGTTGCAAATTGGTAAAACCACTCTGGAAATCAGTCTGGCGGTTCCTCCGAAAACTGGGCACCTCACTTCCAGAAGATCCTGCTATACCACTCCTGGGCATATACCCAGAAGACTCCCCTCCATGTAATAAGGATACATGTTCTACTATGTTCATAGCAGCCCTATTTATAATTGCCAGATGCTGGAAAGAACCCAGGTATCCCTCAACAGAAGAGTGGATGCAAAAAATGTGGTATATCTACACAATGGAGCACTATTCAGCCATTAGAAACAATGAATTCATGAAATTCTTAGGCAAATGGATGGAGCTAGAGAATATCATACTAAGTGAGGTAACCCAGACTCAAAAGGTGAATCATGGTATGCACTCATTAATAAGTGGATATTAACCTAGAAAACTGGAATACCCAAAACATAATCCACACATCAAATGAGGTACAAGAAGAAAGGAGGAGTGGCCCCTGGTTATGGAAAGACTCAGTGAAACAGTATTTAGCAAAACCAGAACGGGGAAGTGGGAAGGGGTGGATGGGAGGACAGGGGAAGAGAAGGGGGCTTTCGGGACTTTCGGGGAGTGGGGGGGCTAGAAAAGGGCAAATCATTTGAAATGTAAATAAATTATATCGAATAAAAAAGAAGTCAACACTAAAAAAAATAAGACAAAAAAAAAAAGGAGTGGGAGTGGATGGGTTGGTGAGCAGGGAGAAGGGGTTATGGGATAGTGTGTTTTCAGAGGGGAAACCAGGAATGCAGATAATATTTAAAATGTAAATAAAGAAAATATTTAATTTAAAAAACGTAAAAAAAAAAAAAGAAAGAAAGAAAATTCTCCTGTGGGTTCTCTTTTGAGGCTACACGTTTAGACGTACATGTCACACCAAATCTTTTCGAGTTACAACATTTTGTTTAGGAGATACAAGCTAATTTTTTACGATGCATTCTTTCTTCTCGTAAAGTGTTTCCAATCTGTACTTATTTGTCTTTAATCTGCAAAATTGTATTTCCTTATAACGTGGGATTCTTACATATTCTTTCGAGAGAAAACTCTCCTGTGCCTTCTCTTTTGAGGCTCCACGCTTACACATACACGCAACACCAAAGCTTTTCGAGTTACAACATGTTGTTTAGGAAAAAGAAGATGAATTCGCACGATGGGGGATTTCCTTAAAACGTGGTTTTTTGAAAAATTTGGACGAAAGAAAATTCTCCTGTGGGTTCTCTTTTGAGGCTACATGTTTAGAAGTACACGCCACGCCAAACCTTTTCGTGTTACAACGTGTTGTTTAGGAGATACAAGCTAATTTTGTACGATGCGTTAATTCTTCTCGTAAAGTGTTTCCAAAACGTACGTATTTGTCTTTACTCTGCAACACTGTATTTCCTTATAACATGGTATTCTTACATATTCTTTCGAGAGAAAACTATCCTTTGCATTCCCTTTTGAGGCTACACATTTAGACATACAGGCAACACCAATGCTTTTCGAATTACAACGTGTTGTTTATGAAAAACAAGATAATTTCGCACAATGCGGGATTTCCTTAAACCATTGTGTTCTGACAAATTTTGAGGAAAGAAAATTCTCCTGTGGGTTCTCTTTTGATGCTACACGTTTAGACGTGCACGCCACACCAAATCCTTTCCAGTTACCAAGTGTTTAGGAGATACAAGCTAATTTTGTACTATGTGTTATTTCTTCTCTTAAAGTGTTTCCAATAAGTACGCATTTGTCTTTACTCTGCAACACTCTATTTCCTTATAACATTGTATTCTTACATGTTCTTTCAAGAGAAAACTCTCCTGGGAGTTCTCTTTAGAGGCTACACGCTTAGACATACACGCAACACCAAAGCTTTTCGAGTTACAACGTGTTGTTTAGGAAAAACAAGATAATTTCGCACGATGCGGGATTTCCTTAAAACGTGGTTTTCTGACAAATTTTGACGAAAGAAAATTCTACTGTGTCTTCTCATTTGAGGCTACAGGTTTAGACGTACACGCCACACTGAATCTTTTCGAGTTACCACGTGTTGTTTAGGAGATACAAGCTAATTTTTTACGATGTGTTATTTCTTCTCGTAAAGTGTTTCCCATACATACGTATTTGTCTTTACTCTGCAACACTGTATTTCCTTATAACGTGGTATTCTTATATATTCTTTCGAGAGAAAACTCTCCTGTCCGTTCTCTTTTGAGGCCACACGTTTAGACATACACGCAACACCAAAGCTTTTCGAGTTATAACGTGTTGTTTAGGAAAAACAAGATAATTTCGCACAATGCGGGATTTCCTTAAAACGTGGTTTTCTGACAAATATTGACAAAAGAAAATTCTCCTGTGGGTTCTCTTTTGAGGCTACAAGTTTCAAATTACATGCCACACCAAATCCTTCGAGTTACAACGTGTTGTTTAGGAAATACAAGCTAATTTTGTACTATGTATTATTCCTTCTCGTAAAGTGTTTCCAATAAGTAAGTATCTGTCTTTACTCTGCAACACTGTATTTCCTTATAACGTGGTATTCTTACATATTCTTTCGAGAGAATACACTACTGTGCCTTCTCTTTTGAGGCTACACGCTTAGACATACACGCAACACCAAAGCTTTTCGAGTTACAACGTGTTGTTTAGGAAAAACAAGATGATTTCGCACGATGCAGGACTTCCTTAAAACGTGGTTTTCTGAAAAAAATTTGACGAAAGAAAATTCTCTTGTGGGTTCTCTTTTGAGGCTACACGTTTAGATGTAAACATCACACCAAATCTTTTCGAGTTACAACGTGTTGTTTAGGAGATACAAGCTAATTTTGTACCATGCGTTATTTCTTCTCATTAAGTGTTTCCAATACATAAGTATTTCTCTTTTCTCTGCAACACCGTATCCTTATTACGTGGTATTCTTACATATTCTTTCGAGAGAAAACTCTCCTGTGGGTTCTCTTTTGAGGCTACATGCTTAGACATACATGTAACACCAAAGCTTTTCGAGTTACAACGTGTTGTTTAGGAAAAACAAGATAATTTCGCACAATGCGGGATTTCCTAAAAACGTGATTTCTGAAAAATTTTGACGAAAGAAAATTCTCCTGTGGGTTCTCTTTTGAGGCTACACATTTAGACGTACACGCCACACCAAATCTTTTCGAGTTACAACATGTTGTTTAGGAGATACAAGCTAATTTTGAACGATGCGTTATTTCATCTCTAAAAGTGTTTCCAATAAGTACCTATTTGTCTTTAGTCTGCAACGCTGTATTTCCTTAGAACGTGGTATTCTTACATCTTATTTCGAGAGAAAACACTCCTGTACGTTCGCTTTTGAGGATACACGCTTAGACATACACGCAACACCAAAGCTTTTCAAGTTACAAGTGTTGTTTAGGAAAAACAAGATAATTTCACACGATGCGGGATTACCGTAAAACGTGGTTTTCTGACATATTTTGACGAAAGAAAATTCTCCTGTGGGTTCTCTTTTGAGGCTACACATTTAGACGTACATGCCACACCAACTCTTTTCGAGTTACAATGTGTTGTTTAGGAGATACAAGCTAATTTTGTACGATGCGTTATTTCTTCTCATAAAGTGTTTCCAATATGTACGTATTTGTCTTTATTCTGCAACACTGTATTTCCTTATAACGTGGTATTCTTAAATATTCTTTCGAGAGAAAACTCTCCTGTGCGTTCTCTTTTGAGGCTACACGCTTAGACATACATGCCACACCAAATCTTTTCGAGTTACAACGTGTTGTTTAGGAGATACAAACTAATTTTGAACGATGTTTTATTTCTTCTCGTAAATTGTTTCCAATACATACGTATTTGTCTTTATTCCGCAATACTGTATTTCCTTATAACGTGGTATTCTTACATATTCTTTCGAGAGATAACTCTCCTCTGCGTTCTCTTTTGAGACTACACGCTTAGACATACACGTAACACCAAAGCTTTTCGAGTTACAACGTGTTGTTTAGGAAAATCAAGATAATTTCGCACAATGCGGGATTTCCTAAAAACGTGATTTCTGAAACATTTTGAAGAAAGAAAATTCTCCTCTGGGTTCTCTTTTGAGACTACACGTTTAGTCGTACACGCCACACCAAATCGTTTCGAGTTACAACGTGTTGTTAAGGAGATACAAGCTAATTTTGAACGATGCATTATTTCATCTCTAAAAGTGTTTCCAATACGTACGTATTTGTCTTTAGTCTACAACACTGTATTTCCTAGAACGTGGTATTCTTACATCTTCTTTCGAGAGAAAACTCTCCTGTGCATTCGCTTTTGAGGCTACATGCTTAGACATACACGCAACACCAAATCTTTTCAAGTTACAACGTGTTGTTTAAGAAAAACAAGATAATTTCACACGATGCGTGATTTCCTTAAAACGTGGTTTTCTGACATATTTTGACGAACAAAAATTCTCCTGTGGGTTCTCTTTTGAGGCTACACATTTAGACGTACATGCCACACCAAATCTTTTCGAGTTACAACGTGTTGTTTAGGAGATACAAGCTAATTTTGTATGATGCGTTATTTCTTCTCGTAAAGTGTTTACAATGTGTACATATTTGTCTTTATTCTGCAACACTGTATTTCCTTATAACGTGGTATTCTTACATGTTCTCTCGAGAGAAAACTCTCCTGTGGGTTCTCTTTTGAGGCTACACGTTTAGATGTACACGCCACACCAAATCTTTTTGAGTTACAACGTGTTGTTTAGGAGATACAAGCTAATTTTGAACGATGCATTATTTCTTCGTGTAGCCTCAAAAGAGAACCCACAGGAGAATTTTCTTTCATGAAAATTTGTCAGAAACCACGTTTTAAGGAAATCTCGCATCCTGCGAAATTATCTTGTTTTTCACAAACAAAATGTTGTAACACGAAAAGCTTTGGTGTGGCGTGTATGTCTACGCGTGTAGCCTCAAAAGAGAATGCAGAGGAGAGTTTTCTCTCGAAAGAATATGTAAGAATACCACGTTATAAGTAAATACAGTGTTGCAGAGTAAAGATAAATAGGTACAGATTGTAAATACTTTATGAGAAGAATTAATGCATGTTACAAAATTAGCTTGTATCTCCTAAACAACACCTTTTAACTCGAAAGGATTTGGTGTGGCGTGTAGGTCTAAATGCTTAGCCTCATAAGAGAACCCACAGGAGAATTTTCTTTCCTTAGAACTTGTCAGAAAACCACGTCTTAAGGAAATCCCGCATCGTACGAATAAAAAAAATAACAATAAAAAAAATTCTAAAGAAAAGCAAATAAATTGTATCAAGCCTAAAAAAAGAAGAAAAAGAAAAAAAAAGAAAAAAAAGAAAGAATATGTAAGAATACCACGTTATAAGGAAATAAAGTGTTGCAGATTAAAGATAAATAGGTACGTATTGTAAATACGTTATGAGAAGAAATAACGCATGGTACAAAATTAGCTTGTATCTCCTAAACAACACCTTGTAACTCGAAAGAATTTGGTGCGGCGTGTACGTGTAATCGTGTAGCCTCATAAGAGAACCCACAGGAGAACTTTCTTACGTCAAAATTTTTTCAGAAAACCACGTTTTATGGAAATCTCGCATCCTGAGAAATTATCTTGTTTTTCCTAAACAGCACGTTGTAACTCGAAAAGATTTGGTGTGGCTCGTACGTCTAAACGTGTAGCCTCCAAAGTGAACCCACAGGAGAATTTTCTTTCATCAAAATTTGTCAGAAACCACGTTTTAAGGAAATCTCACATCGTGTGAAATTATCTTGTTTTTCCTAAACAACACGTTGTAACTCGAAAAGCTTTGGTGTTGCGTGTTTGTCTAAGCGTGTAGCCTCAAAAGAGAATGCACAGGAGAGTTTTCTCTCAAAAGAATATGTAAGAATACCACGTTATAAGGAAATACAGTGTTGCAGAGTAAAGACAAATAAGTACGTATTGGAAACACTTTACGAGAAGAAATAATGCATCGTACAAAATTTTTCCTAAACTACATGTTGTAACTTGAATAGCTTTGGTGTTGCCTGTATGTCTAAGTGTGTAGCCACAAAAGGGAACGCACAGGACAGTTTTCTATCGAAAGAATATGTAAGAATACCACGTTATAAGGAAATACAATGTTGCAGAGTAAAGACAAATACGTACGTATTGGAAACACTTTATGAGAAGAATTAACACATTGTAAAATATTAGCTTGTATCTCCTAAACAACACGTTGTAACTCGAACAGATTTGGTGTGGCGTGTACGTCTAAACATGTAGCCTCAAAAGAGAACCCACAGGAGAACTTTCTATTGTCAAATTTTTCACAAAACCACGTTTATGGAAATCTCGCATCGTGCGAAATTATCTAGTTTTTCCTAAACAACACGTTGTAACTCGAAAAGCTTTGGTGTTGCTTGTATGTCTAAACATGTAGCCTCAAAAGAGAACGCTCAGGAGAGTTTTCCCTCGAAAGAATATGTAAGAATACCACGTTATAAGGAAGTACAGTGTTGCAGAGAAAGACAAATACGTACGTATTGGAAACAATTTACGAGAAGAAATAACACATCGTACAAAATTAGCCTGTATCTCCTAAACAACACGTGGTAACTCAAAAGGATTTGGTGTGGCGTGCATGTCTAAACGTGTAGCATCATAAGAGAACCCACAGGAGAATTTTCTTTCTTCAAAATTTGTCAGAACACAACGGTTTAAGGAAATCCGAGAACGCACAGGAGAGTTTTCTCTTGAAATAATATGTAAGAATACCACGTTATAAGGAAATACAGTGTTGCAGAGTAGAGGCAAATACATACTTATTGGAAAAACTTAAACTTTACGAGAAGAAATAATGCATCGTAAAAAAATTAGCTTGAATCTCCTAAACAACATGTTGTAACTTAAAAAGATTTGGTGTGGCCTGTACGTCTAAACGTGTAGTCTCAAATGAGAACCCATAGGAGAATTTTCTTTGGTCAAAATTTGTCAGAAAATCACATATTAAGGAAATCCCTCTTCGTGCGAAATTATCTTGTTTTTCCTAAACAACACGTTGTAACGCGAAAATCTTTGGTATTGCGTGTATGTCTAAGCGTGTAGCCTCAAAAGAGGACGCACAGGAAAGTTTTCTCTCGAAAGAATATGTAAGAATACCACGTTATAAGGAAATACAGTGTTGCAGACTAAAGGCAAATACGTACCTATTGGAAACACCTTACAAGAAGAAATAAAGCATCGTAAAAAATTAGCTTGTATCTCCTAAACAACAGTTTGTAACTCGAAAAGATTTGGTGTGGCGTGCACGTCTAAACGTGTAACCTCAAAAGATAACCCACAGGAGAATTTTTTTTCGTTAATATTTCTCAGAAAACCATGTTTTAAGGAAATCACTCATCGTGCGAAATTATCTTGCTTTTCCTAAACAACACGTTGTAACTCGAAAAGCTTTGATGTTGCGTTTCCAATACATATGGATTTTCCTTTACTCTGCAACACTGTATTTCCTTACAACGTGGTATTCTTACATATTCTTTCGAGAGAAAACTCTCCTGTGCGTTCTCTTTTGGGGCTACACGCTTAGACATACACGCAACACCAAAGCTTTTCGAGTTAAAACGTTTTGTTTAGGAAAAACAAGATAATTTCGCATGATGCGGTATTTCCTTCATACGTGGTTTTCTGACAAATTTTGACCAAAGAAAATTCTCCTATGGTTTCTCTTTTGAGGCTACACGATTAGACGTACAGGCCACACCAAATCTTTTTAAGTTACAACGTGTTGTTCAGGAGATACAAGCTAATTTTGTAAGATGCGTTATTTCTTCTCGTAAAGTTTTTCCAATACGTAAATATTTGTCTTTACTCTGCAACACTGTATTTCCTAATAACGTGGTATTCTTATATATTCTTTCGAGAAAAAAACTCTCCTTTGCATTCTCTTTTGAGGCTACACGCTTAGACATACACGCAACACCAAAGGTTTTCGCGTTACAACGTGTTGCTTAGGAAAAACAAGATAATTTCGCACGATGCAGGATTTCCTTAAAACGTGGTTTTCTGACAAATTTTGATGAACGAAAATTCTCCTGTGGGTTCTCGTTTGAGGCTACACGTTTAGACGTACACACCACACCAAATCTTTTCGAGTTATAACGTGATGTTTAGGAGATACATACTAATTTTGTACGATGCCTTATTTCTTCTCGTAAAGTTTAAGTGTTTCCAATAAGTACGTATTTGTCTTTACTCTGCAACACTGTATTTCCTTATAACGTGGTATTCTTACATATTCTTTCGAGAGAAAACTCTCCTGTGCGTTCTCTTTTGAGGCTACATGCTTTGACATACACGCAACACCAAAGCTTTTCGAGTTACAATGTGTTGTTTAGGAAAAACAAGATAATTTAGCACGATGCGGGATTTCCTTAAAACGTGGTTTTCTGACAAATTTTGACGAAAGAAAATACTCCTGTGGGATCTCTTTGGAGGCTACACATTTAGACGTACACACCACATCAAATCTTTTCGAGTTACATCGTGTTGTTTAGGAGATACAAGCTAATTTTTTTACGAAGCGTTATTTCTTCTCATAAAGTTTAAGTGTTTCCATTACGTAAATATTTGCCTTTACTCTGCAACACTCTATTTCCTTATAACGTGGTATTCTTGCATATTCTTTCGAGAGAAAACTCTCCTGTGCATTCTCCTTTGAGGCTACGTGCTTAGATATACACACAACACCAAAGCTTTTCGAGTTACAACGTGTTATTTAGGAAAAACAACATAATTTCGCACGATGCGGGATTTCCTTAAAACGTGGTTTTCTGACAAATTTTGAAGAAATAAAACTCTCCTGTGGGTACTCTTTTGAGGCTACACGTTTAGACGTACATGCCACACCAAATCTTTTCGAGTTCCAACGTGTTGTTTAGGACATACAAGCTAATTTTGCAAGATGCGTTATTTCTCTCATAAAGTGTTTCCAATACATATGTATTAGTCTTTACTCTGCAACACTGTATTTCCTTGTAATGTGGTATCCTTACATATTCTTTCGAGAGAAAACTCTACTGTGAGTTCTCTTTTGAGGCTACACGCAGGGAAAACTCTCCTGTGCCTTCTCTTTTGAGCCTCCATCCTTACACATACACGCAACACCAAAGCTTTTCGAGTTACAACATGTTGTTTAGGAAAAAGGAGATGATTTTGCACGATGCGGGATTAGCTTAAAACGTGGTTTTCTGAAAAATTTTGACGAAAGAAAATTCTCCTGTGTGTTCTCTTTTGAGGCTACATATTTAGACGTACATGCCACACCAAATCTTTTCAAATTACAATGTGTTGTTTAGGAGATACAAGCTAATTTTGTACAATGCGTTAATTCTTCTTGTAAAGTGTTTCAGATATGTACGTATTTGTCTTTACTCTGCAACACTGTATTTCCTTATAACGCGGTATTCTTACATATTCTTTCGAGAGAAAACTATCCTGTGCGTTCCCTTTTGAGGCTACACACTTAGACATACACGCAACACCAAAGCTTTTCGAGTTACAATGTGTTGTTTATGAAAAACAAGATAATTTCGCACGATGCGGGATTTCCTTAAAACGTGGTTTTCTGACAAATTTTGACGAAAGAAAATTCTCCTGTGTGTTCTCTTTTGAGGCTACATATTTAGACGTACATGCCACACCAAATCTTTTCGAATTACAACGTGTTGTTTAGGAGATACAAGCTAATTTTGTTCAATGCGTTAATTCTTCTTGTAAAGTGTTTCCGATATGTACGTATTTGTCTTTACTCTGCAACACTGTATTTCCTTAAAACGTGGTTTTCTTACATATTCTTTCGAGAGAAAACTATCCTGTGCGTTCCCTTTTGAGGCTACACACTTAGACATACAGGTAACACCAAAGCTTTTCGAGTTACAATGTGTTGTTTATGAAAAACAAGATAATTTGGCACGATGCGGGATTTCCTTAAAACGTGGTTTTCTGACAAATTTTGACGAAAGAAAATTCTCCTGTGGGTTCTCTTTTGAGGCTTCACGTTTAGACGTGCACACCACACCAAATCCTTTCGAGTTACCACGTGTTGTTTAGGAGATACAAGCTAATTTTATACGATGCGTTATTTCTTCTCATAAAGTGTTTCCAATACGTACATATTTGTCTTTACTCTGCAACACTGTATTTCCTTATACCGTGGTATTCTTACATATTCTGTCGCGAGAAAACTATCCTGTGCGTTCCCTTTTGAGGCTACACACTTAGACATACAGGCAACACCAAAACTTTTCGAGTTACAACGTGTTGTTTATGAAAAACAAGATAATTTCGCACGATGCGGGATTTCCGTAAAAAGTGGTGTTCTGACAAATTTTGACGAAAGAAAATTCTCCTGTTGGTTCTCTTTTGAGGCTACACGTTTAGACGTGCACGCCACACCAAATCTTTTCGAGTTACCACGTGTTGTTTAGGAGATACAAGCTAATTTTTTACGATGCGTTATTTCTTCTCGTAAAGTGTTTCCAAAAAGTATGTATTTGTCTTTACTCTGCAACACTGTATTTCCTTATAACGTTGTATTCTTACATGTTCTTTCGAGAGAAAAATCTCCTGTGCGTTCTCTTAAGTGGCTACACGCATAGACATACACGCAATACCAAAGCTTTGCGAGTTACAACGTGTTGTTTAGGAAAAACAAGATAATTTTCACGATGCGGGATATCCTTAAAACGTGGTTTTCTGACAAATTTTAACGAAAGAAAGTTCTCCTGTGCGCTGTCTTTTGAGGCTACAGGTTTAGACGTACACGCCACACCAAATATTTTCGAGTTATAACGTGTTGTTTAGGAGATACAAGCAAATTTTTTACGATGCGTTATTTCTTCTCCTAAAGTGTTTCCAATATGTACTTATTTGTCTTTACTCTGCAACACTGTATTTCCTTATAACGTGGTATTCTTACATATTCTTTTGAGAGAAAACTCTCCTGTGCATTCTCTTTTGAGGCTACACGCTTAGACAAACACTCAACACCAAAGCTTTTCGAGTTACACCGTGTTGTTTAGGAAAAACAAGATAATTTTGCACGATGCGAGATTTCCTTAAAACGTGTTTTCTGACAAATTTTGATGAAAGAAAATTCTCCTGTGAGTTCCCTTTTGAGGCTACACGTTTAGACGTACACGTCACACCAAATCTTTTCGAGTTACAAGGTGTTGTTTAGGAGATACAAGCTAATTTTTTACGATGCGTTATTTCTTCTCGTAAAATGTGTCCAATACGTACTTATTTGTCTTTACTCTGCAACACTGTATTTCCTTATAACGTGGTATTCTTACATATTCTTTCGAGAGAAAATTCTCCTGTGCGTTCTCTTTTGAGGCTCCACGCTTAGACATACACGCACCACCAAAGCTTTCCGAGTTACAACGTGTTGTTTAGGAAAAACAAGATAATTTCCACGATGCGGGATTTCCATAAAACGTGGTTTTCTGACAAATTTTGACGAAAGAAAATTATCCTGTGAGTTCTCTTTTGAGGCTACACGTTTAGACGTACACGCCACACCAAATCTTTTCGAGTTACATCGTGTTGTTTAGGAGATACAAGCTAATTTTGTGCGATGCGTTATTACTTCTCGTAAAGTGTTTCCAATACCTACGTATTTGTCTTTACTCTGCAACACTGTATTTCCTTATAACGTGGTATTCTTATATATTCTTTCGAGAGAAATCTCTCCTGTGCATTCTCTTTTGAGGCCACACGTTTAGACATACACGCAACACCAAAGCTTTTCGAGTTACGAAGTGTTGTGCAGGAAAAACAAGATAATTTCGCACAATGCGGGATTTCCTTAATACGTGGATTCTGACAAATTTTGACGAAAGAAAATTCTCCTGTGTGTTCTCTTTTGAGGCTACATATTTAGACGTACACGCCACATCAAATCTTTTCGAATTACAACGTATTGTTTAGGAGATACAAGCTAATTTTGTACAATGCGTTAATTCTTCTCGTAAAGTGTTTCCAATACGTACATATTTGTCTTTACTCTGCAACACTGTATTTCTTAAAACGTGGTTTTCTTACATATTATTTCAAGAGAAAACTATCCTGTGCATTCCCTTTTGAGGCTACACACTTAGACATACAGGCAACAACAAAGCTTTTCGAGTTACAACCTGTTGTTTATGAAAAACAAGATAATTTCGCACGATGCGGGATTTCTTTAAAACGTGGTTTTCTGACAAATTTTGATGAAAGAAAATTCTCCTGTGGGTTCCCTTTTGAGGCTTCACGTTTAGACGTGCACGCCACACCAAATCCTTTCGAGTTACCACATGTTGTGTAGGAGATACAAGCTAATTTTTTACGCTGCGTTATTTCTTCTCATAAAGTGTTTCCAATACGTACGTATTTGTCTTTATTCTGCAACACTGTATTTCCTTATAACGTGGTATTCTTACATATTCTGTCGAGAGAAAACTATCCTGTGCGTTCCCTTTTGAGGCTACACACTTAGACATACAGGCAACACCAAAACCTTTCAAGTTACAACGTGTTGTTTATGAAAAACAAGATAAGTTCGCACGATGCGGGATTTCCTTAAAACGTGGTGTTCTGACAAATTTTGACGAAAGAAAATTCTCCTGTTGGTTCTCTTTTGAGGCTACACGTTTAGACGTGCACGCCACACCAAATCTTTTCGAGTTACCACGTGTTGTTTAGGAGATACAAGCTAATTTTTTACGATGCGTTATTTCTTCTCGTAAAGTGTTTCCAATAAGTACGTATTTGTCTTTACTCTGCAACACTGTATTTCCTTATAACGTTGTATTCTTACATGTTCTTTCGAGAGAAAAATCTCCTGTGCCTTCTCTTAAGTGGCTACACGCATAGACATACATGCAGCACCAAAGCTTTTCGAGTTACAACGTGTTGTTTAGGAAAAACAAGATAATTTTGCACGATGCGGGATATCCTTAAAACGTGGTTTTCTGACAAATTTTGACGAAAGAAAGTTCTCCTGTGGGTTCTCTTTTGAGGCTACAAGTTTAGACGTATGAGCCACACCAAATCTTTTCGAGTTACAACGTGTTGTTTACGAGATACAAGCAAATTTTTTACGAAGCGTTATTTCTTCTCCTAAAGTGTTTCCAATATGTACTTATTTGTCTTTACTCTGCAACACTGTATTTCCTTATAACGTGGTATTCTTACATATTCTTTTGAGAGAAAACTCTCCTGTGCATTCTCTTTTGAGGCTACACGCTTAGACAAACACTCAACACCAAAGCTTTTCGAGTTACACCGTGTTGTTTAGGAAAAACAAGATAATTTTGCACGATGCGAGATTTCCTTAAAACGTGTTTTCTGACAAATTTTGATGAAAGAAAATTCTCCTGTGAGTTCCCTTTTGAGGCTACACGTTTAGACGTACACGTCACACCAAATCTTTTCGAGTTACAAGGTGTTGTTTAGGAGATACAAGCTAATTTTTTACGATGCGTTATTTCTTCTCGTAAAATGTGTCCAATACGTACTTATTTGTCTTTACTCTGCAACACTGTATTTCCTTATAACGTGGTATTCTTACATATTCTTTCGAGAGAAAATTCTCCTGTGCGTTCTCTTTTGAGGCTCCACGCTTAGACATACACGCACCACCAAAGCTTTCCGAGTTACAACGTGTTGTTTAGGAAAAACAAGATAATTTCCACGATGCGGGATTTCCATAAAACGTGGTTTTCTGACAAATTTTGACGAAAGAAAATTATCCTGTGAGTTCTCTTTTGAGGCTACACGTTTAGACGTACACGCCACACCAAATCTTTTCGAGTTACATCGTGTTGTTTAGGAGATACAAGCTAATTTTGTGCGATGCGTTATTACTTCTCGTAAAGTGTTTCCAATACCTACGTATTTGTCTTTACTCTGCAACACTGTATTTCCTTATAACGTGGTATTCTTATATATTCTTTCGAGAGAAATCTCTCCTGTGCATTCTCTTTTGAGGCCACACGTTTAGACATACACGCAACACCAAAGCTTTTCGAGTTACGAAGTGTTGTGCAGGAAAAACAAGATAATTTCGCACAATGCGGGATTTCCTTAATACGTGGATTCTGACAAATTTTGACGAAAGAAAATTCTCCTGTGTGTTCTCTTTTGAGGCTACATATTTAGACGTACACGCCACATCAAATCTTTTCGAATTACAACGTATTGTTTAGGAGATACAAGCTAATTTTGTACAATGCGTTAATTCTTCTCGTAAAGTGTTTCCAATACGTACATATTTGTCTTTACTCTGCAACACTGTATTTCTTAAAACGTGGTTTTCTTACATATTATTTCAAGAGAAAACTATCCTGTGCATTCCCTTTTGAGGCTACACACTTAGACATACAGGCAACAACAAAGCTTTTCGAGTTACAACCTGTTGTTTATGAAAAACAAGATAATTTCGCACGATGCGGGATTTCTTTAAAACGTGGTTTTCTGACAAATTTTGACGAAAGAAAATTCTCCTGTGGGTTCCCTTTTGAGGCTTCACGTTTAGACGTGCACGCCACACCAAATCCTTTCGAGTTACCACATGTTGTGTAGGAGATACAAGCTAATTTTTTACGCTGCGTTATTTCTTCTCATAAAGTGTTTCCAATACGTACGTATTTGTCTTTATTCTGCAACACTGTATTTCCTTATAACGTGGTATTCTTACATATTCTGTCGAGAGAAAACTATCCTGTGCGTTCCCTTTTGAGGCTACACACTTAGACATACAGGCAACACCAAAACCTTTCAAGTTACAACGTGTTGTTTATGAAAAACAAGATAAGTTCGCACGATGCGGGATTTCCTTAAAACGTGGTGTTCTGACAAATTTTGACGAAAGAAAATTCTCCTGTTGGTTCTCTTTTGAGGCTACACGTTTAGACGTGCACGCCACACCAAATCTTTTCGAGTTACCACGTGTTGTTTAGGAGATACAAGCTAATTTTTTACGATGCGTTATTTCTTCTCGTAAAGTGTTTCCAATAAGTACGTATTTGTCTTTACTCTGCAACACTGTATTTCCTTATAACGTTGTATTCTTACATGTTCTTTCGAGAGAAAAATCTCCTGTGCCTTCTCTTAAGTGGCTACACGCATAGACATACATGCAGCACCAAAGCTTTTCGAGTTACAACGTGTTGTTTAGGAAAAACAAGATAATTTTGCACGATGCGGGATATCCTTAAAACGTGGTTTTCTGACAAATTTTGACGAAAGAAAGTTCTCCTGTGGGTTCTCTTTTGAGGCTACAAGTTTAGACGTATGAGCCACACCAAATCTTTTCGAGTTACAACGTGTTGTTTACGAGATACAAGCAAATTTTTTACGAAGCGTTATTTCTTCTCCTAAAGTGTTTCCAATATGTACTTATTTGTCTTTACTCTGCAACACTGTATTTCCTTATAACGTGGTATTCTTACATATTCTTTTGAGAGAAAACTCTCCTGTGCATTCTCTTTTGAGGCTACACGCTTAGACAAACACTCAACACCAAAGCTTTTCGAGTTACACCGTGTTGTTTAGGAAAAACAAGATAATTTTGCACGATGCGAGATTTCCTTAAAACGTGTTTTCTGACAAATTTTGATGAAAGAAAATTCTCCTGTGAGTTCCCTTTTGAGGCTACACGTTTAGACGTACACGTCACACCAAATCTTTTCGAGTTACAAGGTGTTGTTTAGGAGATACAAGCTAATTTTTTACGATGCGTTATTTCTTCTCGTAAAATGTGTCCAATACGTACTTATTTGTCTTTACTCTGCAACACTGTATTTCCTTATAACGTGGTATTCTTACATATTCTTTCGAGAGAAAATTCTCCTGTGCGTTCTCTTTTGAGGCTCCACGCTTAGACATACACGCACCACCAAAGCTTTCCGAGTTACAACGTGTTGTTTAGGAAAAACAAGATAATTTCCACGATGCGGGATTTCCATAAAACGTGGTTTTCTGACAAATTTTGACGAAAGAAAATTATCCTGTGAGTTCTCTTTTGAGGCTACACGTTTAGACGTACACGCCACACCAAATCTTTTCGAGTTACATCGTGTTGTTTAGGAGATACAAGCTAATTTTGTGCGATGCGTTATTACTTCTCGTAAAGTGTTTCCAATACCTACGTATTTGTCTTTACTCTGCAACACTGTATTTCCTTATAACGTGGTATTCTTATATATTCTTTCGAGAGAAATCTCTCCTGTGCATTCTCTTTTGAGGCCACACGTTTAGACATACACGCAACACCAAAGCTTTTCGAGTTACGAAGTGTTGTGCAGGAAAAACAAGATAATTTCGCACAATGCGGGATTTCCTTAATACGTGGATTCTGACAAATTTTGACGAAAGAAAATTCTCCTGTGTGTTCTCTTTTGAGGCTACATATTTAGACGTACACGCCACATCAAATCTTTTCGAATTACAACGTATTGTTTAGGAGATACAAGCTAATTTTGTACAATGCGTTAATTCTTCTCGTAAAGTGTTTCCAATACGTACATATTTGTCTTTACTCTGCAACACTGTATTTCTTAAAACGTGGTTTTCTTACATATTATTTCAAGAGAAAACTATCCTGTGCATTCCCTTTTGAGGCTACACACTTAGACATACAGGCAACAACAAAGCTTTTCGAGTTACAACCTGTTGTTTATGAAAAACAAGATAATTTCGCACGATGCGGGATTTCTTTAAAACGTGGTTTTCTGACAAATTTTGACGAAAGAAAATTCTCCTGTGGGTTCCCTTTTGAGGCTTCACGTTTAGACGTGCACGCCACACCAAATCCTTTCGAGTTACCACATGTTGTGTAGGAGATACAAGCTAATTTTTTACGCTGCGTTATTTCTTCTCATAAAGTGTTTCCAATACGTACGTATTTGTCTTTATTCTGCAACACTGTATTTCCTTATAACGTGGTATTCTTACATATTCTGTCGAGAGAAAACTATCCTGTGCGTTCCCTTTTGAGGCTACACACTTAGACATACAGGCAACACCAAAACCTTTCAAGTTACAACGTGTTGTTTATGAAAAACAAGATAAGTTCGCACGATGCGGGATTTCCTTAAAACGTGGTGTTCTGACAAATTTTGACGAAAGAAAATTCTCCTGTTGGTTCTCTTTTGAGGCTACACGTTTAGACGTGCACGCCACACCAAATCTTTTCGAGTTACCACGTGTTGTTTAGGAGATACAAGCTAATTTTTTACGATGCGTTATTTCTTCTCGTAAAGTGTTTCCAATAAGTACGTATTTGTCTTTACTCTGCAACACTGTATTTCCTTATAACGTTGTATTCTTACATGTTCTTTCGAGAGAAAAATCTCCTGTGCCTTCTCTTAAGTGGCTACACGCATAGACATACATGCAGCACCAAAGCTTTTCGAGTTACAACGTGTTGTTTAGGAAAAACAAGATAATTTTGCACGATGCGGGATATCCTTAAAACGTGGTTTTCTGACAAATTTTGACGAAAGAAAGTTCTCCTGTGGGTTCTCTTTTGAGGCTACAAGTTTAGACGTATGAGCCACACCAAATCTTTTCGAGTTACAACGTGTTGTTTACGAGATACAAGCAAATTTTTTACGAAGCGTTATTTCTTCTCCTAAAGTGTTTCCAATATGTACTTATTTGTCTTTACTCTGCAACACTGTATTTCCTTATAACGTGGTATTCTTACATATTCTTTTGAGAGAAAACTCTCCTGTGCATTCTCTTTTGAGGCTACACGCTTAGACAAACACTCAACACCAAAGCTTTTCGAGTTACACCGTGTTGTTTAGGAAAAACAAGATAATTTTGCACGATGCGAGATTTCCTTAAAACGTGTTTTCTGACAAATTTTGATGAAAGAAAATTCTCCTGTGAGTTCCCTTTTGAGGCTACACGTTTAGACGTACACGTCACACCAAATCTTTTCGAGTTACAAGGTGTTGTTTAGGAGATACAAGCTAATTTTTTACGATGCGTTATTTCTTCTCGTAAAATGTGTCCAATACGTACTTATTTGTCTTTACTCTGCAACACTGTATTTCCTTATAACGTGGTATTCTTACATATTCTTTCGAGAGAAAATTCTCCTGTGCGTTCTCTTTTGAGGCTCCACGCTTAGACATACACGCACCACCAAAGCTTTCCGAGTTACAACGTGTTGTTTAGGAAAAACAAGATAATTTCCACGATGCGGGATTTCCATAAAACGTGGTTTTCTGACAAATTTTGACGAAAGAAAATTATCCTGTGAGTTCTCTTTTGAGGCTACACGTTTAGACGTACACGCCACACCAAATCTTTTCGAGTTACATCGTGTTGTTTAGGAGATACAAGCTAATTTTGTGCGATGCGTTATTACTTCTCGTAAAGTGTTTCCAATACCTACGTATTTGTCTTTACTCTGCAACACTGTATTTCCTTATAACGTGGTATTCTTATATATTCTTTCGAGAGAAATCTCTCCTGTGCATTCTCTTTTGAGGCCACACGTTTAGACATACACGCAACACCAAAGCTTTTCGAGTTACGAAGTGTTGTGCAGGAAAAACAAGATAATTTCGCACAATGCGGGATTTCCTTAATACGTGGATTCTGACAAATTTTGACGAAAGAAAATTCTCCTGTGTGTTCTCTTTTGAGGCTACATATTTAGACGTACACGCCACATCAAATCTTTTCGAATTACAACGTATTGTTTAGGAGATACAAGCTAATTTTGTACAATGCGTTAATTCTTCTCGTAAAGTGTTTCCAATACGTACATATTTGTCTTTACTCTGCAACACTGTATTTCTTAAAACGTGGTTTTCTTACATATTATTTCAAGAGAAAACTATCCTGTGCATTCCCTTTTGAGGCTACACACTTAGACATACAGGCAACAACAAAGCTTTTCGAGTTACAACCTGTTGTTTATGAAAAACAAGATAATTTCGCACGATGCGGGATTTCTTTAAAACGTGGTTTTCTGACAAATTTTGACGAAAGAAAATTCTCCTGTGGGTTCCCTTTTGAGGCTTCACGTTTAGACGTGCACGCCACACCAAATCCTTTCGAGTTACCACATGTTGTGTAGGAGATACAAGCTAATTTTTTACGCTGCGTTATTTCTTCTCATAAAGTGTTTCCAATACGTACGTATTTGTCTTTATTCTGCAACACTGTATTTCCTTATAACGTGGTATTCTTACATATTCTGTCGAGAGAAAACTATCCTGTGCGTTCCCTTTTGAGGCTACACACTTAGACATACAGGCAACACCAAAACCTTTCAAGTTACAACGTGTTGTTTATGAAAAACAAGATAAGTTCGCACGATGCGGGATTTCCTTAAAACGTGGTGTTCTGACAAATTTTGACGAAAGAAAATTCTCCTGTTGGTTCTCTTTTGAGGCTACACGTTTAGACGTGCACGCCACACCAAATCTTTTCGAGTTACCACGTGTTGTTTAGGAGATACAAGCTAATTTTTTACGATGCGTTATTTCTTCTCGTAAAGTGTTTCCAATAAGTACGTATTTGTCTTTACTCTGCAACACTGTATTTCCTTATAACGTTGTATTCTTACATGTTCTTTCGAGAGAAAAATCTCCTGTGCCTTCTCTTAAGTGGCTACACGCATAGACATACATGCAGCACCAAAGCTTTTCGAGTTACAACGTGTTGTTTAGGAAAAACAAGATAATTTTGCACGATGCGGGATATCCTTAAAACGTGGTTTTCTGACAAATTTTGACGAAAGAAAGTTCTCCTGTGGGTTCTCTTTTGAGGCTACAAGTTTAGACGTATGAGCCACACCAAATCTTTTCGAGTTACAACGTGTTGTTTACGAGATACAAGCAAATTTTTTACGAAGCGTTATTTCTTCTCCTAAAGTGTTTCCAATATGTACTTATTTGTCTTTACTCTGCAACACTGTATTTCCTTATAACGTGGTATTCTTACATATTCTTTCGAGAGAAAACTCTCCTGTGCGTTCTCTTTTGAGGCTACACGCTTAGACAAACACTCAACACCAAAGCTTTTCGAGTTACACCTTGTTGTTTAGTAAAAACAAGATAATTTTGCACGATGCGAGATTTCCTTAAAACGTGTTTTCTGACAAATTTTGATGAAAGAAAATTCTCCTGTGAGTTCTCTTTTGAGGGTACATGTTTAGACGTACATGTCACACCAAATCTTTTCGAGTTACAACGTGTTGTTTAGGAGATACAAGCTAATTTTTTACGATGCGTTATTTCTTCTCATAAATTGTGTCCAATACTTACTTATTTGTCTTTACTCTGCAACACTGTATTTCCTTATAACGCGGTATTCTTACATATTCTTTCGAGAGAAAACTCTCCTGTGCGTTCTCTTTTGAGGCTACACGCTTAGACATACACGCAACACCAAAGCTTTTCGAGTTACAACGTGTTGTTTAGGAAAAACAAGATAATTTCCACGATGCGGGATTTCCATAAAACGTGGTTTTCTGACAAATTTTGACGAAAGAAAATACTCCTGTAAGTTCACTTTTGAGGCTACACGTTTAGACGTACACTCCACACCATATCTTTTCGAGTTACATCGTGTTGTTTAGGAGATACAAGCTAATTTTTCTACGATGCGTTATTTCTTCTCGTAAAGTGTTGCCAATACGAATGTATTTGTCTTTACTCTGCAACACTGTATTTCCTTAAAACGTGGTATTCTTACATATTCTTTCGAGAAAAAACTCTCCTGTGCCTTCTCTCTTGAGGCTACACGCTTCGACATACAGGCAACACCAAAGCTTTTCGAGTTACAACGTGTTGTTTAGGAAAAACAAGATAATTTCGCAAGATGCGGGATTTCCTTAAAACGTGGTTTTCTGAAAAATTTTGACCAAAGAAAATTCTCCTGTTGGTTCTCTTTTGAGGCTACACGTTTAGACGTACACGCCACACCAAATCCTTTTCAGTTACAACGTGTTGTTTAGGAGATACAGACTAATTTTTTACGATGCCTTATTTTTTCTCGTAAGGTGTTGCCAATACGTACATATTTGTCTTTACTCTGCAACTCTGTATTTCCTTAAAACGTGGTATTCTTACATATTCTTTCGAGAGAAAACTCTCCTGTGCCTTCTCTTTTGAGGCTACACGTTTAGACGTACACGACACACAAAATATTTCGAGTTACAACGTGTTGTTTAGGAGATAAAAGATAATTTTGTACGATGCTTTATTTCTTCTCGTAAAGTGTTTCCTATACATAAGTATTTGTATTTACACTGCAACATTGTATTTCCTTATAACGTGGTATTCTTACATATTCTTTCGAGAGAAAACTCTCCTGTGCATTCTCTTTTGAGGCTACACGCTTAGACATACACGCAGCACCAAAGCTTTTAGAGTTACAACGTGTTGTTTAGGAAAAACAAGATAATTTCCACGATGCGGGATTTCCATAAAACGTGGTTTTCTGACAAATATTGACGAACGAAAATACTCCTGTAAGTTCACTTTTGAGGCTACACGTTTAGACGTACACGCCACACCAAATCTTTTCGAGTTACATCGTGTTGTTTAGGAGATACAAGCTAATTCTGTACGATGCGTTATTTCTTCTTGTAAAGTGTTTCCAATACCTACGTATTTGTCTTTACTCTGCAACACTGTATTTCCTTATAACGTGGTATTCTTATATATTCTTTCGAGAGAAAACTCTCCTGTGCGTTATCTTTTGAGGCCACACGTGTAGACATACATGCAACACCAAAGCTTTCGATTTACAATGTGTTGTTTAGGAAAAACAAGATAATTTCGCACAATGCGGGATTTCCTTAAAACGTGGTTTTCTGACAAATTTTTACGAAAGAAAATTCTCCTGTGGGTTCTCTTTTGAGGCTACACGTTTCAACTTACACGTCACACCAAATCCTTCAAGTTACAACGTGTTGTTTAGGAAATACAAGCTAATTTTGTACGATGTATTATTCCTTCTCGTAAAGTGTTTCCAATAAGTAAGTATCTCTCTTTACTCTGCAACACTGTATTTCCTTATAACGTGGTATTCTTACATATTCTTTTGAGAGAATACTCTACTGTGCATTCTCTTTTGAGGCTACATGCTTAGACATACACGCAACACCAAAGCTTTTCGAGTTACAACGTGTTGTTTAGGAAAAACAAGATAATTTCGCATGATGCAGGACTTCCTTAAAACGTGGTTTTCTGAAAAAATTTTGACCAAAGAAAATTCTCCTGTGGCTTCTCTTTTGAGGCTACGCATTTAGATGTAAACACAACACCAAATATTTTCGAGTTACAACGTGTTGTTTACACCAAAGCTTTTCGAGTTACAACATGTTGTTTAGGAAAAACAAGATAATTTCGCACGATGCGGGATTTCCTTAAAACGTGGTTTTCCGACATATTTTGACGAAAGAAAATTCTCCTGTGGGTTCTCTTTTGAGGCTACACATTTCAACGTACACGCCACACAAAATCTTTTCGCGTTACACCGTGTTGTTTAGGAAATACAAGCTAATTTTGTATGATGGATTATTCCTTCTCGTAAAGTGTTTCCAATATGTATGTATCTGTCTTTACTGTGCAACACTGTATGTCCTTATAAGGTGGTATTCTTACATATTCTTTCAAGAGAATACTCTCCTGTGCGTTCTCTTTTGAGGCTACACGCTTAGACATACATGCAAAACCAAAGCTTTTCGAGTTACAACGTGTTGTTTAGGAAAAACAAGATAATTTCGCACGATGCGGGATTTCCAGAAAACGTGGTTTTCTGAAAAAATTTTGACCAACGAAAATTCTCCTGTGGGTTCTCTTTTGAGGCTACACCTTTAGATAAACACCACACCAAATCCTTTTGAGTTACAACGTGTTGTTTAGGAGATACAAGCTAATTTTTTACCATGTGTTATTTCTTCTCGTAAAGTGTTTCCAATACGTACATATTTGTCTTTACTCTGCAACACTGTTTTTCCATATAACGTGGAATAACAAATAGTAAAAAATTAGCTTGTATCTCCTAAACAACACGTTATAACTCGAAAGGATTTGGTGTGGCTTGTACGTCTAAACGTTTAGCCTCAAATGAAAACCCACAGGAGAATTTTCTTTCCTCAAAATTTGTCAGAAAACCACGTTTTAAGGAATTCCCGCATCGTGCGAAATTATCTTGTTTCTCCTAAACAACACGTTCTAACTCGAAATGCTTTGGTGTTGCGTGTATGTCTAAGCGTGTAGCCTCAAAAGAGAATGCACAGGAGAGTTTTCTCTCGAAAGAATATGTACGAATACCATGTTATAAGGAAATACAGTGTTGTAGAGTAAAGACAAATATGTAAGTATTGGAAACACTTTAGGAGAAGAAATAATGCATCGTACAAAATTAGCTTGTATCTCCTAAACAACACGTTGTAACTCGAAAAGATTTGGTGTGGCGTGTACGTCTAAACATGTAGCCTCAAAAGAGAACCCACAGGAGAATTTTCTTTCGTCAAAATTTGTCAGAAAACCACGTTTTAAGGAAATCCCGCATTGTGAGAAATTATCCTGTTTTTCCTAATCAACACGTTGTAACTCGAAAAGCTTTGTTGTTGCATGTATGTCTAAGCGTGTAGCCTCCAAAGAGAACGCACAGGGTAGTTTTCTCTCGAAAGAATATGTAGGAATACCACGATATAAGGAAATACAGTGTTGCAGAGTATAGACAAATATGTACTTATTGGAAACACTTTATGAGAAGAAATAACGCATCATAAAAAATTAGCTTGTATCTCCTAAACAACATGTTGTATCTCGAAAAGATTTGGTGTGGCGTGTACGTCTAAACGTGTAGCCTCAAAAGAGAACACACAGGAGAATTTTCTTTCGTCAAAATTTGTCAGAAAACCACGTTTTAAGGAAATCCCGCATCGTGAGAAATTATCTTGTTCTTCCTAAACAACACGTTGTAACTCGAAAAGCTTTGGTGTTGCGTGTATGTCTAAGCGTGTAGCCTCAAAAGAGAACGCACAGGAGAGTTTTCTCCCGAAAGAATATGTAGGAATACCACGTTATAAGGAAATACAGTGTTGCAGAGTAAAGACAAATAAATACTTATTGGAAACACTTAAACTTTACGAGAAGAAATAAAACATAGTAAAAAATTAGCTTGTATATCCTAAACAACACGTTATAACTCGAAAGGATTTGGTGTTGCGTGTATGTCTAAGCATGTAGCCTCAAAAGAGAATGCACAGGAGAGTTTTCTCTCGAAAGAATATGTAAGAATACCACGCTATAAGGAAACATATTGCTGCAGAGTAAAGACAAATACATACGTTTTGGAAACACATTATGAGAAGAAATAACGCATGGTACAAAATTAGCTTGTATCTCCCAAACAACACGTGGTTACTCAAAAAGATTTGGTGTGGCTTGTACATCTAAACGTGTAGCCTCAAAAGAGAACCCACAGGAGAATTTTCTTACGTCAAAATTTGTCAGAAAACCACGTTTTAAGGAAATCCCGCATCGTGCGAAATTATCTTGTTTTTCCTAATCAACACGTTGTAACTCGAAAAGCTTTGCTGGTGCGTGTATGTCTAAGCGTGTAGCCTCCAAAGAGAACGCACAGGATAATTTTCTCTCGAAAGAATATGTAAGAATACCACGTTATAAGGAAATACAGTGTTGCAGAGTATAGACAAATATGTACTTATTGGAAACACTTTAGGAGAAGAAATAACGCATCATGTAAAATTAGCTTGTATCTCCTAAACAACACGTTGTAACTCGACAAGATTTGGTGTGGCGTGTATGTCTAAACGTGTAGCCTCAAAAGAGAATCCACAGGAGAGTTTTCTTTCATCAAAATTTGTCAGAAAACCACGTTTTAAGGAAATACCGCATCGTGCGAAATTATCTTGTTTATCCTAAACAACATGTTGTAACTCGAAAAGCTTTGGTGGTGCGTGTATGTCTAAGCGTGTAGCCTCAAACGAGAACGCACAGGAGAGTTTTCTCTCGAAAGAATATGTAAGAATACCACGTTATAAGGAAATACAGTGTTGCAGAGTAAAGACAAATACATACTTATTGGAAACACTTAAGCTTTACGAGAAGAAATAACACATAGTACAAAATTAGCTTCTATATCCTAAACAACACGTTATAACTCGAAAGGATTTGGTGTGGCGTGTACGTCTAAACGTGTAGCCTCAAAAGAGAACCCACAGGAGAATTTTCTTTCGTCAAAATTTGTCAGAAAACCACGTTTTAAGGAAATCCCGCATCATGCGAAATTATCTTGTTTTTCCTAAACAACACGTTGTAACTCGAAAAGCTTTGGTGTTGGGTGAATGTCTAAGCGTGTAGTCTCCAAAGAGAACGCACAGGAGAGTTTTCTCTCGAAAGAATATGTAAGAATATCACGTTATAAGGAAATACAGTGTGGCAGAGTAGAGGCAAGTACATATGTATTGGAAACACTTAAAATTTACGAGAAGAAATAATTCATCGTAAAAAAATTAGCTTGTATCTCCTAAACTACAAGTTGTAACTCAAAAAGATTTGGTGTGGCGTGTACGTCTAAAAGTGTAGCCTCAAAAGAGAATGCACAGGGGAGTTTTCTCCCGAAAGAATATGTAGGAATACCACGTTATAAGGAAATACAGTGTTGCAGAGTAAAGACAAATACATACTTATTGGAAACAGTTAAGCTTTACGAGAAGAAATAACACATAGTACAAAATTAGCTTGTATATCCTAAACAACAGGTTATAACTCGATAGGATTTGGTGTGGCGTGTACATCTAAACGTGTAGCCTCAAAAGAGAACGCACAGGAGAATTTTCTTTCGTCAACACTTTTCAGAAAACCACGTTTTAAGGGAATCCCGCATCATGTGAAATTATCTTGTTTTTCCTAAACAACACGTTGTAACTCGAAAAGCTTTGGTGTTGCATGAATGTCTAAGCGTGTAGCCTCCAAAGAGAACGCACAGGAGAGTTTTCTCTCGAAGGAATATGTAAGAATACCACGTTATAAAGAAATACAGTGTGGCAGAGTAAAGAAAATACGTATGTAATGGGAGCACTTTATGAAAGAAATAACGCATCTTGCAAAACTAGCTTGTATGTCCTAAACAACACGTTGTAACTCGAAAAGATTTGGTGTGGCGTGTACGTCTAAAAGTGTAGCCTCAAAAGAGAACCCACAGGAGAGTTTTCTTTCGTCAAAATTTGTTAGAAAACCACGTTTTAAGGAAATCCCTCATCGTGCGAAATTATCTTGTTTTTCCTAATCAACACGTTGTAACTCGAAAATCTTTGGTGGTGCATGTATTTCTAAGCGTGTAGCCTCCAAAGAGAATGCACAGGATGGTTTTCTCTCGAAAGAATATGTAAGAATACCACGTTATAAGGAAATCCAGTGTTCCAGATTTTAGACAAATATGTACTTATTGGAAACACTTTAGGAGAAGAAATAACGCATCATGCAAAATTAGCTTGTATCTCCTAAACAACACGTTGTAACTCGACAAGATTTGGTGTGGCGTGTATGTCTAAACGTGTAGCCTCAAAAGAGAACCCACAGGAGAGTTTTCTTTCGTCAAAATTTGTCAGAAAACCACGTTTTAAGGAAATACCGCATCGTGCGAAATTATCTTGTTTTTCCTAAACAACATGTAACTCGAAAAGCTTTGGTGGTGCGTGTATGTCTAAGCGTGTAGCCTCAAAAGAGAACGCACAGGAGAGTTTTCTTCCGAAAGTATATGTAGGAATACCACGTTATAAGGAAATACAGTGTTGCAGAGTAAAGACAAATGCATACTTATTGGAAACACTTAAGCTTTACGAGAAGAAATAACACATAGTAAAAATTAGTTTGTATACCCTAAACAACACGTTATAACTCAAAAGGATTTGGTATGGCGTGTACGTCTAAACGTGTAGCCTCAAAAGAGAACCCACAGGAGAATTTTCTTTCATCAAAATTTGTCAGAAAACCACGTTTTAAGGAAATCCCGCAGCATGCGAAATTATCTTGTTTTTCCTAAAAAACACGTTGTAACTCGAAAAGCTTTGGTGTTGCGTATATGTCTAAGCGTGTAGCCTCCAAAGAGAACGCACAGGAGAGTTTTCTCTCGAAAGAATATGTAAGAATACCACGTTATAAGGAAATACAGTGTTGCAGAGTAGAGGCAAATATATACATATTGGAACACTTAAACTTTACGAGAAGAAATAATTCATCGTTAAAAAATTAGCTTGTATCTCCTAAACAACAAGTTGTAACTCAAAAAGATTTGGTGTGGCGTGTACGTCTAAACGTGTAGCCTCAAAAGAGAACCCACGGGAGAGTTTTCTCCAGAAAGAAAAGTAGGAATACTAAGTTATAAGGAAATACAGTGTTGCAGAGTAAAGACAAATACATACATATTGGAAACACTTAAGCTTTACGAGAAAAAATAACACATAGTACAAAATTAGCTTGTATATCCTAAACAACACGTTAGAACTCAAAAGGATTTGGTGTGGCGTGTACGTCTAAATGTGAATCCTCTAAAGAGAACCCACAGGAGAATTTTCTTTCGTCAAATTTGTCAGAAAACCACGTTTTAAGGAAATCCCGCATCATGCGAAATTATCTTGTTTTTCCTAAACAACACGTTGTACCTCGAAAAGCTTTCGTGTTGCGTGAATGTCTAAGTGTGTAGCCTCCAAAAAGAACGCACAGGAGAGTTTTCTCTCGAAAGAATATGTAAGAATACCACGTTATAAGGAAATACAGTGTTGCAGAGTAGAGGCAAATACATACGTATTGGAAACACTTAAACTTTACGAGAAGAAATAATTCATTGTAAAAAAATTAGCTTGTATCTCCTAAACAACGAGTTGCAACTCAAAAAGATTTGGTGTGGCGTGTACGTCTAAACGTTTAGCCTCAAAAGAGAACCCACAGGAGAATTTTCTTTCGTCAAAATTTGTCAGAAAACCACGTTTTAAGGAAATCCCGCATCGTGAGAAATTATCTTGTTCTTCCTAAACAACACGTTGTAACTCGAAAAGCTTTGCTGTTGCGTGTATGTCTCAGCGTGTAGCCTCAAATGAGAACGCACAGGAGAGTTTTCTCTCGAAAAAATATGTAAGAATACCACGTTATAAGGAAATATAGTGTTGCAGAGTAAAGACAAATACTTATTGGAAAAACTTTATGAGAAGAAATAACGCATCGTACAAAATTAGCTTGTATCTCCTAAACAACACATTGTAACTCGAAAAGATTTGGTGTGGCGTGTACGTCTAAACGTGAAGCCTCAAAAGAGAACCCACTGGAGAATTTTTGTTCGTCAAATTTGTCAGAAATCCATGTTTTAAGGAAATCACTCATCGTGCGAAATTATCTTGTTTTTCCTAAACAACACGTTGTAACTAGAAAAGCTTTGATGTTGCGTGTATGTCTAAGCGTGTAGCCTCAAAAGAGAATGCACAGGAGAGTTTTCTCTCGAAAAAACATGTAAGAATACCACATTATAAGGAAATACAGTTTTGCAGAGTAAAGACAAATACATATGTATTTGAAACACTCTATGAGAAGAAATAAAGCATCGTAAAAAATTAGTTTGTATCTCCTAAACAACACGTTGTAACTCGAAAAGATTTGGTGTGGCATGTATGTCTAAACGTGTAGCCTCCAAAGAGAACCCACAGGAGAATTTTCTTTCGTCAAAATTTGTCAGAAAACCACTTATTAAGGAAATCCCGCATCATGCGAAACTATCTTGTTTTTCCTAAACAACACATTGTAACTCGAAAATCTTTGGTGTTGCGTGTATGTCTAAGCATGTAGCCTCAAAAGAGAACGCACAGGAGAGATTTCTCTCGAACGAGTATGTAAGAATACCACGTTATAAGGAAATACATTGTGGCAAATTAAAGATAAATACATTCCTTTTGGAAACACTTAAACTTTACAAGAAGATATAAAGCATCGTAAAAAATTAGCTTGTATCTCCTAAAGAACACGTTGTAACTCGAAAACATTTGGTGTGGCGTGTACGTCTAAACGTTTAGCCTCAAATGAAAACGCACAGGAGAATTTTATTTCCTCAAAATTTGTCAGAAAACCACCTTTTAAGGAATTCCCGCATCATGAGAAATTATCTTGTTTTTCCTAAACAACACGTTCTAACTCGAAATGCTTTGGTGTTGCGTGTATGTCTAAGCGTGTAGCCTCCAAAGAGAATGCACAGGATAGTTTTCTCTCCAAAGAATATGTAAGAATACCACGTTATAAGGAAATACAGTGTTGCAGAATTTAGACAAATATGTACTTATTGGAAACACTTTAGGAGAAGAAATAACGCATCATGCAAAATTATCTTGTATCTCCTAAACAACACGTTGTAACTCGACAAGATTTGGTGTGGCGTGTATGTCTAAACGTGTAGCCTCAAAAGAGAACCCACAGGAGAATTTTCTTTCATCAAAATTTGTCAGAAAACCACGTTTTAAGGAAATCCCGCATCATGCGAAATTATCTTGTTTTTCCTAAAAAACACGTTGTAACTCGAAAAGCTTTGGTGTTGCGTATATGTCTAAGCGTGTAGCCTCCAAAGAGAACGCACAGGAGAGTTTTCTCTCGAAAGAATATGTAAGAATACCACGTTATAAGGAAATACAGTGTTGCAGCGTAGTGGCAAATATATACATATTGGAAACACTTAAACTTTACGAGAAGAAATAATTCATCGTTAAAAAATTAGCTTGTATCTCCTAAACAACAAGTTGTAACTCAAAAAGATTTGGTGTGGCGTGTACGTCTAAACGTGTAGCCTCAAAAGTGAACGCACGGGAGAGTTTTCTCCCAAAAGAAAAGTAGGAATACTACGTTATAAGGAAATACAGTGTTGCAGAGTAAAGACAAATACATACATATTGTAAACACTTAAGCTTTACGAGAAGAAATAACACATAGTACAAAATTAGCTTGTATATCCTAAACAACACGTTAGAACTCAAAAGGATTTGGTGTGGTGTGTACGTCTAAACGTGAATCCTCAAAAGAGAACCCACAGGAGAATTTTCTTTCGTCAAATTTGTCAGAAAACCACGTTTTAAGGAAATCCCGCATCATGCGAAATTATCTTGTTTTTCCTAAACAACACGTTGTACATCGAAAAGCTTTCGTGTTGCGTGAATGTCTAAGTGTGTAGCCTCCAAAAAGAACGCACAGGAGAGTTTTCTCTCGAAAGAATATGTAAGAATACCACGTTATAAGGAAATACAGTGTTGCAGAGTAGAGGCAAATGCATACGTATTGGAAACACTTAAACTTTACAAGAAGAAATAATTCATTGTAAAAAAATTAGCTTGTATCTCCTAAACAACAAGTTGCAACTCAAAAAGATTTGGTGTGGCGTGTACGTCTAAACGTTTAGCCTCAAAAGAGAACCCACAGGAGAATTTTCTTTCGTCAAAATTTGTCAAAAAACCACGTTTTATGGAAATCCCGCATCGTGAGAAATTATCTTGTTCTTCCTAAACAACACGTTGTAACTCGAAAAGCTTTGCTGTTGCGTGTATGTCTCAGCGTGTAGCCTCAAATGAGAACGCACAGGAGAGTTTTCTCTCGAAAAAATATGTAAGAATACCACGTTATAAGGAAATACAGTGTTGCAGAGTAAAGACAAATACTTATTGGAAAAACTTTATGAGAAGAAATAACGCATCGTACAAAATTAGCTTGTATCTCCTAAACAACACATTGTAACTCGAAAAGATTTGGTGTGGCGTGTACGTCTAAACGTGTAGCCTCAAAGGAGAACCCACAGGAGAATTTTTGTTCGTAAAATTTGTCAGAAATCCATGTTTTAAGGAAATCACTCATCGTGCGAAATTATCTTGTTTTTCCTAAACAACACGTTGTAACTCGAAAAGCTTTGATGTTGCGTGTATGTCTAAGCGTGTAGCCTCAAAAGAGAACGCACAGGAGAGTTTTCTCTCGAAAGAACATGTAAGAATACCACATTATAAGGAAATACAGTTTTGCAGAGTAAAGACAAATACATATGTATTTGAAACACTCTATGAGAAGAAATAACGCATCGTAAAAAATTAGTTTGTATCTCCGAAACAACACGTTGTAACTCGAAAAGATTTCGTGTGGCATGTACGTCTAAACGTGTAGCCTCCAAAGAGAACCCACAGGAGAATTTTCTTTCGTCAAAATTTGTCAGAAAACCACTTATTAAGGAAATCCCACATCATGCGAAACTATCTTGTTTTTCCTAAACAACACATTGTAACTCGAAAATCTTTGGTGTTGCGTGTATGTCTAAGCATGTAGCCTCAAAAGAGAACGCACAGGAAAGATTTCTCTCGAACGAGTATGTAAGAATACCACGTTATAAGGAAATTCATTGTGGCAAATTAAAGATAAATACATTCCTTTTGGAAACACTTAAACTTTACAAGAAGATATAAAGCATCGTAAAAAATTAGTTTGTATCTCCTAAAGAACACATTGTAACTCGAAAACATTTGGTGTGGCGTGTACGTCTAAACGTTTAGCCTCAAATGAAAACCCACAGGAGAATTTTATTTCCCCCAAATTTGTCAGAAAACCACGTTTTAAGGAATTCCCGCATCGTGCGAAATTATCTTGTTTTTCCTAAACAACACGTTCTAACTCGAAATGCTTTGGTGTTGCGTGTATGTCTAAGCGTGTAGCCTCAAAAGAGAATGCACAGGAGAGTTTTCTCTCGAAAGAATATGTACGAATACCATGTTATAAGGAAATACAGTGTTGTAAAGACAAATACGTACATATTGGAAACACTTTAGGAGAAGAAATAATGCATCGTACAAAATTAGCTTGTATCTCCTAAACAACACGTTGTAACTCGAAAAGATTTGGTGTGGCGTATACGTCTAAACATGTAGCCTCAAAAGAGAACCCACAGTAGAATTTTCTTTCGTCAAAATTTGTCAGAAAACCACGTTTTAAGGAAATCCAGCATTGTGCGCAATTATCTTGTTTTTCATAAACAAAACATTGTAACTCGAAAAGCTTTGGTGTTGGGTGTATGTCTAAGCGTGTAGCCTCAGAAGAGAATGCACAGGAGAGTTTTCTCTCGAAAGAATATGTAAGAATACCACGTTAAAAGGAAATATATTGCTAAAGAGTAAAGACAAATACATACGTATTAGAAACATATTATGAGAAGAAATAATGCATGGTACAAAATTTGCTTGTATCTCCTAAACAACACGTTTTAACTCAAAAAGATTTGGTGTGGCATGCACGTCTAAATGTGTAGCCTCAAAAGAGAACCCACAGGAGAATTTTCTTACGTCAAAATTTGTCAGAAAACCACTTTTTAAGGAAATCCCGCATCGTGGGAAATTATCTTGTTTTTCCTAATCAACACGTTGTAACTCGAAAAGTTTTGGTGGTGCGTGTATGTCTAAGCATGTAGCCTCCATAGAGAACGCAAGGGATAGTTTTCTCTCGAAAGAATATGTAAGAATACCACGTTATAAGGAAATACAGTGTTGCAGAGTGTACTTATTGGAAACACTTTACGAAAAGAAATAACACATCATGCAAACTTACCTTGTATCTCCTAAACAACACGTTGTAACTCGAAAAGATTTGGTGTGGCGTGAACGACTAAACGTGTACCCTCAAAGGAGAACCCACAGGAGAGTTTTCTTTCATCAAAATTTGTCAGAAAACCACGTTTTAAGGAAATCCTGCATCCTGCGAAATTATCTTGTTTTTCCTAAACAACATGTTGTAACTCGAAAAGCTTTGGTGTTGCGTATATGTCTAAGCATGTAGCCTCAAAAGAGAACGCACAGGAGAGTTTTCTCCCGAAAGAATATGTAGGAATACCACGTTATAAGGAAATACAGTGTTGCAGAGTAAAGACAAATAAATACTTATTGGAAACACTTAAACCTTACGAGAAGAAATAAAACATAGATTAAAAATTCAGGAGACAGCAGGTGTTGGAGAGGGTGCGGAGAAAGAGGAACACTCCTCCACTGCTGGTGGGGTTGCAAATTGGTACAACCACTCTGGAAAGCAGTCTGGCGGTTCCTCCGAAAACTGGGCACCTCACTTCCAGAAGATCCTGCTGTACCACTCCTGGGCATATACCCAGAGGATTCCCCACCATGGAATAAGGATTCATGCTCTACTATGTTCATAGCAGCCCTATTTATAATTGCCAGATGCTGGAAAGAACCCAGGTATCCCTCAACAGAAGAGTGGATACAAAAAATGTGGTATATCTACACAATGGAGTACTATTCAGCCATTAGAAACAATGAATTCATGAAATTCTTAGGCAAATGGATCGAGCTAGAGAACATCATACTAAGTGAGGTAACCCAGACTCAAAAGGCGAATCATGGTATGCACTAACTAATAAGTGGTTATTAACCTAGAAAACTGGAATACCCAAAACATAATCCACACATCAAATGAGATACAAGAAGAAAGCAGGAGTGGTCCCTGCTTCTGGAAAGACTCAGTGAAACAGTATTTGGCAAAACCAGAACGGGGAACTGGGAAGGGGTGGGAGGGAGGACAGGGGAAGAGAAGGGGGCTTACGGGACTTTCGGGGAGTGGGGGGGGCTAGAAAAGGGGAAATCATTTGAAATGTAAATAAATTATATCGAATAAAAAAAGAATGAAAAAAAAAGAAATAAAACAGTACAAAATTAGCTTGTATATCCTAAACAACACGTTATAACTCGAAAGGATTTGGTGTTGCGTGTATGTCTAAGCATGTAGCCTCAAAAGAGAATGCACAGGAGAGTTTTCTCTCAAAAGAATATGTAAGAATACCACGTTATAAGGAAACATATTGCTGCAGAGTAAAGACAAATACGTACGTTTTGGAAAGACATTATGAGAAGAAATAACGCATGGTACAAAATTAGCTTGCATCTCCGAAACAACACATGGTTACTCAAAAAGATTTGGTGTGGCTTGTACATCTAAACGTGTAGCCTCAAAAGAGAACCCACAGGAGAATTTTCTTTCGTCAAAATTTGTCAGAAAACCATGTTTAAGGAAATCCCGCATCATGCGAAATTATCTTGTTTTTCCTAAACAACACGTTGTAACTCGAAAAGCTTTGGTGTTGGGTGAATGTCTAAGCGTGTAGCCTCCAAAGAGAACGCACAGGAGAGTTTTCTCTCGAAAGAATATGTAAGAATATCACGTTATAAGGAAATACAGTGTGGCAGAGTATAGACAAATTTGTATTTATTGGAAACACTTTAGGAGAAGAAATAACGCATCATGTAAAATTAGCTTGTATCTCCTAAACAACACGTTGCAACTCGACAAGATTTGGTGTGGCGTGTATGTCTAAAGGTGTAGCCTCAAAAGAGAACCCACAGGAGAGTTTTCTTTCGTCAAAATTTGTCAGAAAACCACGTTTTAAGGAAATACCTCATCGTGCGAAACTATCTTGTTTTTCCTAAACAACATGTTGCAACTCGAAAAGCTTTGGTGGTGCGTGTATGTCTAAGCGTGTAGCCTCAAAAGAGAACGCACAGGAGAGTTTTCTTCTGAAAGAATATGTAGGAATACCACGTTATAAGGAAATACAGTGTTGCAGAGTAAAGACAAATACATACTTATTGGAAACACTTAAGCTTTACGAGAAGAAATAACACATAGTACAAAATTAGCTTGTATATCCTAAACAACACGTTATATCTCGAAAGGATTTGGTGTGGCGTGTACGTCTAAACGTGCAGCCTCAAAAGAGAACCCACAGGAGAATTTTCTTTCATCAAAATTTGTCAGAAAACCACGTTTTAAGGAAATCCCGCATCATGCGAAATTATCTTGTTTTTCCTAAACAACACGTTGTAACTCGAAAAGCTTTGGTGTTGCGTGAATGTGTAAGTGTGTAGCCTCCAAAGAGAACGCACAGGAGAGTTTTCTCTCGAAAGAATATGTAAGAATATCACGTTATAAGGAAATACAGTGTTGCAGAGTAGAGGCAAATACATACGTATTGGAAACACTTAAACTTTACGAGAAGAAATAATTCATCGTAAAAAAATTAGCTTGTATCTCCTAAACAACAAGTTGTAACTCAAAAAGATTTGGTGTGGCGTGTACGTCTAAATGTGTAGGTGTAGCCTCAAAAGAGAACGCACAGGAGAGTTTTCTCTCGAAAGAATATGTAAGAATACAACGTTATAAGGAAATACAGTGTTGCAGAGTAGAGGCAAATACATACGTATTGTAAACATTTAAACTTTACGAGAAGAAATAATTCATTGCAAAAAAATTAGCGTGTATCTCCTAAACAACAAGTTGCAACTCAAAGAGATTTGGTGTGGCGTGTACGTCTAAACGTTTAGCCTCAAAAGAAAACCGACAGGAGAATTTTCTTTCGTCAAAATTTGTCAGAAAACCACGTTTTAAGGAAATCCCGCATCGTGAGAAATTATCTTGTTCTTCCTAAACAACACGTAACTCGAAAAGCTTTGCTGTTGCATGTATGTCTCAGCGTGTAGCCTCAAATGAGAACGCACAGGAGAGTTTTCTCTCGAAAAAATATGTAAGAGTACCATGTTATAAGGAAATACAGTGTTGCAGAGTAAAGACAAATACTTACTTATTGGAAAAACTTTATGAGAAGAAAGAACGCATCGTACAAAATTAGCTTGTATCTCCTAAACAACACATTGTAATTCGAAAAGATTTGGTGTGGCGTGTACGTCTAAACGTGTAGCCTCAAAAGAGAACCCACAGGAGAATTTTTGTTCGTAAAATTTGTCAGAAATCCATGTTTTAAGGAAATCACTCATCGTGCGAAATTATCTTGCTTTTCCTAAACAACACGTTGTAACTCGAAAAGCTTTGATGTTGCGTGTATGTCTAAGCGTGTAGCCTCAAAAGAGAACGCACAGGAGAGTTTTCTCTCGAAAGAACATGTAAGAATACCACATTATAAGGAAATACAGTTTTGCAGAGTAAAGACAAATACGTATGTATTTGAAACACTCTATGAGAAGAAATAACGCATCGTAAAAAATTAGTTTGTATCTCCTAAACAACACGTTGTAACTCGAAAAGGTTTGGTATGGCATGTACGTCTAAACGTGTAGCCTCAAAAGAGAACCCACAGGAGAATTTTCTTTCGTCAAAATTTGTCAGAAAACCACTTATTAAGGAAATCCCGCATCATGCGAAACTATCTTGTTTTTCCTAAACAACACATTGTAACTCGAAAATCTTTGGTGTTGCGTGTATGTCTAAGCATGTAGCCTCAAAAGAGAACGCACAGGAGAGATTTCTCTCGAACGAGTATGTAAGAATACCACGTTATAAGGAAATACATTGTGGCAAATTAAAGATAAATACGTTCCTTTTGGAAACACTTAAACTTTACAAGAAGATATAAAGCATCGTAAAAAATTAGCTTGTATCTCCTTAAGAACACGTTGTAACTCGAAAACATTTGGTGTGGCGTGTACGTCTAAACGTTTAGCCTCAAATGAAAACCCACAGGAGAATTTTATTTCCTCAAAATTTGTCAGAAAACCACGTTTTAAGGAATTCCCGCATCGTGCGAAATTATCTTGTTTTTCCTAAACAACACGTTCTAACTCGAAATGCTTTGGTGTTGCGTGTATGTCTAAGCGTGTAGCCTCAAATGAGAATGCACAGGAGAGTTTTCTCTCGAAAGAATATGTACGAATACCATGTTATAAGGAAATACAGTGTTGTAGAGTAAAGACAAATACGTACGTATTGGAAACACTTTAGGAGAAGAAATAACGCATCGTACAAAATTAGCTTGTATCTCCTAAACAACACGTTGTAACTCGAAAAGATTTGGTGTGGCGTGTACGTCTAAACATGTAGCCTCAAAAGAGAACACACAGGAGAATTTTCTTTCGTCAAAATTTTTCAGAAAACCACGTTTTAAGGAAATCCCGCAGTGTGCGCAATTATCTTGTTTTTCATAAACAAAACATTGTAACTCGAAAAGCTTTGGTGTTGGGTGTATGTGTAAGCGTGTAGCCTCAAAAGAGAATGCACAGGAGAGTTTTCTCTCGAAAGAATATGTAAGAATACCACGTTATAAGGAAATATATTGCTGCAGAGTAAAGACAAATACATACGTATAGGAAACATATTATGAGAAGAAATAATGCATGGTACAAAATTTGCTTGTATCTCCTAAACAACACGTGGTAACTCAAAAAGATTTGGTGTGGCGTGCACGTCTAAATGTGTAGCCTCAAAAGAGAACCCACAGGAGAATTTTCTTACGTCAAAATTTGTCAGAAAACCACATTTTAAGGAAATCCCGCATCGTGCGAAATTATCCTGTTTTTCCTAATCAACACGTTGTAACTCGAAAAGCTTTGGTGGTGCGTGTATGTCTAAGCGTGTAGCCTCCAAAGAGAACGCACAGGATAGTTTTCTCTCGAAAGAATATGTAAGAATACCACGTTATAAGGAAATACAATGTTGCAGAGTATAGACAAATATGTACTTATTGGAAACACTTTACGAGAAGAAATAACGCATCATGCAAAATTAGCTTGTATCTCCTAAACAACACATTGCAACTCGAAAAGATTTGTTGTGGCGTGTACGACTAAACGTGTAGCCTCAAAGGAGAACCCACAGGAGGGTTTTCTTTCGTCAAAATTTGTCAGAAAACCACGTTTTAAGGAAATCCTGCATCGTGCGAAATTATCTTGTTTTTCCTAAACAACATGTTGTAACTCGAAAAGCTTTGATGTTGCATATATGTCTAAATGTGTAGCCTCAAAAGAGAAGGCAGAGGAGAGTTTTCTCTCGAAAGAATATGTAAGAATACCATGTTATAACGAAATACAGTTTTGCAGAGTAAAGACAAATACATACTTATTGGAAACACTTTACTAGAAGAAATAACGCATCGTACAAAATTAGCTTGTATCTCCAAAACTACACGTTGTAATTCGAAAAGAATTGTTGTGGCGTGTACGTCTTAACGTGTAGCATCAAAAGAGAACCCAAAGGAGAATTTTCTTTTGTCAAAATTTTTCAGAAAATCACGTTTTAAGGAATTCCCGCATCGTGCGAAATTATCTTGTTTTTCCTAAACAACACGTTGTAACTCGAAAAGCTTTGGTGTTGCGTGAATGTCTAAGCGTGTAGCCTCAAAAGAGAATGCACAGGAGAGTTTTCTCTCGAAAGAATATGTAAGAATACCACGTTATAAGGAAATACAGTGTTGCAGAGTAAAGACAAATACATACGTATTGGAACCACTTTACGAAAAGAAATAACGCATCATACAAAATTAGCTTGTATCTCTTAAACAACACGTATTGTATTTCCTTATCACGTGGTATTCTTATATATTCTTTCGAGAGAAAACTCTCCTGTGCCTTCTCTTTTGAGGATCCACGCTTACCCATACACGCAACACCAAATCTTTTCGAGTTACAACATGTTGTTTAGGAAAAAGAAGATGATTTCACACGATGCAGGATTTCCTTAAAACGAGGTTTTCTGTAAAATTTTGACGAAAGAAAATTCTCCTGTGGGTTCTCTTTTGAGGCTACACGTTTAGACGTACATGCCACACCAAATCTTTTCGAGTTACAACATGTTGTTTCGGAGATACAAGCATAATTTTGTAAGATGCGTTACTTCTTCTCGTAAAGTGTTTCCAATATGTAAGTACTTGTCTTTACTCTGCAACACTGTATTTCCTTATAACGTGGTATTCTTATATATTCTTTCAAGAGAAAACTATCCTGTGCGTTCCCTTTTTAGGCTACACACTTAGACATACAGGCAACACCAAAGCTTTTCGAGTTACAACGTGTTGTTTATGAAAAACAAGATAATTTCGCACGATGCGGGATTTCCTTAAAACGTAGTTTTCTGAAACATTTTGACGAAAGAAAATTCTTCAGTGGGTTCTCTTTTAAGGCTACACGTTTAGACGTACACGCCACACCAAATTCTTTCGATTTACCACGTGTTGTTTAGGAGATACAAGCTAATTTTGTATGATGCGTTATTTCTTCTCGTAAAGTGTTTCCAATAAGTACGTATTTGTCTTTACTCTGCAACACTGTATTTCCTTATAACGTTGTATTCTTACATATTCTTTCAAGAGAAAACTCTCCTGTGCGTTCTCTTTAGAGGCCATACGCTTAGACATACACGCAACGCCAAAGCTTTTCGAGTTACAATGTGTTGTTTAGGAAAAACAAGATAATTTCACAGGATGCGAGATTTCCATAAAACGTGGTTTTCTGAAAAATTTTGACGAAACAAAGTTCTCCTGTGGGTTCTCTTTTGAGACTACACGTGTAGAGGTACGAGTCACACCAAATCTTTTCGAGTTACAACTTGTTGTTTAGGAGATACAAGCTAATTTTTTCGTTGCCTTATTTCTTCTCTTAAAGTGTTTCCAATAGTGTTTGTCTTTACTCTGCAACACAGTATTTCCTTATAACGTGGTATTCTTACATATTCTTTCGAGCGAAAACTCTCCTGTGTGCTCTCTTTTGAGGCTACACGCTTAGACATACACGCAACACCAAAGCTTTTCGAGTTACAACGTGTTGTTTAGGAAAAACAAGATAATTTCGTACGATGCGAGATTTCCTTAAAACTTGGTTTCTGACAAATTTTGATGAAAGAAGATTCTCCTGTGGGTTCTCGTTTGAGGCTACACTTTTAGACTTACACGTCACACCAAATCTTTTCCAGTTACAACGTGTTGTTTAGGAGATACAAGCTAATTTTGTATGATGCGTTATTTCTTCTCGTAAAGTGTTTCCAATATGTACTTATTTGTCTTTACTCTGCAAATTTGTATTTCCTTATAACGTGATATTCTTACATCTTCTTTCGAGAGAAAATTCTCCTGTGCCTTCTCTTTTGAGGCTACACGCTTACACATACACGCAACACAAAAGCTTTTCGAGTTACAACGTGTTGTTTAGGAAAAACAAGATAATTTCGTACGATGTGAGATTTCCTTAAAACGTGGTTTCTGACAAATTTTGATGAAAGAAGATTCTCCTGTCGGTTCTCGTTTGAGGCTACACTTTTAGACTTACAGGTCACAACAAATCTTTTCGAGTTACAACGTGTTTTTTAGGAGATACAAGCTAATTTTGTACGATGTGTTATTTCTTCTCGTAAAGTGTTTCCAATATGTACTTATTTGTCTTTACTCTGCAAAATTGTATTTCCTTATAACGTGATATTCTTACATATTCTTTCGAGAGAAAATTCTCCTGTGCCTTCTCTTTTGAGGCTACACGTTTACACATACACGCAACACCAAAGCTTTTCGAGTTACAACATGTTGTTTAGGAAAAAGAAGATGATTTCGCACGATGCGGCATTTCCTTAAAACGAGGTGTTCTGAAAAATTTTGAAGTAAGAAAATTCTCCTGTGGGTTCTCTTTTGAGGATACACATTTAGACGTACATGCCACACCAAATCCTTTCGAGTTACCACGTGTTGTTTAGGAGATACAAGCTAATTTTGTACGATGCGTTATTTCTTCTTGTAAAGTGTTTCCGATACGTACTTATTTGTCTTTACTCTGCAACACTGTATTTCCTTATAACGTGGTATTCTTACATATTATTTTGAGGGAAAACTCTCCTGTGTGTTCTCTTTTGAGGCTACACGCTTAGACAAACATGCAACGCCAAAGTTTTTCGAGTTACAATGTGTTGTTTAGGAAAAACAAGATAATTTGGCATGATGCGAGATTTCCATAAAACGTGGTTTTCTGACAAATTTTGACCAAAGAAAATTCTCCTGTGGGTTCTCTTTTGAGGCTACATGTTTAGATGTACACGCCACACCAAATCCTTTCGAGTTACCACGTGTTGTTTAGGAGATACAAGCTAATTTTGTATGATGCGTTCGTTCTTCTCGTAAAGTGTTTCCAATATGTACGTATTTGTCTTTACTCTGCAACACTGTATTTCCTTATAACGTTGTATTCTTACATGTTCTTTCGAGAGAAAACTCTCCTGTGCATTCTCTTTAGAGGCTACATGCTCAGACATACACGCAACACTAAAGCTTTTCGAGTTACAACGTGTTGTTTAGGAAAAACAAGATAATTTTGCACGATACGGGATTTCCTTAAACGTGGTTTTCTGACAAATTTTGAAGAAAGAAAGTTCTCCTGTGGGTTCTCTTTTGAGGCTAAACGTGTAGACATACGAGCCACACGAAATATTTTTGAGTTACAACGTGTTGTTTAGGAGATACAAGCAAATATTGTACAATGCGTTATTTCTTCTCATATAGTGTTTCCAATACGTACTTATTTGTCTTTACTCTGCAACACTGTATTTCCTTATAACGTGGTATTCTTACATATTCTTTCGAGGGAAAACAATCCTGTGCATTCTCTTTTGAGGTTACACGCTTAGACAAACACGCAACGCCAAAGCTTTTGGAGTTACAACGTGTTGTTTAGGAAAAACAAGATAATTTCGCACGATACGAGATTTCCATTAAACGTGGTTTTCTGAAAAATTTTGACGAAACAAAGTTCTCCTGTGGGTTCTCTATTGAGGCTGCACGTGTAGAGGTACGAGCCACACCAAATCTTTTCGAGTTACTACGTGTTGTTTAGGAGATACAAGCTAATTTTCTAGGATGCGATATTTCTTCTCTTAAAGTGTTTCCAATACGTACGTAGTTGTCTTTACTCTGCAACACTGTATTTCCTTATAACGTGGTATTCTTACATATTCTTTCGAGAGAAACCTCTCCTGTGCATTCTCCTTTGAGGCTACACGCGTAGACATCCACGCAACACCAAAGCTTTTCGAGTTACAATGTGTTGTTTAGGAAAAACATGATAATTTCGCACGATGCGAGACTTCCTTAAAACGTGGTTTCTGACAAATTTTGATGAAAGAAAATTCTCCTGTGGGTTCTCGTTTGAGGCTACACTTTTAGACGTACACGTCACAACAAATCTTTTTGAGTTACAACGTGTTGTTTAGGAGATACAAGATAATTTTGTAAGATGCGCTATTTCTTCTCGTAAAGTGTTTCCAATATGTACTTATTGGTCTTTACTCTGCAAAATTGTATTTCCTTATAATGTGGTATTCTTACATATTCTTTCGAGAGAATACTCTCCAGTGCCTTCTCTTTTGAGGCTCCACGCTTACACATACACGCAACACCATAGCTTTTCGAGTTACAACATGTTGTTTAGGAAAAAGAAGATGATTTCGCAAGATGCGGGATTTCCTTAAAACGTGGTTTTCTGAAAAATTTTGAATAAAGAAAATTCTCCTGTGGGTTCTCTTTTGAGGCTACACGTTTAGACGTACACGCCACACCAAATCCTTTCGAGTTACCACGTGTTGTTTAGGAGATACAAGCTAATTTTGTACGATGCATTATTTCTTCTCGTAAAGTGTTTCCAATACGTACTTATTTGTCTTTAATCTGCGACACTGTATTTCCTTATAACATAGTATTCTTACATATTATTTCGAGGGAAAACTCTCCTGTGCGTTCTCTTTTGAGGGGACACGCTTAGACAAACACGCAACGCCAAAGCTTTTCGAGTTACAATGTGTTGTTTAGGAAAAACAAGATAATTTAGCACGATGCGAGATTTACATAAAATGTGGTTTTCTGAAAAATTTTGACGAAAGAAAGTTCTCCTGTGGGTTCTCTTTTGTGGCTACTCGTGTAGAGGTACGAGCCACACCAAATCTTTTCGAATTACAACGTGTTGTTTAGGAGATATAAGCTAATTTTTTACGATGCGTTAATTCTTCTCGTAAAGTGTTTCCAATAAGTACATATTTGTCTTTACACTGCAACATTATATTTCCTTATAACGTGGTATTCTTACATATTCCTTCGAGGGAAAAGTATCCTGTGCGTTCCCTTTTGAGGCTACACACTTAGACATACAGGCAACACCAAAGCTTTTCGAGTTACAACGTGTTGTTTATGGAAAACAAGATAATTTTGCACGATGCGGGATTTCCTTAAAACGTGGTTTTCTGACAAATTTTGATGAAAGAAAATTCTCCTGTGGCTTCTCTTTTGAGGCTACACGTTTAGACGTGCACGCCACACCAAATCCTTTAGAGTAACCACGTGTTGTTTAAGAGATACAAGCTAATTTTGTATGATGCGTTATTTCTTTTCGTAAAGTGGTTCCAATACGTATGTATTTGTCTTTACTCTGCAACAGTGTATTTCCTTATAACGTTGTATTCTTACATGTTCTTTCGAGAGAAAACTCTCCTGTGCATTCTCTTTAGAGGCTACATGCTCAGACATACACGCAACACCAAAGCTTTTCGAGTTACAACGTGTTGTTTAGGAAAAACAAGATAATTTTGCACGATGCGGGATTTCCTTAAAACATGGTTTTCTGACAAATTTTGACGAAAGAAAGTTCTCCTGTGGGTTCTCTTTTGAGGCTACACTTGTAGCCGTACGAGCCACACCAAATAATTTTGAGATACAACGTGTTCTTTATGAGATACAAGCAAATATTGTACGATGCGCTATTTCTTCTCATAAAGTGTTTCCAATACATACATATTTGTCTATACTCTGCAACACTGTATTTCCTTATAACATGGTAATCTTACATATTCTTTCAAGGGATAATTCTCCTGTGCATTCTCTTTTGAGGCTACACGATTAGACAAACACGCAACACCAAAGCTTTTCGAGTTACAACATGTTGTTTAGGAAAAAGAAGATGATTTCGCACGATGCGGGATTTCCTAAAAACCTGGTTTTCTGAAAAATTTTGACGAAAGAAAATTCTCCTGTGGGTTCTCTTTTGAGGCTACATATTTAGACGTACACGTCACACCAAATCTTTTTGAGTTACAACGTGTTGTTTAGGGCATACAAGCTAATTTTTTTATAATGCGTTAATTCTCGTAAAGTGTTTCCAATACGTACGTATTTGTCTTTACCCTGCAACACTGTATTTCCTTATAACGTGGTATTCTTACATATTCTTTCGAGAGAAATCTATTCTGTGCATTCCCTTTTGAGGCTAAACACTTAAACATACAGGCAACACCAAAGCTTTTTGAGTTACAATGTGTTGTTTATAAAAAACAAGATAATTTCGCACGATGCCTGATTTCCTTAAAACATGGTCTTCTGACAAATTTTGATGAACGAAAATTATTCTGTTGGTTCTCTTTTGAAGCTTCACGTTTAGACGTGCACGCCACACCTAATCCTTTCGAGTTGCCACGTGTTGTTTAGGAGATACAAGCTAATTTTGTAAGATGCTTTATTTCTTCTCCTAAACTGTTTCCAATACGTACGTATTTGTCTTTACTCTGCAACACTGTATTTCCTTATAATGTGCTATTCTTACACATTCTTTCGAGAGAAAACTATCCTGTGCCTTCCCTTTTGAGGCTACACACTTAGACATACAGGCAACACCAAAGCTTTTCAAGTTACAACGTGTTGTTTATGAAAAACATGATAATTTCGCACGATGCGGGATTTCCTTAAAACTTGGTGTTCTGACAAATTTTGACTAAAGAAAATTCTCCTGTGGGTTCTCTTATGAGGCTACACGTTTAGACGTGCACGCCACACCAAATCCTTTTGAATTACCATGTGTTGTTTAGGAGATAAAAGCTAATTTTCTAAGATGCGTTATTTCTTCTTGTAAAGAGTTTCCAATATGTACATATTTGTCTTTACTCTGCAACACTGTATTTCCTTATAACATTGTATTCTTACATGTTCTTTCGAGAGAAAACTCTCCTGTGCATTCTCTTTAGAAGCTACACGCTTAGATATACACGCAACACCAAAGCTTTTCGAGTTACAACGTGTTGTTTAGGAAAAACAAGATAATTTTGCACGATGCGGGATATCATTAAAACGTGGTTTTCTGACAAATTTTGACTAAAGAAAGTTCTCCTGTGCATTGTCTTTTGAGGCTACAGGTTTAGACGTACACGCCACACCAAATCTTTTCGAGTTACAACTTGTTGTTTAGGAGATACAAGCAATTATTTTCGATGCGTTATTTCTTTTTGTAAAGTGTGTCGAATACGTAATTAATTGTCTTTACTCTGCAACACTGTATTTCCTTATAACGTGGTATTCTTACATATTCTTTCGAGGGAAAACTCTCCTGTGCGTTCTCTTTTGGGCTACACGCTTAGACATACACGCAACGCCAAAGCTTTTCTAGTTACAACATGTTGTTTAGGAAAAACAAGATAATTTCGCACGATGCGAGATTTCCATAAAACGTGGTTTTCTGAAAAATTTTGAGGAAAGAAAGTTCTCCTGTGGATTCTCTTTTGAGGCTACTTGTTTAGACGTACACGTCACACCAAATCTTTTCGAGTTACAACGTGTTGTTTAGGTGATACAAGCTAATTTTTTACGATGCGTTATTTTTTCTCATAAAGTGTTTCCAATAAGTACTTATTTGTCTTTACTCTGCAAAATTGTATTTCCTTATAACGTGGTATTCGTGCAGAGAAAACTCTCCTGTGCCTTCTCTTTTGAGGCTCCACACTTACACATACACACAACACCAAAGCTTTTCGAGTTACAACATGTTGTTTAGGAAAAAGAAGATGATTTCGCATGATGCGGTATTTCCTTAAAACGTGGTTTTCTGAAAAATTTTGACAAAAGAAAATTCTCCTGTGGGTTCTCTTTTGAGGCTACACGTTTAGACGTACATGCCACACCAAATCTTGCTGAGTTACAACGTGTTGTTTAGGAGATACAAGCTAATTTTTTACGATGTGTTTATTCTTCTCGTAAAGTGTTTCCAACACATACGTATTTGTCTTTACTCTGCAACATTGTATATCCTTATAACGTGGTATTCTTACATATTCTTTCGATAGAAAACTATCCTGTGCGTTCCCTTTTGAGGCTACACACTTAGACATACAGGCAACATCAAAGCTTTTCGAGTTACAACGTGTTGTTTATGAAAAACAAGATAATTTCGCACGATGCGGGATTTCCTTAAAACGTGGTGTTCTGACAAATTTTGACGAAAGAAAATTCTCCTGTGGGTACTCTTTTGACGCTACACGTTTAGAGGTACACGCCACACCAAATCCTATCGAGTTACTACGTGTTGTTTAGGAGATACAAGCTAATTTTGTACGATGCTTTATTTCTTCTCGTAAAGTGTTTCCAAACTTACGTATTTGTCTTTACTCTGCAACACTGTATTTCCTTATAATGTTGAATTCTTACATGTTCTTGCGAGAGAAAACTTTCCTGTGCATTCTCTTTAGAGGCTACATGCTCACACATACACGCAACACCAAAGCTTTTCGAGTTACAACGTGTTGTTTAGGAAAAACAAGATAATTTTGCACGATGCAGATATCCTTAAAACGTGGTTTTCTGACAAATTTTGACGAAAGAAAGTTCTCCTGTGCATTGTCTTTTGAGGCTACAGGTTTAGACATACATGCCACACCAAATCTTTTTGAGTTACAACCTGTTGTTTAGGAGATACAAGCAAATTTTTTATGATGCGTTATTTCTTCTTGTAAAGTGTTTCCAATACATAAGTATTTGTCTTTACTCTACAACACTGTATTTCCTTATAACGTGGTATTCTTACATATTCTTTCAAGAGAAAACTCTCCTGTGAGGTCTCTTTTGATGCTACACGCTTAGACATACACGCAACACCAAAGCTTTTCGAGTTACAACGTGTTGTTTAGGAGATACAAGTTAATTTTGTACGATGCGTTATTTCTTCTCATAAAGTGTTTCCAATATGTACTTAATTGTCTTTACTCTGCAACACTGTATTTCCTTATAACGTGGTATTCTTACATATTCTTTCGAGGGAAAACTCTCCTGTGCATTCTCTTTTGGGCTACACGCTTAGACATACACGCAACGCCAAAGCTTTTCGAGTTACAACGTGTTGTTTAGGAAAAACAAGATAATTTCGCACGATGCGAGATTTCCATAAAACGTGGTTTTCTGAAAAAATTTGACGAAAGAAAGTTCTCCTGTGGGTTCTCTTTTGAGGCTACACGTTGAGACATACACGTCACACCAAATCTTTTCAAGTTACAACGTGTTGTTTAGGAGATACAAGCTAATTTTGTATGATGCGTTATTTCTTCTCATAAAGTGTTTCCAATAAGTACTTATTTGTCTTTACTCTGCAAAATTGTATTTCCTTATAACGTGGTATTCTTGCATATTCTTTCGAGAGAAAACTCTCCTGTGCTTTCTCTTTTGCGGCTCCACACTTACACATAAACGCAACACCAAAGCTTTTCAAGTTACAACATGTTGTTTAGGAAAAAGAAGATGATTTCGCATGATGCGGGATTTCCTTAAAACGTCGTTTTCTGAAAAATTTGACAAAAGAAAATTCTCCTGTGGGTTCTCTTTTGAGGCTACACATTTAGACGTACATGTCACACCAAATCTTGTCGAGTTACAACGTGTTGTTTAGGAGATACAAGCTAATTTTTTACGATGTGTTTATTCTTCTCGTAAAGTGTTTCCAACACATACGTATTTGTCTTTACTCTGCCACATTGTATATCCTTATAACGTGGTATTCTTACATATTCTTTTGATAGAAAACTATCCTGTGCGTTCCCTTTTGAGGCTACACACTTAGACATACAGGCAACATCAACGCTTTTCGAGTTACAACTTGTTGTTTATGAAAAACAAGATAATTTCCACGATGCGGGATTTCCTTAAAACGTGGTGTTCTGACAAATTTTGACGAAAGAAAATTCTCCTGTGGGTACTCTTTTGACGCTACATGTTTAGAGGTACACGCCACACCGAATCCTATCGAGTTACCACGTGTTGTTTAGGAGATACAAGCTAATTTTGTACGATGCTTTATTTCTTCTCGTAAAGTGTTTCCAAACTTACGTATTTGTCTTTACTCTGCAACATTGTATTTCCTTATAATGTTGAATTCTTACATGTTCTTGCGAGAGAAAACTTTCCTGTGCATTCTCTTTAGAGGCGACATGCTCACACATACACGCAACACCAAAGCTTTTCGAGTTACAACGTGTTGTTTAGGAAAAACAAGATAATTTTGCACGATGCAGATATCCTTAAAACGTGGTTTTCTGACAAATTTTGACGAAAGAAAGTTCTCCTGTGCATTGTCTTTTGAGGCTACAGGTTTAGACGTACATGCCACACCAAATCTTTTTGAGTTACAACGTGTTGTTTAGGACATACAAGCTAATTTTGCAAGATGCGTTATTTCTCTCATAAAGTGCTTCCAATACATAAGTATTTGTCTTTACTCTGCCACACTGTATTTCCTTATAACGTGGTATTCTTACATATTCTTTCGAGAGAAAACTCTCCTGTGCGTTCTCTTTTGGGGCTACACGCTTAGACATACACCAAACACCAAAGCTTTTTGAGTTACAACGTGTTGTTTAGGAAAAACAAGATAATTGCGCACGATGCGGGATTTCCTTAAAACGTGGTTTTCTGGAAAATTTTGACGAAAGAAAATTCTCCTGTGGGTTCTCTTTTGAGGCTACACGTTTAGATGTACAGGCTACACACCAAATCTTTTTAAGTTACAACGTGTTGTTTAGGAGATACAAGCTAATTTTTTACGATGCGTTATTTCTTCTCCTAAAGTTTTTCCAATACGTATTTGTCTTTACTCTACAACACTGTGTTTCATAATAACGTGGTATTCTTACATATTCTTTCGAGAAAAAACTCTCCTTTGCATTCTCTTTTGAGGCTACACGCTTAGACATACACGCAACAACAAAGCTTTTTGAGTTACAACGTGTTGTTTCGAAAAAACAAGATAATTTCGCACGATGCGGGATTTCCATAAAACGTGGTTTTCTGACAAATTTTGAAGAAAGAAAATTCTCCTGTGGGTTCTCTTTTGAGGCTACACATTTAGACTTACACGCCACACCAAATCCTTTCGAGTTACAACGTGTTGGTTAGGAGATACAAGCTAATTTTTTAAGATGCTTTATTTCTTCTCGTAAAGGTTAAATGTTTCCAATACGTATGTATTTGCCTTTACTCTGCAACACTGTATTTCCTTATAACGTGGTAATCTTGCATATTCTTTCGAGAGAAAAACTCTCCTGTGCGTTCTCTTTAGAGGCTACATGCTTAGACATACACGCAACACCAAAGCTTTTCGAAGTACAACCTGTTTTAAGTAAATCCCGCATTGTGCGAAATTATCTTGTTTTTCCGACACAACACATTGTAACTCGAAAAGCTTTGGTGTTGCGTGTATGTCTAAACGTGTGGCCTCAAAAGAGAACGCACAGGAGAGTTTTCTCTCGAAAGAATATATAAGAATACCACGTTATAAGGAAATACAGTGTTGCAGAGTAAAGACAATTACGTATGTATTGGAAACACTTTACGAGAAGAAATAAAGCATCGTACAAAATTAGCTTGTATCTCCTAAACAACACGATGTAACTCGAAAAGATTTGGTGTGGCGTGTACGTCTAAACGTACAGCCTCAAAAGAGAACTCACAGGAGAATTTTCTTTCGTCAAAATTTGTCAGAAAACCACGTTTTATGGAAATCCCGCATCGTGGAAATTATCTTGTTTTTCCTAAACAACACGTTGTAACTCGAAAAGCTTTGGTGCTGCGTGTATGTCTAAGCGTGTAGCCTCAAAAGAGAACACACAAGAGAGTTTTTTCTCGAAAGAATATGTAAGAATACCACGTTATAAGGAAATACAGTGTTGCAGAGTAAAGACAAATAAGTACGTATTGGACACACTTTACGAGAAGAAATAACGCATCTTAAAAAATTAGCTTGTATCTCCTAAATAACACGTTGAAACTCAAAAAGATTTGGTGTGGCGTGTACATCTAAATGTGTAGCCTCAAAAGAGAACCCACAGGAGAATTTTCTTTCGTCAAAATTTGTCAGAAAACCAAGTTTTTAGGAAATCCCGCATCTTGCAAAATTATCTTGTTCTTCCTAAACAACACGGTGTAACTCGAAAAGCTTTGGTGTTGCGTATATGTCTAAGCGTGTAGCCTCAAATGTGAACGCACAGGAGAGTTTTTTCTTGAAAGAATATGTAAGAATACCACATTATAAGGAAATACAGTGTTGCAGAATAAAGACATATACTTACTTATTGGAAACACTTTAGGAGAAGAAATAACGCATCGTACAAAATTAGCTTGTATCTCCTAAACAACACGGTGTAACTTAAAAAGATTTGGTGTGGCCTGTACGTCTAAACAGGTAGCCTCAAAAGAGAACCCATAGAGGAATTTTCCTTGGTCAAAATTTGTCAGAAAACCACTTATTAAGGAAATCCCGCATCGTGCGTAATTATCTTGTTTTTGCTAAACAACACGTTGTAACTTGAAAAGCTTTGGTGTTGCGTGTATGTCTAAGTGCGTAGCCTCAACGGGGAACGCACAGGAGAGTTTTCTCTCGAAAGAATATGTAAGAATACCGCGTTATAAGGAAATACAGTGAAGCAGAATATAGAGAAATACGTACTTATTGGAAACACTTTACGAGAAGAAATAAAGCATCATGCAAAATTAGCTTGTATCTCCTAAAGAACACGTTGTAACTGGAAAAGATTTGGTGTGGTGTGTACGTCTAAACGTGTAGCCTCAAAAGAGAACCCACAGGAGACTTTTCTTTGGTCAAAATTTGTCAAAAACCACTTTTTACGGAAATCCCGCACCGTGCGAAAATATCTTGTTTTTCCTAAACAACACTTTGTAACTCGAAAGGATTTGGTGTTGCGTGTATTTCTAATCGTGTAGCCTCAAAAGAGAATGCACAGGAGAGTTTTCTCCCGAAAGAATATGTAGGAATACCACGTTTTAAGGAAATAGAGTGTTGCAGAGTAAAGACAAATACATACTTATTGGAAACACTTAAACTTTACGAGATGAAATAACACATAGTACAAAATTAGCTTGTATCTCCTAAACAACACGTTATAACTCGAAAGGATTTGTTGTCGCGTGTACGTCTAAACGTGTACCCTCAAAAGAGAACCCACAGGAGAATTTTATCCTGTGCGTTCTCTTTTGAGGCTACACGCTTAGACATACACGCAACACCAAAGCTTTTCGAGTTACAACGTGTTGTTTAGGAAAAACAAGATAATTTCGCACGATGCGAGATTTCCTTAAAACCTGGTTTCTGACAAATTTTGATGAAATAAAATTCTCCTGTGGGTTCTCTTTTGAGGCTACACTTTTAGACATACACGCCACACCAAATCTTTTCGAGTTACAACGTGTTGTTTAGGAGATACAAGCTAATTTTGTACGATGCGTTATTTCTTCTTGTAAGTGTTTCCAATATGTACTTATTTGTCTATACTCTGCAAAATTGTATTTCCGTATAACGTGGTATTCTTACATATTCTTTCGAGAGAAAATTCTCCTGTGCCTTTTCTTTTGAGGCTCCACGCTTACACATACACGAAACACCAATGCTTTTCAAGTTACAACATGTTGTTTAGGAAAAAGAAGATGATTTCACACGATGCGGGATTTCCTTAAAACGTGGTTTTTTGAAAAATTTTGAAGAAAGAAAATTCTCCTGTAGGTTCTCTTTTGAGGCTACACGTTTAGTCGTACATGCCACACCAAATCTTTTCGAGTTACAACGTGTTGTTTAGGAGATACAAGCTAATTTTTTAAGATGCGTTAATTCTTCTCGTAAAGTGTTTCCAATACGTACGTATTTGTCTTTACTCTGCAACATTGTATTTCCTTATAACGTGGTATTCTTACATATTCTTTCAAGAGAAAACTATCCTGTGCATTCTCTTTTGAGGTTACACACTTATACATACAGGCAACATCAAAGCTTTTTGAGTTATAACGTGTTATTTAGGAAAAACAAGATAATTTCGCATGATGCAAGATTTCCTTAAAACGTGGTTTCTGACAAATTTTGATGAAAGAAAAGTCTCTTGTGGGTTCCCTTTTGAGGCTACACGCTTAGACGTACACGTCACACCAAATCTTTTCGAGTTACAACGTGTTGTTTAGGAGATACAAGCTACTTTTTTACGATGCGTTATTTCTTCTTGTAAAGTCATTCCAATATGTACTTATTTGTCTTTACACTGCAAAATTGTATTTCCTTATAACGTGGTATTCTTATATAATCTTTCGAGAGAAAACTCTCCTGTGCCTTCTCTTTTGAGGCTTCATGCTTACACACGATGCAGGATTTCCTTAAAACGTGGTTTTCTGAAAAATTTTGACGAAAGAAAATTCTCCTGTGGGTTCTCTTTTGAGGCTACACGTTTAGACGTACACGGCACACCAAATCTTTTCGAGTTACCACGTGTTGTTTCGGAGATACAAGCTAATTTTGTAAGATGTGTTACTTCTGCTCGTAAAGTTTTCCAATAAGTACTTATTTGTCTTAACTCTACAACAGTGTATTTCCTTATAACGTTGTATTCTTACATATTCTTTCGAGAGAAAACTCTCCTGTGCATTCTCTTTAGAGGCTACACGCTTAGACATACACGCAACGCCAAAGCTTTCCGAGTTACAATGTGTCGTTTAGGAAATACAAGATAATTTTGCACGTTGCGAGATTTCCATAAAACGTGGTTGTCTGAAAAATTTTGACGAAAGAAAGTTATCCTGTGGGTTCTCTTTTGAGGCTACACGTGTAGAGGTACGAGCCACACCAAATCTTTTCGAGTTACAACGTGTTGTTTAGGAGATACAAGCTAATTTTGTACGATGTGTTATTTCTTCTCTTAAAGTGTTTCCAATACGTACGTAGTTGTCTTTACTCTGCAACACTTTATTTCCTTATAACGTGGTATTCTTACATATTCTTTCGAGAGAAAACTCTCCTGTTCGTTCTCTTTTGAGGCTACACGCTTAGACATACACGCAACACCAAAGCTTTTCGAGTTACAACGTGTTGTTTAGGAAAAACAAGATAATTTCGCACGATGCGAGATTTCCTTAAAACGTGGTTTCTGACAAATTTTGATGAAAGAAAATTCTCCTGTGTGTTCTCGTTTGAGGCTACACTTTTAGACGTACACGTCACACCAAATCCTTTCGAGTTACAACGTGTTGTTTAGGAGATACAAGATAATTTTGTAAGATGTGTTATTTCTTCTCGTAAAGTGTTTCCAATATGTACTTATTTGTCTTTACTCTGCAAAATTGTATTTCCTTATAACGTGGTATTCTTACATATTCTTTGGCGTGAAAACTCTCCAGTGCCTTCTCTTTTGAGGCTCCACGCTTACACATACACGCAACACCATAGCTTTTCGAGTTACAACATGTTGTTTAGGAAAAAGAAGATGATTTCGCACGATGCGGGATTTCCTTAAAATGTGGTTTTCTGAAAAATTTTGAATAAAGAAAATTCTCCTGTGGGTTCTCTTTTGAGGCTACACGTTTAGATGTACACGCCACACCAAATCCTTTCAAGTTACCACGTGTTGTTTAGGAGATACAAGCTAATTTTGTACGAAGCATTATTTCTTCTTGTAAAGTGTTTCCAATACGTACTTATTTGTCTTTAATCTGCTACACTGTATTTCCTTATAACATGGTATTCTTACATATTATTTCGAGGGAAAACTCTCCTGTGCGTTCTCTTTTGAGGGGACACGCTTAAGCAAACATGCATCGCCAAAGCTTTATAACGTGGTATTCTTACATATTCTTTCGAGGAAAAACTCTCCTGTGCGTTCTCTTTAGAGGCTACACGCTTAGACAAACATGCAACGCCAAAGCTTTTCGAGTTACAATGTGTTGTTTAGGAAAAACAAGATAATTTAGCACGATGCGAGATTTCCATAAAACGTGGTTTTCTGAAAAATTTTGACGAAAGAAAGTTCTCCTGTGGATTCTCTTTTGAGGCTACACGTGTAGAGGTATGAGCCACACCAAATCTTTTCGAATTACAACGTGTTGTTTAGGAGATATAAGCTAATTTTTTACGATGCGTTAATTCTTCTCATAAAGTGTTTCCAATAAGTACATATTTGTCTTTACACTGCAGCATTATATTTCCTTATAACGTGGTATTCTTACATATTCCTTCGAGAGAAAACTATCCTGTGCGTTCCCTTTTGAGGCTACACACTTAGACATACAGGCAACACCAAAGCTTTTCGAGTTACAACGTGTTGTTTATGGAAAACAAGATAATTTTGTACGATGCGGGATTTCCTTAAAACGTGGTTTTCTGACAAATTTTGACGAAACAAAATTCTCCTGTGGCTTCTGTTTTGAGGCTACACGTTTATACGTGCACGCCACACCAAATCCTTCCGAGTTACAACATGTTGTTTAAGAGATACAAGCTAATTTTGTATGATGCGTTATTTCTTTTCGTAAAGTGGTTCCAATACATATGTATTTGTCTTTACTCTGCAACACTGTATTTCCTTATAACGTTGTATTCTTACATGTTCTTTCGAGAGAAAACTCTCCTGTGCATTCTCTTTAGAGGCTACATGCTCAGACATACTCGCAACACCAAAGCTTTTCGAGGTACAACGTGTTGTTTAGGAAAAACAAGATAATTTTGCACGAAGCGGGATTTCCTTAAAACGTGGTTTTCTGACAAATTTTGACGAAAGAAAGTTCTCCTGTAGGTTCTCTTTTGAGGCTACACGTGTAGACGTACGAGCCACACCAAATATTTTTCAGTTACAACGTGTTGTTTAGGAGACACAAGCAAATATTGTATGATGCGTTATTTCTTCTCGTAAAGTGTTTCCAATACGTACATATTTGTCTTTACTCTGCAACACTGTATTTCCTTATAACATGGTATTCTTACATATTTTTTCGAGGGAAAACTCTCCTGTGCATTCTCTTTTGAGGCTACACGATTAGACAAACACGCAACACCAAAGCTTTTCGAGTTACAACGTGTTGTTTAGGAAAAAGAAGATGATTTCGCATGATGCGGGATTTCCTAAAAACCTGGTTTTCTGAAAAATTTTGACGAAAGAAATTTCTCCTGTGGGTTCACTTTTGAGGCTACATATTTAGACGTACACGTCACACCAAATCTTTTCGAGTTACATTGTGTTGTTTAGGAGATACAAGCTAATTTTTTATAATGCGTTAATTCTCGTAAAGTGTTTCCAATACGTACGTATTTGTCTTTACTCTGCAACACTGTATTTCCTTATAACGTGGTATTCTTACATATTCTTTCGAGAGAAAACTATCCTGTGCATTCCCTTTTGAGGCTAAACACTTAGACATACAGGCAACACCAAAGCTTTTTGAGTTACAACGTGTTGTTTATAAAAAACAAGATACTTTCGCACGATGCCGGATTTCCTTAAAACATGGTTTTCTGACAAATTTTGACGAAAGAAAATTATTCTTTTGGTTCTCTTTTGAGGCTTCACGTTTCGACGTGCACGTCACACCTAATCCTTTCGAGTTACCACGTGTTGTTTAGGACATACAAGCTAATTTTGTACGATGCTTTATTTCTTCTCGTAAAGTGTTTCCAATACGTACGTATTTGTCTTTACTCTGCAACACTGTATTTCCTTATAACGTGGTATTCTTACACATTCTTTCGAGAGAAAACTATCCTGTGCGTTCCCTTTTGAGGCTACACACTTAGACATACAGGCAACACCAAAGCTTGTCAAGTTACAACGTGTTGTTTATGAAAAAGAAGATAATTTCGCACGATGCGTTATTTCCTTAAAACTTGGTGTTCTGACAAATTTTGACGAAAGAAAATTCTCCTGTGGGTTCTCTTTTGAGGCTACACGTTTAGACGTGCACGCCACACCATATCCTTTTGAATTACCACGTGTTGTTTAGGAGATACAAGCTAATTTTGTACGATGCATTATTTATTCTCGTAAAGTGTTTCCAATATTTACGTATTTGTCTTTACTCTGCAACACTGTATTTCCTAATAACATTGTATTCTTACATGTTCTTTCGAGAGAAAACTCTCCGGTGCGTTCTCTTTAGAGGCTACACGCTTAGACATACACGCAACACCAAAGCTTTTCGAGTTACAACGTGTTGTTTAGGAAAAACAGGATAATTTTGCACGATGCGGGATATCCTTAAAACGTGGTTTTCTGACAAATTTTGACGAAAGAAAGTTCTCCTGTGCGTTGTCTTTTGAGGCTACAGGTTTAGACGTACACGCCACACCAAATCTTTTCGAGTTACAACTTGTTGTTTAGGAGATACAAGCAAATTTTGTTCGATGCGTTATTTCTTCTTGTAAAGTGTGTCCAATATGTACTTAATTGTCTTTACTCTGCAACACTGTATTTCCTTATAACGTGATATTCTTACATATTCTTTCGAGGAAAAACTCTCCTGTGCGTTCTCTTTTGGGCTACACGCTTAGACATAAACGCAGCACCAAAGCTTTTCGAGTTACAACGTGTTGTTTAGGAAAAACAAGATAATTTCGCACAATGCAGGACTTCCTTAAAACGTGGTTTTCTGAAAAAAATTTTGACCAAAGAAAATTCTCCTGTGGGTTCTCTTTTGATGCTACACGTTTAGATGTAAACACCACACCAAATCTTTTCGAGTTACAACGTGTTGTTTACACCAAAGCTTTTCGAGTTACAACGTGTTGTTTAGGAAAAACAAGATAATTTCGCACGATGCGGGATTTCCTTAAAACGTGGTTTTCTGACATATTTTGACGAAAGAAAATTCTCCTGTAGGTTCTCTTTTGAGGCTACACGTTTCAACGTACATGCCACACAAAATCTTTTCGCGTTACAACGTGTTGTTTAGGAAATACAAGCTAATTTTGTACGATGTATCATTCCTTCTCGTAAAGTGTTTCCAATATGTATGTATCTGTCTTTACTCTGCAACACTGTATGTCCTTATAACGTGGTATTCTTACATATTCTTTCGAGAGAATACTCTCTTGTGCGTTCTCTTTTGAGGCTACACGCTTCGACATACATGCAAAACCAAAGCTTTTCGAGTTACAACGTGTTGTTTAGGAAAAACCAGATAATTTCACACGATGCCGGATTTCCTTAAAACGTGGTTTTCTGAAAAAATTTTGACGAAAGAAAATTCTCCTGTGGGTTCTCTTTTGAGGCTACACCTTTAGATGTAAACACCACACCAAATCCTTTCGAGTTACTACGTGTTGTTTAGGAGATACAAGCTAATTTTTTCCCATGCATTATTTCTTCTCGTAAAGTGTTTCAAATACGTACATAATTGTCTTTACTCTGTAACACTGTTTTTCCATATAACGTAGTATTCCTACATATTCTTTCGAGAGAAAACTCTCCTGTGCGTTCTCTTTTGAGGCTACATTCTTAGACATACACCCAATACCAAAGCTTTTTGAGTTACAACGTGTTGTTTAGGAAAAACAAGATAATTTCGCACGATGTGGGATTTCCTTAAAACGTGGTTTTCCGACAAATTTTGACCAAAGAAAATTCTACTGTGGGTTCTCTTATAAGGCTACACTTTTAGACGTACACGCCACACCAAATCTTTTCGAGTTACGACGTGTTGTTTAGGAGAAACAAGCTAATTTTGTACGATGCAATATTTCGTCTGGTAAAGTGTTTCCAATACATATGTAATTGTCTTTATTCTGCAACACTGTATTTCCTTATAACTTGGTATTCTTACATATTCTTTCGAGAGAAAACTCTCCTGTGCGTTCTCTTTTGAGGCTACACGCTTAGACTTACACGCTACACCAAAGCTTTTCGAGTTACAACTTGTTGTTTAGGAAAAACAAGATAATTTCGCACGATGCGGGATTACCTTAAAATGTGGTTTTCTGACAAATTTTGACCAAAGAAAATTCTCCAGTGTATTCTCTTTAGATGCTACACGTTTAGAGGTACATGCCACACCAAATCTTTTCGAGTTACAACGTGCTTTTTAGTAAATACAAGCTAATTTTGTACGATGCATTATTTCTTCTCGTAAAGTGTTTCCAATATGTATGCATCTGTCTTTACTCTGCAACACTGTATTTCCTTATAACGTGGTATTCTTTCATATTCTTTCTAGAGAAAACTCTCCTGTGCGTTCACTTTTGAGGCTACACGCTTAGACATACACGCAGAACCAAAGCTATTTGAGTCACAACGTGTTGTTTAGGAAAAACAAGATAATTTCGCACGATGGGGTATTTCCTTAATACGTGGTTTTCTGACAAATTTTGACGAAAGAAAATTCTCCTGTGGGATCTCTTTTGAGGCTACACGCCACACCAGATCTTTTCGAGTTACAACGCCTTGTTTAGGAGATACAAGCTAATTTTGTACGATGCGTTATTTCTTCTCGTAAAGTGTTTCCAATACGTACGTATTTGTCTTTACTCTGCAACACTGTATTTCCTTATAACGTGGTATTCTTATATATTCTTTCGAGAGAAAACTCTCCTGTGCTTTCTCTTTGAGCTGACACGTTTAGACATACACGCAACACCAAAGCTTTTCGAGTTAAAACGTGTTGTTAGGGAAACACAAGATAATTTCGCACGATGCGGGATTTCCTTAAAACGTGGTTTTCTGACAAATTTTGACGAAAGAAAATTCTCCTGTGGGTTCTCTTTTGAGGCTACACATTTCAACGTACATGCCACACCAAATCTTTTCGAGTTACAGCGTGTTGTTTAGGAAATACAAGCTAATTTTGTACGATGTATTATTCCTTCTCGTAAAGTGTTTCCAATACGTATGGATCTGTCTTTACTCTGCAACACTGTATTTCCTTATAACGTGGTATTCTTACATATTCTTTCGAGAGAATACTCTACTGTGCATTCTCTTTTGAGGCTACACGCTTAGACATACACGCAACACCAAAGCTTTTCGAGTTACAACGTGTTGTTTAGCAAAAACAAAATAATTTCGCACGATGCGGGATTTCCTTAAAACGTGGTTTTCTGAAAAAATTTTGATGAAAGAAAATACTCCTGTGGGTTCTCTTTTGAGGCTACACGTTTAGATGTAAACACCACATCAAATCCTTTTGAGTCACAACGTGTTGTTTAGGAGATACAAGCTAATTTTATACCATGCGTTATTTCTTCTCGTAAAGTGTTTCCAATACGTACATATTTGTCTTTACTCTGCAACACTGTATTTCCATATATCGTGGTTTTCTTACATATTCTTTCGAGAGAAACCTCTCCTGTGCGTTCTCTTTTGAGGCTACATGCTTAGACATACACGCAACACCAAAGCTTTTCGAGTTACAACGTGTTGTTTTGGAAAAACAAAATAATTTCTCACGATGCGGGATTTCCTTAAAACGTGGTTTTCTGAAAAATTTTGACGAAAGAAAATACTCCTGTGGGTTCTCTTTTGAGGCTACACGTTTAGACGTACATGCCACACGAAATCCTTTTGAGTCACAACGTGTTGTTTAGGAGATACAAGCTAATTTTGTAGATGCGTTATTTCTTCTCGTTAAGAGTTTCCAATACGTACATATTTGTCTTTACTCTGCAATACTGTATTTCCATATATCGTGGTTTTCTTACATATTCTTTCGAGAGAAACCTCTCCTGTGCGTTCTCTTTTGAGGCTACATGCTTAGACATACACGCAACACCAAAGCTTGTCGAGTTACAACGTGTTGTTTTGGAAAAACAAAATAATTTCGCACGATGCGGGATTTCCTTAAAACGTGGTTGTCTGACAAATTTTGACGAAAGAAAATTCTCCTGTGGGTTCTCTTTTGAGGCTACATGTTTAGACGTACACGCCACATGAAATCTTTTCCAGTTACAACGTGTTGTTTAGGAGATACAAGCTAATTTTGTAGATGCGTTATTTCTTCTCGTTAAGTGTTTCCAATACGTATGTATTTGTCTTTACTCTGCAACACTGTATTACCTTATAACGTGGTATTCTTACATATTCTTTCGAGAGAAAACTCTCCTGTGCATTCTCTTTAGAGGCCACACGTTTAGACATACACGCAACCCAAAAGCTTTTCGAGTTATAACGTGTTGTTTAGGAAAAACAAGATAATTTCGCATGATGCAGGATTTCCTTAAAACGTGGTTTTCTCAAAAAATTTTGACGAAAGAAAATTCTCCTGTGGGTTCTCTTTTGAGGCTACACGTTTAGATGTAAACACCACACCAAACCTTTTCGAGTTACAACGTGTTGTTTAGGAGATACAAGCTAATTTTTTACCATGCGTTATTTCTTCTCATAAAGTGTTTCCAATATATACATATTGGTCTTTACTCTGCAACACTGTATTTCCAAATAACGTGGTATTCTTACATATTCTTTCGAGAGAAAACTCTCCTGTGCATTCTCTTCTGAGGCTACACGCTTAGACATACACGCAATACCAAAGCTTTTCGAGTAAGAACGTGTTGTTTAGGAATAACAAGATAATTTCGCACGATGAGGGATTTCCTTAAAACGTGGTTTTCTGACAAATTTTGACGAAAGAAAATTCTCCTGTGGGTTCCCTTTTGGGGCTACATGTTTAGACGTACACGCCACACCAAATCTTTTCGAGTTACAACGTGTTGTTTAGGAGATACAAGCTAATTTTGTACGATACATTATTTCTTCTCGTAAAGTGTTTCCAATAAGTACCTATTTGTCTTTACTCTGCAACACTGTATTTCCTTATAACGTGGTATTCTTACATATTCTTTCAAGAGCAAACTCTTCTGTGCGTTCTCTTCTGAGGCTACATGCTTAGACATACACGCAACACAAAAGCTTTTTGAGTTACAACGTGTTGTTTAGGAAAAACAAGATAATTTTGCACGATGCGGGATTTCCTTAAAAGGTGGTTTTCTGACAAATTTTGACGAAAGAAAATTCTCCTGTGGGTTCTTTTTTGAGGCTACACGTTTAGATGTAAACACCACACCAAATCTTTTCGAGTTACAACGTGTTGTTGAGGAGGTACAAGCTAATTTTTTACCATGAGTTTTTTCCTCTCGTAAAGTGTTTCCATACGTACATATTTGTCTTTACTCTGCAACACTGTATTTCCATATAACGTGGTATTCTTATATATTCTTTCGAGAGAAAACTCTCCTGTGCGTTCTCTTTTGAGGCTACACGCTTAGACATACACGCAACACCAAAACTTTTCGAGGTACAAGGTATTGTTTAGGAAAAACAAGATAATTTCGCACGATGCGGGATTTCCATAAAACGTGGTTTTCTGGAAAATTTTGACGAAAGAAAATTCTCCTGTGGGTTCACTTTTGAGGCTACACGTTTATATGTAAACGCAACAACAAATCTTTTCGAGTTACAACGTGTTGTTTAGGAGATACAAGCTAATTTTTTACCATGCGAGAAGAAATAACGAATGTTGCAGAGTAAAGACAAATACATAAGTATTGGAAACACTTTATGAGAAGAAATAATGCATCGTACAAAATTAGCTTGTATCTCCTAAACAACACGTTGTAACTCGAAAAGAATTGGTGTGGCATGTATGTCTAAAGGTGTAGCCTCAGAAGAGATCCCATAGGAGAATTTTCTTTCATCAACATTTTTCAGAAAATCACGTTTTAAGGAAATCCCGCATCGTGCGAAATTATCTTGTTTTTCCTAAACAACACGTTGTAACTCGAAGAGCTTTGGTGTTGCATGTATGTCTTAGTGTGTAGCCTCAAAAGGGAACACACAGGATAGTTTTCTCTCGAAAGAATATGTAAGAATACCACGAATAAGGAAATACAGTGTTGCAGAGTAAAGACAAATACGTACGTATAGGAAACACTTTACTAGAAGAATTAACGCGTCTTACAAAATAAGCATGTATCTCCTTAACAACACGTTGTAACTCGAAAAGATTTGGTGTGGCATGTATATCTAAACGTGTAGCCTCAAATGAGAACCCACAGGAGAATTTTCTTTCGTCAAAATTTTTCAGAAAACCACGTTTTAAGGAAATCCCGCATCATGCCAAATCATCTTCTTTTTCCTAAACAACATGTTTAACTCGAAAAGCTTTGGTGTTGCGTGTAGGTCTAAGCGTGGAACCTCAAAAGAGAAGGCACAGGAGAGTTTTCTCTCGAAAGAACACGTAAGAATTCAACGTTATAAGGAAATACAGTGTTGAAGAGTAAAGACAAATACATATGTATTGGAAACACTTTGCAAGAAGAAATAATGCATCGTACAAAATTAGCTTGTATCTCCTAAACAACACGTTGTAACTCGAAAAGATTTGGTGTGACGTGTACGTCTAAACGTGTAGCCTCAAAAGAGAACCGACAGGAGAATTTTCTTTCATCAAAATTTGTCAGAAACCACGTTTTAAGGAAATCCCGCATCGTGCGAAATCATCTTTTTCCTAAACAACATGTTGTAACTCGAAAAGCTTTGGTGTTGCGTGTATGTCTAAGTGTGGAGCCTGAAAAGAGAAGGCACAGAAGAGTTTTCTCTCGAAAGAATATGTAAGAATACCACATTATAAGGAAATAAAATTTTGCAGAGTAAAGGCAAATAAGTACAAATTGGAAATATTTTACGGGATGAAATAACGCATCGTACAAAATTAGCTTGTATCTCCTAAACAACACGTTGTAACTCGAAAAGATTTGGTGTGAGGTGTATGTCTAAACGTGTAACCTCAAAAGAGAACTGACAGGAGAATTTTCTTTCATCAAAATTTGTCAGAAACCACGTTTTAAGGAAATCTCGCATCGTGCGAAATTATCTTATTTTTCCTAAACAACACATTGTAACTCGAAAACCTTTGCTGTTGCGTGTATGTGTAAGCATGTAGCCTCAAAAGAGAACACCCAGGAGAGTTTTCTCTCGAAAGAATATGTAAGAATACTACGTTATAAGGAAATACAGTGTTGCAGAGTAAAGACAAATACGTACGTATTGGAAACACTTTAAGAGAAGAAATAACGTGTCGTACAAAATTAGCTTGTATCTCCTAAACAACACGTTGGAACTCGAAAAGATTTGGTGAGGCTCGTAGGTCTACACGTGTAGCCTCAAAAGAGAACCCACAGGAGAACTTTCTTTCTTCAAAATTTGTCAGAAAACCACGTTTTAAGGAAATCCCGCATCGTGCAATATTATCTTGTTTTTCCTAAACAACACGTTGTAACTCGAAAAGCTTTGGTGTTGCGTGTATGTCTAAGCGTGTAGCCTCTAAAGAGAACGCACAGGAGAGTTTTCTCTCGAAAGAACATGTAAGAATACAACGTTATAAGAAAATACAGTTTTGCAGTGTAAAGACAAATACGTATGTATTGGAAACACTTTACGAGAAGAAATAATGCATCTTACACAATTATCTTGTATCTCCTAAACAACACGTGGTATCTCGAAAGGATTTGGTGTGGTGTGTATGTCTACATGTGTAGCCTCAAAAGAGAACCCACAGGAGAATTTTCTTTCGTCAAAATTTGTCAGAAAACCACGATTTAAGGAAATCCCGCAAGGTGCAATATTATCTTCTTTTTCGTAAACAACACGTTGTAACTCGAAACGCTTTGGTGTTGCCTGTATGTCTAAGTGTGTAGCCTCAAAAGGGAATGCCCAGGATAGTTTTCTCTAGTAAGAATACCTAAGAATACCACATTATAATGAAATACAGTATTGCAGAGTAAAGACAAATACATACGTATTGGAATCACTTAATGAGAAGAATTAACGCATCGAACAAAATTAGCTTGTATCTCCTAAACAACACATTGTAACTCGAAAAGATTTGATGTGGCGTGTACGTCTAAACGTGTAGCCTCAAAAGAGAACCCACAGGAGAATTTTCTTTCGTTAAAATTTTTCAGAAAACCACGTATTAAGGAAATCCCGCATCGTGCGAAATCATCTTCTTTTTCCTAAACAACATGTTGTAACTCGAAAAGCTTTAGTGTTGCGTGTATGTCTAAGCGTGGAGCCTCAATAGAGAAGGCACAGGAGAGTTTTCTTTCAAAAGAATAGGTAAGAATACCACGTTATAAGGAAATACAGTGTTGTAGAGTCAACAAAAATACATATGTATTGGAAACACTTTAGTAGAAGAAGTAACGCATCATACAAAATTAGCTTGTATCTCCTAAACAACACGTTATAACTCGAAAAGATTTGGTGTGACGTGTACGTCTAAACGTGTAGCCTCAAAAGAGAACCCACAGGAGAATTTTCTTTCATCAAAATTTGTCAGAAACCACGTTTTAAGGAAATCTCGCATCGTGCGAAATTATCTTATTTTTCCTAAACAACACATTGTAACTCGAAAACCTTTGCTGTTGCGTGTATGTCTAAGCATGTAGCCTCAAAAGAGAACACCCAGGAGAGTTTTCTCTCGAAAGAATATGTAAGAATACTACCTTATAAGGAAATACAGTGTTGCAGAGTAAAGACAAATACGTACGTATTGGAAACACTTTAAGAGAAGAAATAACACATCGTACAAAATTAGCTTGTATCTCCTAAACAACACGTTGTAACTCGAAAAGATTTGGTGTGGTGTATTGTTTAGGAGATACAAGCTATTTTTGTACGATGCTTTATTTCATCTCGTAAAGTTTATGGGTTTCCAATACATATGTATTTGTCTTTACTTTGCAACACTGTATTTCCTTTTAACGTGGTATTCTTACAAATTCTATCGAGATACAACTCTCCTGTGTGTTCTCTTTTGAGGCTACACGCTTAGACATACACGCAACACCAAAGCTTTTCGAGTTACAACATGTTGTTTAGGAAAAACAAGATAATTTCGCACGATGCGGGATTTCCTTAAAACGTGGTTTTCTGAAAAATTTTGACGAAATAAAATTCTCCTGTGGGTTCTCTTTTGAGGCTACACGTTTAGACGTACAGGCCACACCAAATCTTTTTAAGTTACAACGTGTTGTTTAGGAGATACAAGCTAATTTTGTACGATGCGTTATTTCTTCTCGTAAAGTTTTTCCAATACGTAAGTATTTCTCTTTACAACACTGTGTTTCATAATAACGTGGTATTCTTACATATTCTTTCGAGAAAAAAACTCTCCTTTGCATTCTCTTTTGAGGCTACACGCTTAGACATACACGCAACAACAAAGCTTTTCGAGTTACAACGTGTTGTTTCGGAAAAACAAGATAATTTCGCACGATGCGGGATTTCCATAAAACGTGGTTTTCTGACAAATTTTGACTAAAGAAAGTTCTCCTGTGCATTGCCATTTGAGGCTACAGGTTTAGAAGTACACGCCACACCAAATCTTTTCGAGTTACAACTTGTTGTTTAGGTGATACAAGCTAATTTTTTATGAAGCGTTATTTCTTCTTGTAAAGTGTGTCCAATACGTAATTAATTGTCTTTACTCTGCAACACTGTATTTCCTTATAACGTGGTATTCTTACATATTCTTTCGAGGGAAAACTCTCCTGTGCGTTTTCTTTTGGGCTACACGCTTAGACATACACGCAACGCCAAAGCTTTTCGAGTTACAACGTGTTGTTTAGGAAAAACAAGATAATTTCGCACGATGCAAGATTTCCATAAAACGTGGTTTTCTGAAAATTTTTGACGAAAGAAAGTTCTCCTGTGGGTTCTCTTTTGAGGCTACATGTTTAGACGTACACGTCACACCAAATCTTTTCGAGTTACAACGTGTTGTTTAGGAGATAAAGCTGAATTTGTACGATGCGTTATTTCTTCTCATAAAGTGTTTCCAATAAGTACTTATTTGTCTTTACCCTGCAAAATTGTATTTCCTTATAACGTGGTATTCTTACATATTCTTTCGAGAGAAAACTCTCCTGTGCCTTCTCTTTTCAGGCTCCACACTTACACATACACGCAACACCAAAGCTTTTCGAGTTACAACATGTTGTTTAGGAAAAAGAAGATGATTTCGCATGATGCGGGATATCCTTAAAACGTGGTTTTCTGAAAAATTTTGACAAAAGAAAATTCTCCTGTGGGTTCTCTTTTGAGGCTACACGTTTAGACGTACATGCCACACCAAATCTTTTCGAGTTACAACGTGTTGTTTAGGAGATACAAGCTAATTTTGCACGATGTGTTTATTCTTCTCGTAAAGTTTTTCCAACACATACGTATTTGTCTTTACTCTGCAACATTGTATATCCTTATAACGTGGTATTCTTACATATTCTTTCGATAGAAAACTATCCTGTGCGTTCCATTTTGAGGCTACACACTTAGACATACAGGCAACACCAAAGCTTTTCGAGTTACAATGTGTTGTTTATGAAAAATAAGATAATTTCGCACGATGCGGGATTTCCTTAAAACGTGGTATTCTTACAAATTTTGACGAAAGAAAATTCTCCTGTGGGTACTCTTTTGACGCTACACGTTTAGAGGTACACGCCACACCAAATCCTTTCGAGTTACCACGTGTTGTTTAGGAGATACAAGCTAATTTTGTACGATGCTTTATTTCTTCTCGTAAAGTGTTTCCAAACTTACGTATTTGTCTTTACTCTGCAACACTGTATTTCCTTACAATGTTGAATTCTTACATGTTCTTGCGAGAGAACATTCCTGTGCATTCTCTTTAGAGGCGACATGCTCAGACATACACGCAACACCAAAGCTTTTCGAGTTACAACGTGTTGTTTAGGAAAAAAAAGATAATTTTGCACGATCCAGATATCCTTAAAACGTGGTTTTCTGACAAATGTTGACGAAAGAAAGTTCTCCTGTGCATTGCCTTTTGAGGCTACAGGTTTAGACGTACATGCCACACCAAATCTTTTCGAGTTACAACTTGTTGTTTATGAGATACAAGCAAATTTTTTCGATGCGTTATTTCTTCTTGTAAAGTGTTTCCAATATGTAAGTATTTGTCTTTATTCTACAACACTGTATTTCCTTATAACGTGGTATTCTTACATATTCTTTCAAGAGAAAACTCTCCTGTGAGTTCTCTTTTGAGGCTACACGCTTAGACATACACGCAACACCAAAGCTTTTCGAGTTACAACGTGTTGTTTAGGAGATACAAGTTAATTTTGTACGATGCGTTATTTCTTGTCGTAAAGTGTTTCCAATATGTACTTAATTGTCTTTACTCTGCAACACTGTATTTCCTTATAACGTGGTATTCTTACATATTCTTTCGAGAGAAAACTCTACTGTGCGTTCTCTTTAGAGGCTACACGCATAGACATACACGCAACGCCAAAGCTTTTCGAGTTACAACGTGTTGTTTAGGAAAAACAAGATAATTTCGCACGATGCGAGATTTCCATAAAACGTGGTTTTCTGAAAAATTTTGACGAAAGAAAGTTCTCCTGTGGGTTCTCTTTTGAGGCTACACGTTGAGACATACACGTCACACCAAATCTTTTCAAGTTACAACGTGTTGTTTAGGAGATACAAGCTAATTTTGTACGATGCGTTATTTCTTCTCATAAAGTGTTTCCAATAAGTACTTATTTGTCTTTACTCTGCAAAATTGTATTTCCTTATAACGTGGTATTCTTGCATATTCTTTCGAGAGAAAACTCTCCTGTGCCTTCTCTTTTGAGGCTCCACACTTACATATACACGCAACACCAAAGCTTTTCGAGTTACAACATGTTGTTTAGGAAAAAGAAGATGATTTCGCATGATGCGGGATTTCCTTAAAACTTGGTTTTCTGAAATATTTTGAAGAAAGAAAATTCTCCTGTGGGTTCTCTTTCGAGGCTACACGTTTAGACGTACATGCCATACCAAATCTTTTCGAGTTACAACGTGTTGTTTAGGAGATACAAGCTAATTTTTTTCGATGCGTTAATTCGTCTCGTAAAGTGTTTCCAGTATGTAAGTATTTGTCTTTACTCTGCAACATTGTATTTCCTTATAACGTGGTATTCTTACATATTCTTTCGAGATAAAACTATCCTGTGCATTCTCTTTTGAGGTTACACGCTTAGACACACACGCAACACCAAAGCTTTTCGAGTTACAACGTGTTGTTTAGGAAAAACAAGATAATTTCGCACGATGCGAGATTTCCTTAAAACCTGGTTTCTGACAAATTTTGATGAAAGAAAATTCTCTTGTGGGTTCTCTGTTGAGGCTACACGTTTAGACGTACATGTCACACCAAATCTTTTAGAGTTACAACGTGTTGTTTAGGAGATACAAGCTAATTTTGTACGATGTGTTATTTCTTCTCATAAAGGGTTTCCAATATGTACTTATTTGTCTTTACTCTGCATAATTGTATTTCCTTATAACGTGGTATTCTTACATAATCTTTCAAGAGAAAACTCTCCTGTGCCTTCTCTTTTGGGGCTAAACGCGTACACATACACGCAACACCAAAGCTTTTTGAGTTACAACATGTTGTTTAGGAAAAAGTAGATGATTTCGCACGATGCGGGATTTCCTTGAAACGTGGTTTTCTGAAAAATTTTAACGAAAGAAAATTCTCCTGTGGGTTCTCTTTTGAGGCTACACGTTTAGACGAACATGCCACACCAAATCTTTTCGAGTTACAACGTGTTGTTTAGGAGATACAAGCTAATTTTTTAGGATGTGTTAATTATTCTCGTAAAGTGTTTCCAAGACTTATGTATTTGTCTTTACTCTGCAACACTGTATTTCCTTATAACGTGGTATTCTTACATATTCTTTCGAGAGAAAACAGTCCCGTGCTTTCCCTTTTGCGGCTACACACTTAGACAAAGAGGCAACACCAAAGCTTTTCGAGTTACAACGTGTTGTTTATGAAAAACAAGATAATTTCGCACGATGCTGGATTTCCTTAAAACGTAGTTTTCTGAAAAATTTTGACGAAAGAAAATTCTTCAGTGGGTTTTCTTTTGAGGCTACATGTTTAGACGTACATGCCACACCAATTCCTTTCGAGTTACCACGTGTTGTTTAGGAGATACAACCTAATTTTGTATGATGCGTTATTTCTTCTCCTAAAGTGTTTCCAATATGTACGTATTTGTCTTTACTCTGCAACACTTTATTTCCTTATGACGTTGTATTCTTACATATTCTTTCAAGAGAAAACTCTACTGTGCGTTCTCTTTAGAGGCTACACACTTAGACATACACGCAACGCCAAAGCTTTTCGAGTTACAACGTGTTGTTTAGGAAAAACAAGATAATTTCGCACGATGCGATATTTCCATAAAACGTGGTTTTCTGAAAAATTTTGACGAAAGAAAGTTCTCCTGTGGGTTCTCTTTTGAGGCTACACGTTGAGACATACACGTCACACCAAATCTTTTCAAGTTACAACGTGTTGTTTAGGAGATACAAGCTAATTTTGTACGATGCGTTATTTCTTCTCATAAAGTGTTTCCAATAAGTACTTATTTGTCTTTACTCTGCAAAATTGTATTTCCTTATAACGTGGTATTCTTGCATATTCTTTTGAGAGAAAACTCTCCTGTGCCTTCTCTTTTGAGGCTCCACACTTACATATACACGCAACACCAAAGCTTTTCGAGTTACAACATGTTGTTTAGGAAAAAGAAGATGATTTCACATGATGCGGGATTTCCTTAAAACTTGGTTTTCTGAAATATTTTGAAGAAAGAAAATTCTCCTGTGGGTTCTCTTTCGAGGCTACACGTTTAGACGTACATGCCATACCAAATCTTTTCGAGTTACAACGTGTTGTTTAGGAGATACAAGCTAATTTTTTTCGATGCGTTAATTCGTCTCGTAAAGTGTTTCCAGTATGTAAGTATTTGTCTTTACTCTGCAACATTGTATTTCCTTATAACGTGGTATTCTTACATATTCTTTCGAGATAAAACTATCCTGTGCATTCTCTTTTGAGGTTACACGCTTAGACACACACGCAACACCAAAGCTTTTCGAGTTACAACGTGTTGTTTAGGAAAAACAAGATAATTTCGCACGATGCGAGATTTCCTTAAAACCTGGTTTCTGACAAATTTTGATGAAAGAAAATTCTCTTGTGGGTTCTCTGTTGAGGCTACACGTTTAGACGTACATGTCACACCAAATCTTTTAGAGTTACAACGTGTTGTTTAGGAGATACAAGCTAATTTTGTACGATGTGTTATTTCTTCTCATAAAGGGTTTCCAATATGTACTTATTTGTCTTTACTCTGCATAATTGTATTTCCTTATAACGTGGTATTCTTACATAATCTTTCAAGAGAAAACTCTCCTGTGCCTTCTCTTTTGGGGCTACACGCGTACACATACACGCAACACCAAAGCTTTTTGAGTTACAACATGTTGTTTAGGAAAAAGTAGATGATTTCGCACGATGCGGGATTTCCTTGAAACGTGGTTTTCTGAAAAATTTTAACGAAAGAAAATTCTCCTGTGGGTTCTCTTTTGAGGCTACACGTTTAGACGAACATGCCACACCAAATCTTTTCGAGTTACAACGTGTTGTTTAGGAGATACAAGCTAATTTTTTAGGATGTGTTAATTATTCTCATAAAGTGTTTCCAAGACTTACGTATTTGTCTTTACTCTGCAACACTGTATTTCCTTATAACGTGGTATTCTTACATATTCTTTCGAGAGAAAACAGTCCCGTGCTTTCCCTTTTGCGGCTACACACTTAGACAAAGAGGCAACACCAAAGCTTTTCGAGTTACAACGTGTTGTTTATGAAAAACAAGATAATTTCGCACGATGCTGGATTTCCTTAAAACGTAGTTTTCTGAAAAATTTTGACGAAAGAAAATTCTTCAGTGGGTTTTCATTTGAGGCTACATGTTTAGACGTACATGCCACACCAATTCCTTTCGAGTTACCACGTGTTGTTTAGGAGATACAACCTAATTTTGTATGATGCGTTATTTCTTCTCGTAAAGTGTTTCCAATATGTACGTATTTGTCTTTACTCTGCAACACTGTATTTCCTTATAACGTTTTATTCTTACATATTCTTTCGAGAGAAAACTCTCCTGTGCGTTCTCTTTACAGGCTACACGCTTAGACATACACGCAACGCCAAAGCTTTTTGAGTTACAATGTGTCGTTTAGGAAAAACAAGATAATTTCGCACGATGCGAGGTTTCCATAAAACGTGGTTGTCTGAAAAATTTTGACGAAAGAAAGTTCTCCTGTGGGTTCTCTTTTGAGGCTACACGTGTAGAGGTACGAGCCACACCAAATCTTTTCGAGTTACAATGTGTTGTTTATGAGATACAAGCTAATTTTGTACGATGCATTATTTCTTCTCTTAAAGTGTTTCCAATAGTATTTGTCTGTACTCTGCAACATTATATTTCCTTATAACGTGGTATTCTTTCATATTCTTTCGAGAGAAAACTCTCCTGTGCCTTCTCTTTTGAGGCTCCACGCTTAGACATACAGGCAACACCAAAGCTTTTCGAGTTACATCGTGTTGTTTATGGAAAACAAGATAATTTTGCAAGATGCGGGATTTCTTTAAAACGTGGTTTTCTGACAAATTTTGACTAAAGAAAATTCTCCTGTGGCTTCTCTTTTGAGGCTACACGTTTAGACGTGCACGCCACACCAAATCCTTTCGAGTTACCACGTGTTGTTTAAGAGATACAAGCTAATTTTGTATGATGCGTTATTTCTTTTCGTAAAGTGGTTCCAATACGTATGTATTTGTCTTTACTCTGCAACACTGTATTTCCTTATAACGGTGTATTCTTACATGTTCTTTCGAGAGAAAACTCTCCTGTGCATTCTCTTTAGAGGCTACATGCTCAGACATACACGCAACACCAAAGCTTTTCGAGTTACAACGTGTTGTTTAGGAAAAACAAGATAATTTTGCACGATGCGGGATTTCCTTAAAACGTGGTTTTCTGACAAATTTTGACGAAAGAAAGTTCTCCTGTGGGTTCTCTTTTGAGGCTACACGTGTAGCCGTATGAGCCATACCAAATATTTTTGAGTTACAACGTGTTGTTTAGGAGATACAAGCAAATATTGTACGATGCGCTATTTCTTCTCGTAAAGTGTTTCCAATACTTACATATTTGTCTTTACTCTGCAACACTGTATTTCCTTATAACATGGTATTCTTACATATTCTTTCGAGGGAAAACTGTCCTGTGCAGTCTCTTTTGAGGCTACACGATTAGACAAGCACGCAACACCAAAGCTTTTCGAGTTACAACATGTTGTTTAGGAAAAAAAAGATGATTTCGCACGATGAGGGATTTCCTAAAAACCTGGTTTTCTGAAAAATTTTGACGAAAGAAAATTCTCCTTTGGGTTCGCTTTTGAGGCTACATATTTAGACGTACAGGTCACACCAAATCTTTTCGAGTTACAACGTGTTGTTTAGGAGATACAAGCTAATTTTTTATAATGCATTAATTCTCGTAAAGTGTTTCCAATACGTACGTATTTGTCTTTACTCTGCAACACTGTATTTCCTTATAACGTGGTATTCTTAAATATTCTTTCGAGAGAAAACTATCCTGTGCATTGCCTTTTGAGGCTAAACACTTAGACATATAGGCAACACCAAAGCTTTTTGAGTTACAACGTGTTGTTTTTAAAATACAAGATAATTTCGCACGATGCTGGATTTCCTTACAACATGGTTTTCTGACAAATTTTGACGAAAGAAAATTATTCTGTTGGTTCTCTTTTGAAGCTTCACGTTCAGATGTGCACGCCACACCTAATCCTTTCGAGTTACCACGTGTTGTTTAGGAGATACAAGCTAATTTTGTACGATGCTTTATTTCTTCTCGTAAAGTGTGTCCAATACGTACGTAATTGTCTTTATTCTGCAACACTGTATTTCCTTATAATGTGGTATTCTTACACATGCATTGGGTAAGGAAAATTCTCCTTTGGGTTCTCTTTTGAGGCTACATATTTAGACGTACAGGTCACACCAAATCTTTTCGAGTTACAACGTGTTGTTTAGGAGATACAAGCTAATTTTTTATATTGCATTAATTCTCGTAAAGTGTTTCCAATACGTACATATTTGTCTTTACTCTGCAACACTGTATTTCCTTATAACGTGGTATTCTTACACATGCTTTCGAGAGAAAACTATCTTGTGCGTTCCCTTTTGAGGCTACACATTTAGACATACAGGCAACACCAAAGCTTTTCAAGTTACAACGTGTTGTTTATGAAAAACAAGATAATTTCGCACGATGCGGGATTTCCTTAAAACTTGGTGTTCTGACAAATTTTGATGAAAGAAAATTCTCCTGTGGGTTCTCTTTTGAGGCTACATGTTTAGACGTGCATGCCACATGAAATCCTTTCGAATTATCACGTGTTGTTTAGGAGATACAAGCTAATTTTGTACGATGCGTTATTTCTTCTCGTAAAGTGTTTCCAATATGTACGTATTTGTCTTTACTCTGCAACACTGTATTTCCTTATAACATTGTATTCTTACATGTTCTTTCGAGAGAAAACTCTCCTGTGCATTCTCTTTAGAGGCTACACGCTTAGATATACACGTAACACCAAAGCTTTTCGAGTTACAACGTGTTGTTTAGGAAAAAGAAGATAATTTTGCACGATGCGGGATATCCTTAAAACGTGGTTTTCTGAAAATTTTAACGAAAGAAAGTTCTCCTGTGCGTTGTCCTTTGAGGCTACAGGTTTAGACGTACACGCCACACCAAATCTTTTCGAGTTATAACTTGTTGTTTAGGAGATACAAGCAAATATTGTTCGATTCGTTATTTCTTCTTGTAAAGTGTGTCCAATACGTGCTTAATTGTCTTTAATCTGCAACACTGTATTTCCTTATAACGTGGTATTCTTACATATTCTTTCGAGGGAAACGTCTCCTGTGCGTTCTCTTTTGGGCTACACGCTTAGACATACACGCAATGCCAAAGCTTTTCGAGTTACATGTTGTTTAGGAAAAACAAGATAATTTCGCATGATGCTAGATTTCCATAAAACGTGGTTTTCTGAAAAATTTTGACGAAAGAAAGTTCTCCTGTGGGTTCTCTTTTGAGGCTACATGTTTAGACGTACACGTCACACCAAATCTTTTCGAGTTACAACGTGCTGTTTAGGAGATATAAGCTAATTTTGTACAATGCGTTATTTCTTCTCATAAAGTGATTCCAATAAGTACTTATTTGTCCTTACTCTGCAAAATTGTATTTCCTTATAACGTGGTATTCTTACATATTCTTTTGAGAGAAAACTCTCCTGTGCCTTCTCTTTTGAGGCTCCACGCTTACACATACACGCAACACCAAAGCTTTTCGAGTTACAACATGTTGCTTTGGAAAAAGAAGATGATTTCGCACGATGCGGGATTTCCTTAAAACGTGGTTTTCTGAAAAATTTTGAAGAAAGAAAATTCTCCTGTGGGTTCTCTTTTGAGGCTACACGTTTAGATGTACACGGCACACCGAATCTTTTCGAGTTACAACGTGTTGTTTCGGAGATACAAGCTAATTTTGTAAGATGCGTTACTTCTGCTCATAAAGTTTTCCAATACTTACTTATCTGTCTTTACTCTGCAACACTGTGTTTCCTTATAACGTTGTATTCTTACATATTCTTTTGAGAGAAAACTCTCCTGTGTGTTCTCTTTAGAGGCTACACGCTTAGACATACACGCAACGCCAAAGCTTTTTGAGTTACAATGTGTCGTTTAGGAAAAACAAGATAATTTCGCACGATGCGAGATTTCCATAAAACGTGGTTGTCTAAAAAATTTTGACGAAAGAAAGTTCTCCTGTGGGTTCTCTTTTGAGGCTACACGTGTAGAGGTAAGAGCCACACCAAATCTTTTCTAGTTACAACGTGTTGTTTAGGAGATACAAGCTAATTTTGTACGATGCATTATTTCTTCTCTTAAAGTGTTTCCAATAGTATTTGTCTGTACTCTGCAACATTATATTTCCTTATAACGTGGCATTCTTACATATTCTTTCGAGAGAAAACTCTCCTGTGCCTTTTCTGTTTTTAGGCTCCACGCTTAGACATACAGGCAACACCAAAGCTTTTCGAGTTACAGCGTTTTGTTTATGGAAAACAAGATAATTTTGCACGATGCGGGATTTCCTTAAAACGTGGTTTTCTGACAAATTTTGACTAAAGAAAATTCTCCTGTGGCTTCTCTTTTGAGGCTACACGTTTAGACGTGCACACCACACCAAATCCTTTCGAGTTACCACGTGTTGTTTAAGAGATACAAGCTAATTTTGTATGATGCGTTATTTCTTTTCATAAAGTGGTTCCAATACGTATGTATTTGTCTTTACTCTGCAACACTGTATTTCCTTATAACGTTGTATTCTTACATGTTCTTTCGAGAGAACACTCTCCTGTGCATTCTCTTTAGAGGCTACATGCTCAGACATACACGCAACACCAAAGCTTTTCGAGTTACAACGTGTTGTTTAGGAAAAACAAGATAATTTTGCACGATGCGGGATTTCCTTAAAACGTGGTTTTCTGACAAATTTTGACGAAAGAAAGTTCTCCTGTGGGTTCTCTTTTGAGGCTACACGTGTAGCCGTACGAGCCACACCAAATATTTTTGAGTTACATCGTGTTGTTTAGGAGATACAAGCAAATATTGTACGATGCGCTATTTCTTCTCGTAAAGTGTTTCCAATACATACATATTTGTCTTTACTCTGCAACACTGTATTTCCTTATAACATGGTATTCTTACATATTCTTTCGAGGGAAAACTCTCCTGTGCATTCTCTTTTGAGGCTACACGATTAGACAAGCAAGCAACACCAAAGCTTTTCGAGTTACAACATGTTGTTTAGGAAAAAGAAGATGATTTCGCACGATGGGGGATTTCCTAAAAACCTGGTTTTCTGAAAAATTTTGACGAAAGAAAATTCTCCTTTGGGTTCTCTTTTGAGGCTACATATTTAGACGTACAGGTCACACCAAATCTTTTCGAGTTACAACGTGTTGTTTAGGAGATACAAGCTAATTTTTTATAATGCATTAATTCTCGTAAAGTGTTTCCAATACGTACGTATTTGTCTTTACTCTGCAACACTGTATTTCCTTATAACGTGGTATTCTTACATATTCTTTCGAGAGAAAACTATCCTGTGCATTGCCTTTTGAGGCTAAACACTTAGACGTGCAGGCAACACCAAAGCTTTTTGAGTTACAACGTGTTGTTTTTAAAATACAACATAATTTCGCACGATGCTGGATTTCCTTACAACACGGTTTTCTGACAAATTTTGACGAAAGAAAATTATTCTGTTGGTTCTCTTTTGAAGCTTCACGTTTAGATGTGCACGCCACACCTAATCCTTTCGTGTTACACGTGTTGTTTAGGAGATACAAGCTAATTATGTACGATGCTTTATTTCTTCTCGTAAAGTGTGTCCAATACGTACGTATTTGTCTTTATTCTGCAACACTGTATTTCCTTATAACGTGGTATTCTTACACATTCTTTCGAGAGAAAACTATCTTGTGCGTTCCCGTTTGAGGTTACACACTTAGACATACAGTCAACACCAAAGCTTTTCAAGTTACAACGTGTTGTTTATGAAAAACAAGATAATTTTGCACGATGCGGGATTTCCTTAAAACTTGGTCTTCTGACAAATTTTGACGAAAGAAAATTCTCCTGTGGGTTCTCTTTTGAGGCTACATGTTTAGACGTGCATGCCACATGAAATCCTTTCGAATTATCACGTGTTGTTTAGGAGATATAAGCTAATTTTGTACGATGCGTTATTTCTTCTAGTAAAGTGTTTCCAATATGTACGTATTTGTCTTTACTCTGCAACACTGTATTTCCTTATAACATTGTATTCTTACATGTTCTTTCGAGAGAAAACTCTCCTGTGCATTCCCTTTAGAGGCTACACGCTTAGATATACACGTAACACCAAAGCTTTTCGAATTACAACGTGTTGTTTAGGAAAAACAAGATAATTTTGCACGATGCGGGATATCCTTAAAACGTGATTTTCTGACAAATTTTAACGAAAGAAAGTTCTCCTGTGCGTTGTCCTTTGAGGCTACAGGTTTAGACGTACACGCCACACCAAATCTTTTCGAGTTATAACTTGTTGTTTAGGAGATACAAGCAAATATTGTTCGATGCGCTATTTCTTCTTGTAAAGTGTGTCCAATACGTGCTTAATTGTCTTTACTCTGCAACACTGTATTTCCTTATAACGTGGTATTCTTACATATTCTTTCGAGGGAAACGTCTCCTGTGCGTTCTCTTTTGGGCTACACGCTTAGACATACACGCAATGCCAAAGCTTTTCGAGTTACAACATGCTGTTTAGGAAAAACAAGATAATTGCGCATGATGCTAGATTTCCATAAAACGTGGTTTTCTGAAAAATTTTGACGAAAGAAAGTTCTCCTGTGGGTTCTCTTTTGAGGCTACATGTTTAGACGTACACGTCACACCAAATCTTTTCGAGTTACAACCTGTTGTTTAGGAGATATAAGCTAATTTTGTACGATGCGTTATTTCTTCTCATAAAGTGATTCCAATAAGTACTTATTTGTCCTTACTCTACAAAATTGTATTTCCTTATAGCGTGGTATTCTTACATATTCTTTTGAGAGAAAACTCTCCTGTGCCTTCTCTTTTGAGGCTCCACGCTTACACATACACGCAACACCAAAGCTTTTCGAGTTACAACATGTTGCTTTGGAAAAAGAAGATGATTTCGCACGATGCGGGATTTCCTTAAAACGTGGTTTTCTGAAAAATGTTGAAGAATGAAAATTCTCCTGTGGGTTATCTTTTGAGGCTACACGTTTAGACGTACACGGCACACCGAATCTTTTCGAGTTACAACGTGTTGTTTCGGAGATACAAGCTAATTTTGTAAGATGCGTTACTTCTGCTCGTAAAGTTTTCCAATACGTACTTATCTGTCTTTACTCTGCAACACTGCATTTCCTTATAACGTTGTATTCTTACATTTTCTTTTGAGAGAAAACTCTCCTGTGCGTTCTCTTTAGAGGCTACACGCTTAGACATACACGCAACGCCAAAGCTTTTTGAGTTACAATGTGTCGTTTAGGAAAAACAAGATAATTTCGCACGATGCGAGATTTCCATAAAACGTGGTTGTCTAAAAAATTTTGACGAAAGAAAGTTCTCCTGTGGGTTCTCTTTTGAGGCTACACGTGTAGAGGTAAGAGCCACACCAAATCTTTTCTAGTTACAACGTGTTGTTTAGGAGATACAAGCTAATTTTGTACGATGCATTATTTCTTCTCTTAAAGTGTTTCCAATAGTATTTGTCTGTACTCTGCAACATTATATTTCCTTATAACGTGGCATTCTTACATATTCTTTCGAGAGAAAACTCTCCTGTGCCTTTTCTGTTTTTAGGCTCCACGCTTAGACATACAGGCAACACCAAAGCTTTTCGAGTTACAGCGTTTTGTTTATGGAAAACAAGATAATTTTGCACGATGCGGGATTTCCTTAAAACGTGGTTTCTGACAAATTTTGACTAAAGAAAATTCTCCTGTGGCTTCTCTTTTGAGGCTACACGTTTAGACGTGCACGCCACACCAAATCCTTTCGAGTTACCACGTGTTGTTTAAGAGATACAAGCTAATTTTGTATGATGCGTTATTTCTTTTCATAAAGTGGTTCCAATACGTATGTATTTGTCTTTACTCTGCAACACTGTATTTCCTTATAACGGTGTATTCTTACATGTTCTTTCGAGAGAAAACTCTCCTGTGCATTCTCTTTAGAGGCTACATGCTCAGACATACACGCAACACCAAAGCTTTTCGAGTTACAACGTGTTGTTTAGGAAAAACAAGATAATTTTGCACGATGCGGGATTTCCTTAAAACGTGGTTTTCTGACAAATTTTGACGAAAGAAAGTTCTCCTGTGGGTTCTCTTTTGAGGCTACACGTGTAGCCGTATGAGCCACACCAAATATTTTTGAGTTACAACGTGTTGTTTAGGAGATACAAGCAAATATTGTACGATGCGCTATTTCTTCTCGTAAAGTGTTTCCAATACTTACATATTTGTCTTTACTCTGCAACACTGTATTTCCTTATAACATGGTATTCTTACATATTCTTTCGAGGGAAAACTGTCCTGTGCAGTCTCTTTTGAGGCTACACGATTAGACAAGCACGCAACACCAAAGCTTTTCGAGTTACAACATGTTGTTTAGGAAAAAAAAGATGATTTCGCACGATGAGGGATTTCCTAAAAACCTGGTTTTCTGAAAAATTTTGACGAAAGAAAATTCTCCTTTGGGTTCGCTTTTGAGGCTACATATTTAGACGTACAGGTCACACCAAATCTTTTCGAGTTACAACGTGTTGTTTAGGAGATACAAGCTAATTTTTTATAATGCATTAATTCTCGTAAAGTGTTTCCAATACGTACGTATTTGTCTTTACTCTGCAACACTGTATTTCCTTATAACGTGGTATTCTTAAATATTCTTTCGAGAGAAAACTATCCTGTGCATTGCCTTTTGAGGCTAAACACTTAGACATATAGGCAACACCAAAGCTTTTTGAGTTACAACGTGTTGTTTTTAAAATACAAGATAATTTCGCACGATGCTGGATTTCCTTACAACATGGTTTTCTGACAAATTTTGACGAAAGAAAATTATTCTGTTGGTTCTCTTTTGAAGCTTCACGTTCAGATGTGCACGCCACACCTAATCCTTTCGAGTTACCACGTGTTGTTTAGGAGATACAAGCTAATTTTGTACGATGCTTTATTTCTTCTCGTAAAGTGTGTCCAATACGTACGTAATTGTCTTTATTCTGCAACACTGTATTTCCTTATAACGTGGTATTCTTACACATGCATTGGGTAAGGAAAATTCTCCTTTGGGTTCTCTTTTGAGGCTACATATTTAGACGTACAGGTCACACCAAATCTTTTCGAGTTACAACGTGTTGTTTAGGAGATACAAGCTAATTTTTTATATTGCATTAATTCTCGTAAAGTGTTTCCAATACGTACATATTTGTCTTTACTCTGCAACACTGTATTTCCTTATAACGTGGTATTCTTACACATGCTTTCGAGAGAAAACTATCTTGTGCGTTCCCTTTTGAGGCTACACATTTAGACATACAGGCAACACCAAAGCTTTTCAAGTTACAACGTGTTGTTTATGAAAAACAAGATAATTTCGCACGATGCGGGATTTCCTTAAAACTTGGTGTTCTGACAAATTTTGATGAAAGAAAATTCTCCTGTGGGTTCTCTTTTGAGGCTACATGTTTAGACGTGCATGCCACATGAAATCCTTTCGAATTATCACGTGTTGTTTAGGAGATACAAGCTAATTTTGTACGATGCGTTATTTCTTCTCGTAAAGTGTTTCCAATATGTACGTATTTGTCTTTACTCTGCAACACTGTATTTCCTTATAACATTGTATTCTTACATGTTCTTTCGAGAGAAAACTCTCCTGTGCATTCTCTTTAGAGGCTACACGCTTAGATATACACGTAACACCAAAGCTTTTCGAGTTACAACGTGTTGTTTAGGAAAAAGAAGATAATTTTGCACGATGCGGGATATCCTTAAAACGTGGTTTTCTGACAAATTTTAACGAAAGAAAGTTCTCCTGTGCGTTGTCCTTTGAGGCTACAGGTTTAGACGTACACGCCACACCAAATCTTTTCGAGTTATAACTTGTTGTTTAGGAGATACAAGCAAATATTGTTCGATTCGTTATTTCTTCTTGTAAAGTGTGTCCAATACGTGCTTAATTGTCTTTAATCTGCAACACTGTATTTCCTTATAACGTGGTATTCTTACATATTCTTTCGAGGGAAACGTCTCCTGTGCGTTCTCTTTTGGGCTACACGCTTAGACATACACGCAATGCCAAAGCTTTTCGAGTTACATGTTGTTTAGGAAAAACAAGATAATTTCGCATGATGCTAGATTTCCATAAAACGTGGTTTTCTGAAAAATTTTGACGAAAGAAAGTTCTCCTGTGGGTTCTCTTTTGAGGCTACATGTTTAGACGTACACGTCACACCAAATCTTTTCGAGTTACAACGTGCTGTTTAGGAGATATAAGCTAATTTTGTACAATGCGTTATTTCTTCTCATAAAGTGATTCCAATAAGTACTTATTTGTCCTTACTCTGCAAAATTGTATTTCCTTATAACGTGGTATTCTTACATATTCTTTTGAGAGAAAACTCTCCTGTGCCTTCTCTTTTGAGGCTCCACGCTTACACATACACGCAACACCAAAGCTTTTCGAGTTACAACATGTTGCTTTGGAAAAAGAAGATGATTTCGCACGATGCGGGATTTCCTTAAAACGTGGTTTTTGAAAAATTTTGAAGAAAGAAAATTCTCCTGTGGGTTCTCTTTTGAGGCTACACGTTTAGATGTACACGGCACACCGAATCTTTTCGAGTTACAACGTGTTGTTTCGGAGATACAAGCTAATTTTGTAAGATGCGTTACTTCTGCTCATAAAGTTTTCCAATACTTACTTATCTGTCTTTACTCTGCAACACTGTGTTTCCTTATAACGTTGTATTCTTACATATTCTTTTGAGAGAAAACTCTCCTGTGTGTTCTCTTTAGAGGCTACACGCTTAGACATACACGCAACGCCAAAGCTTTTTGAGTTACAATGTGTCGTTTAGGAAAAACAAGATAATTTCGCACGATGCGAGATTTCCATAAAACGTGGTTGTCTAAAAAATTTTGACGAAAGAAAGTTCTCCTGTGGGTTCTCTTTTGAGGCTACACGTGTAGAGGTAAGAGCCACACCAAATCTTTTCTAGTTACAACGTGTTGTTTAGGAGATACAAGCTAATTTTGTACGATGCATTATTTCTTCTCTTAAAGTGTTTCCAATAGTATTTGTCTGTACTCTGCAACATTATATTTCCTTATAACGTGGCATTCTTACATATTCTTTCGAGAGAAAACTCTCCTGTGCCTTTTCTGTTTTTAGGCTCCACGCTTAGACATACAGGCAACACCAAAGCTTTTCGAGTTACAGCGTTTTGTTTATGGAAAACAAGATAATTTTGCACGATGCGGGATTTCCTTAAAACGTGGTTTTCTGACAAATTTTGACTAAAGAAAATTCTCCTGTGGCTTCTCTTTTGAGGCTACACGTTTAGACGTGCACGCCACACCAAATCCTTTCGAGTTACCACGTGTTGTTTAAGAGATACAAGCTAATTTTGTATGATGCGTTATTTCTTTTCATAAAGTGGTTCCAATACGTATGTATTTGTCTTTACTCTGCAACACTGTATTTCCTTATAACGTTGTATTCTTACATGTTCTTTCGAGAGAACACTCTCCTGTGCATTCTCTTTAGAGGCTACATGCTCAGACATACACGCAACACCAAAGCTTTTCGAGTTACAACGTGTTGTTTAGGAAAAACAAGATAATTTTGCACGATGCGGGATTTCCTTAAAACGTGGTTTTCTGACAAATTTTGACGAAAGAAAGTTCTCCTGTGGGTTCTCTTTTGAGGCTACACGTGTAGCCGCACGAGCCACACCAAATATTTTTGAGTTACAACGTGTTGTTTAGGAGATACAAGCAAATATTGTACGATGCGCTATTTCTTCTCGTAAAGTGTTTCCAATACATACATATTTGTCTTTACTCTGCAACACTGTATTTCCTTATAACATGGTAATCTTACATATTCTTTCGAGGGAAAACTCTCCTGTGCATTCTCTTTTGAGGCTACACGATTAGACAAGCAAGCAACACCAAAGCTTTTCGAGTTACAACATGTTGTTTAGGAAAAAGAAGATGATTTCGCACGATGGGGGATTTCCTAAAAACCTGGTTTTCTGAAAAATTTTGACGAAAGAAAATTCTCCTTTGGGTTCTCTTTTGAGGCTACATATTTAGACGTACAGGTCACACCAAATCTTTTCGAGTTACAACGTGTTGTTTAGGAGATACAAGCTAATTTTTTATAATGCATTAATTCTCGTAAAGTGTTTCCAATACGTACGTATTTGTCTTTACTCTGCAACACTGTATTTCCTTATAACGTGGTATTCTTACATATTCTTTCGAGAGAAAACTATCCTGTGCATTGCCTTTTGAGGCTAAACACTTAGACGTGCAGGCAACACCAAAGCTTTTTGAGTTACAACGTGTTGTTTTTAAAATACAACATAATTTCGCACGATGCTGGATTTCCTTACAACACGGTTTTCTGACAAATTTTGACGAAAGAAAATTATTCTGTTGGTTCTCTTTTGAAGCTTCACGTTTAGATGTGCACGCCACACCTAATCCTTTCGTGTTACACGTGTTGTTTAGGAGATACAAGCTAATTATGTACGATGCTTTATTTCTTCTCGTAAAGTGTGTCCAATACGTACGTATTTGTCTTTATTCTGCAACACTGTATTTCCTTATAACGTGGTATTCTTACACATTCTTTCGAGAGAAAACTATCTTGTGCGTTCCCGTTTGAGGTTACACACTTAGACATACAGTCAACACCAAAGCTTTTCAAGTTACAACGTGTTGTTTATGAAAAACAAGATAATTTTGCACGATGCGGGATTTCCTTAAAACTTGGTCTTCTGACAAATTTTGACGAAAGAAAATTCTCCTGTGGGTTCTCTTTTGAGGCTACATGTTTAGACGTGCATGCCACATGAAATCCTTTCGAATTATCACGTGTTGTTTAGGAGATATAAGCTAATTTTGTACGATGCGTTATTTCTTCTAGTAAAGTGTTTCCAATATGTACGTATTTGTCTTTACTCTGCAACACTGTATTTCCTTATAACATTGTATTCTTACATGTTCTTTCGAGAGAAAACTCTCCTGTGCATTCCCTTTAGAGGCTACACGCTTAGATATACACGTAACACCAAAGCTTTTCGAATTACAACGTGTTGTTTAGGAAAAACAAGATAATTTTGCACGATGCGGGATATCCTTAAAACGTGATTTTCTGACAAATTTTAACGAAAGAAAGTTCTCCTGTGCGTTGTCCTTTGAGGCTACAGGTTTAGACGTACACGCCACACCAAATCTTTTCGAGTTATAACTTGTTGTTTAGGAGATACAAGCAAATATTGTTCGATGCGCTATTTCTTCTTGTAAAGTGTGTCCAATACGTGCTTAATTGTCTTTACTCTGCAACACTGTATTTCCTTATAACGTGGTATTCTTACATATTCTTTCGAGGGAAACGTCTCCTGTGCGTTCTCTTTTGGGCTACACGCTTAGACATACACGCAATGCCAAAGCTTTTCGAGTTACAACATGCTGTTTAGGAAAAACAAGATAATTGCGCATGATGCTAGATTTCCATAAAACGTGGTTTTCTGAAAAATTTTGACGAAAGAAAGTTCTCCTGTGGGTTCTCTTTTGAGGCTACATGTTTAGACGTACACGTCACACCAAATCTTTTCGAGTTACAACCTGTTGTTTAGGAGATATAAGCTAATTTTGTACGATGCGTTATTTCTTCTCATAAAGTGATTCCAATAAGTACTTATTTGTCCTTACTCTACAAAATTGTATTTCCTTATAGCGTGGTATTCTTACATATTCTTTTGAGAGAAAACTCTCCTGTGCCTTCTCTTTTGAGGCTCCACGCTTACACATACACGCAACACCAAAGCTTTTCGAGTTACAACATGTTGCTTTGGAAAAAGAAGATGATTTCGCACGATGCGGGATTTCCTTAAAACGTGGTTTTCTGAAAAATGTTGAAGAATGAAAATTCTCCTGTGGGTTATCTTTTGAGGCTACACGTTTAGACGTACACGGCACACCGAATCTTTTCGAGTTACAACGTGTTGTTTCGGAGATACAAGCTAATTTTGTAAGATGCGTTACTTCTGCTCGTAAAGTTTTCCAATACGTACTTATCTGTCGTTACTCTGCAACACTGCATTTCCTTATAACGTTGTATTCTTACATTTTCTTTTGAGAGAAAACTCTCCTGTGCGTTCTCTTTAGAGGCTACATGCTTAGACATACACGCAACGCCAAAGCTTTTTGAGTTACAATGTGTCGTTTAGGAAAAACAAGATAATTTCGCACGATGCGAGATTTCCATAAAACGTGGTTGTCTAAAAAATTTTGACGAAAGAAAGTTCTCCTGTGGGTTCTCTTTTGAGGCTACACGTGTAGAGGTAAGAGCCATACCAAATCTTTTCTAGTTACAACGTGTTGTTTAGGAGATACAAGCTAATTTTGTACGATGCATTATTTCTTCTCTTAAAGTGTTTCCAATAGTATTTGTCTGTACTCTGCAACATTATATTTCCTTATAACGTGGCATTCTTACATATTCTTTCGAGAGAACACTCTCCTGTGCCTTTTCTGTTTTTAGGCTCCACGCTTAGACATACAGGCAACACCAAAGCTTTTCGAGTTACAGCGTTTTGTTTATGGAAAACAAGATAATTTTGCACGATGCGGGATTTCCTAAAAACGTGGTTTTCTGACAAATTTTGACTAAAGAAAATTCTCCTGTGGCTTCTCTTTTGAGGCTACACGTTTAGACGTGCACGCCACACCAAATCCTTTCGAGTTACCACGTGTTGTTTAAGAGATACAAGCTAATTTTGTATGATGCGTTATTTCTTTTCATAAAGTGGTTCCAATACGTATGTATTTGTCTTTACTCTGCAACACTGTATTTCCTTATAACGTTGTATTCTTACATGTTCTTTCGAGAGAACACTCTCCTGTGCATTCTCTTTAGAGGCTACATGCTCAGACATACACGCAACACCAAAGCTTTTCGAGTTACAACGTGTTGTTTAGGAAAAACAAGATAATTTTGCACGATGCGGGATTTCCTTAAAACGTGGTTTTCTGACAAATTTTGACGAAAGAAAGTTCTCCTGTGGGTTCTCTTTTGAGGCTACACGTGTAGCCGTACGAGCCACACCAAATATTTTTGAGTTACAACGTGTTGTTTAGGAGATACAAGCAAATATTGTACGATGCGCTATTTCTTCTTGTAAAGTGTTTCCAATACATACATATTTGTCTTTACTCTGCAACACTGTATTTCCTTATAACATGGTATTCTTACATATTCTTTCGAGGGAAAACTCTCCTGTGCATTCTCTTTTGAGGCTACACGATTAGACAAGCAAGCAACACCAAAGCTTTTCGAGTTACAACATGTTGTTTAGGAAAAAGAAGATGATTTCGCACGATGGGGGATTTCCTAAAAACCTGGTTTTCTGAAAAATTTTGACGAAAGAAAATTCTCCTTTGGGTTCTCTTTTGAGGCTACATATTTAGACGTACAGGTCACACCAAATCTTTTCGAGTTACAACGTGTTGTTTAGGAGATACAAGCTAATTTTTTATAATGCATTAATTCTCGTAAAGTGTTTCCAATACGTACGTATTTGTCTTTACTCTGCAACACTGTATTTCCTTATAACGTGGTATTCTTACATATTCTTTCGAGAGAAAACTATCCTGTGCATTGCCTTTTGAGGCTAAACACTTAGACGTGCAGGCAACACCAAAGCTTTTTGAGTTACAACGTGTTGTTTTTAAAATACAACATAATTTCGCACGATGCTGGATTTCCTTACAACACGGTTTTCTGACAAATTTTGACGAAAGAAAATTATTCTGTTGGTTCTCTTTTGAAGCTTCACGTTTAGATGTGCACGCCACACCTAATCCTTTCGTGTTACACGTGTTGTTTAGGAGATACAAGCTAATTATGTACGATGCTTTATTTCTTCTCGTAAAGTGTGTCCAATACGTACGTATTTGTCTTTATTCTGCAACACTGTATTTCCTTATAACGTGGTATTCTTACACATTCTTTCGAGAGAAAACTATCTTGTGCGTTCCCGTTTGAGGTTACACACTTAGACATACAGTCAACACCAAAGCTTTTCAAGTTACAACGTGTTGTTTATGAAAAACAAGATAATTTTGCACGATGCGGGATTTCCTTAAAACTTGGTCTTCTGACAAATTTTGACGAAAGAAAATTCTCCTGTGGGTTCTCTTTTGAGGCTACATGTTTAGACGTGCATGCCACATGAAATCCTTTCGAATTATCACGTGTTGTTTAGGAGATATAAGCTAATTTTGTACGATGCGTTATTTCTTCTAGTAAAGTGTTTCCAATATGTACGTATTTGTCTTTACTCTGCAACACTGTATTTCCTTATAACATTGTATTCTTACATGTTCTTTCGAGAGAAAACTCTCCTGTGCATTCCCTTTAGAGGCTACACGCTTAGATATACACGTAACACCAAAGCTTTTCGAATTACAACGTGTTGTTTAGGAAAAACAAGATAATTTTGCACGATGCGGGATATCCTTAAAACGTGATTTTCTGACAAATTTTAACGAAAAGAAAGTTCTCCTGTGCGTTGTCCTTTGAGGCTACAGGTTTAGACGTACACGCCACACCAAATCTTTTCGAGTTATAACTTGTTGTTTAGGAGATACAAGCAAATATTGTTCGATGCGCTATTTCTTCTTGTAAAGTTGTGTCCAATACGTGCTTAATTGTCTTTACTCTGCAACACTGTAATTTCCTTATAACGTGGTATTCTTACATATTCTTTCGAGGGAAACGGTCTCCTGTGCGTTCTCTTTTGGGCTACACGCTTAGACATACACGCAATGCCAAAGCTTTTCGAGTTACAACATGCTGTTTAGGAAAAACAAGATAATTGCGCCATGATGCTAGATTTCCATAAAACGTGGTTTTCTGAAAAATTTTGACGAAAGAAAGTTCTCCTGTGGGTTCTCTTTTGAGGCTACATGTTTAGACGTACACGTCACACCAAATCTTTTCGAGTTACAACCTGTTGTTTAGGAGATATAAGCTAATTTTGTACGATGCGTTATTTCTTCTCATAAAGTGATTCCAATAAGTACTTATTTGTCCTTACTCTACAAATTGTATTTCCTTATAGCGTGGTATTCTTACATATTCTTTTGAGAGAAAACTCTCCTGTGCCTTCTCTTTTGAGGCTCCACGCTTACACATACACGCAACACCAAAGCTTTTCGAGTTACAACATGTTGCTTTGGAAAAGAAGATGATTTCGCACGATGCGGGATTTCCTTAAAACGTGGTTTTCTGAAAAATGTTTGAAGAATGAAAATTCTCCTGTGGGTTATCTTTTGAGGCTACACGTTTAGACGTACACGGCACACCGAATCTTTTCGAGTTACAACGTGTTGTTTCGGAGATACAAGCTAATTTTGTAAGATGCGTTACTTCTGCTCGTAAAGTTTTCCAATACGTACTTATCTGTCTTTACTCTGCAACACTGCATTTCCTTATAACGTTGTATTCTTACATTTTCTTTTGAGAGAAAACTCTCCTGTGCGTTCTCTTTAGAGGCTACACGCTTAGACATACACGCAACGCCAAAGCTTTTTGAGTTACAATGTGTCGTTTAGGAAAAACAAGATAATTTCGCACGATGCGAGATTTCCATAAAACGTGGTTGTCTAAAAAATTTTGACGAAAGAAAGTTCTCCTGTGGGTTCTCTTTTGAGGCTACACGTGTAGAGCTAAGAGCCACACCAAATCTTTTCTAGTTACAACGTGTTGTTTAGGAGATACAAGCTAATTTTGTACGATGCATTATTTCTTCTCTTAAAGTGTTTCCAATAGTATTTGTCTGTACTCTGCAACATTATATTTCCTTATAACGTGGCATTCTTACATATTCTTTCGAGAGAAAACTCTCCTGTGCCTTTTCTGTTTTTAGGCTCCACGCTTAGACATACAGGCAACACCAAAGCTTTTCGAGTTACAGCGTTTTGTTTATGGAAAACAAGATAATTTTGCACGATGCGGGATTTCCTTAAAACGTGGTTTCTGACAAATTTTGACTAAAGAAAATTCTCCTGTGGCTTCTCTTTTGAGGCTACACGTTTAGACGTGCACGCCACACCAAATCCTTTCGAGTTACCACGTGTTGTTTAAGAGATACAAGCTAATTTTGTATGATGCGTTATTTCTTTTCATAAAGTGGTTCCAATACGTATGTATTTGTCTTTACTCTGCAACACTGTATTTCCTTATAACGGTGTATTCTTACATGTTCTTTCGAGAGAAAACTCTCCTGTGCATTCTCTTTAGAGGCTACATGCTCAGACATACACGCAACACCAAAGCTTTTCGAGTTACAACGTGTTGTTTAGGAAAAACAAGATAATTTTGCACGATGCGGGATTTCCTTAAAACGTGGTTTTCTGACAAATTTTGACGAAAGAAAGTTCTCCTGTGGGTTCTCTTTTGAGGCTACACGTGTAGCCGTATGAGCCACACCAAATATTTTTGAGTTACAACGTGTTGTTTAGGAGATACAAGCAAATATTGTACGATGCGCTATTTCTTCTCGTAAAGTGTTTCCAATACTTACATATTTGTCTTTACTCTGCAACACTGTATTTCCTTATAACATGGTATTCTTACATATTCTTTCGAGGGAAAACTGTCCTGTGCAGTCTCTTTTGAGGCTACACGATTAGACAAGCACGCAACACCAAAGCTTTTCGAGTTACAACATGTTGTTTAGGAAAAAAAAGATGATTTCGCACGATGAGGGATTTCCTAAAAACCTGGTTTTCTGAAAAATTTTGACGAAAGAAAATTCTCCTTTGGGTTCGCTTTTGAGGCTACATATTTAGACGTACAGGTCACACCAAATCTTTTCGAGTTACAACGTGTTGTTTAGGAGATACAAGCTAATTTTTTATAATGCATTAATTCTCGTAAAGTGTTTCCAATACGTACGTATTTGTCTTTACTCTGCAACACTGTATTTCCTTATAACGTGGTATTCTTAAATATTCTTTCGAGAGAAAACTATCCTGTGCATTGCCTTTTGAGGCTAAACACTTAGACATATAGGCAACACCAAAGCTTTTTGAGTTACAACGTGTTGTTTTTAAAATACAAGATAATTTCGCACGATGCTGGATTTCCTTACAACATGGTTTTCTGACAAATTTTGACGAAAGAAAATTATTCTGTTGGTTCTCTTTTGAAGCTTCACGTTCAGATGTGCACGCCACACCTAATCCTTTCGAGTTACCACGTGTTGTTTAGGAGATACAAGCTAATTTTGTACGATGCTTTATTTCTTCTCGTAAAGTGTGTCCAATACGTACGTAATTGTCTTTATTCTGCAACACTGTATTTCCTTATAACGTGGTATTCTTACACATGCATTGGGTAAGGAAAATTCTCCTTTGGGTTCTCTTTTGAGGCTACATATTTAGACGTACAGGTCACACCAAATCTTTTCGAGTTACAACGTGTTGTTTAGGAGATACAAGCTAATTTTTTATATTGCATTAATTCTCGTAAAGTGTTTCCAATACGTACATATTTGTCTTTACTCTGCAACACTGTATTTCCTTATAACGTGGTATTCTTACACATGCTTTCGAGAGAAAACTATCTTGTGCGTTCCCTTTTGAGGCTACACATTTAGACATACAGGCAACACCAAAGCTTTTCAAGTTACAACGTGTTGTTTATGAAAAACAAGATAATTTCGCACGATGCGGGATTTCCTTAAAACTTGGTGTTCTGACAAATTTTGATGAAAGAAAATTCTCCTGTGGGTTCTCTTTTGAGGCTACATGTTTAGACGTGCATGCCACATGAAATCCTTTCGAATTATCACGTGTTGTTTAGGAGATACAAGCTAATTTTGTACGATGCGTTATTTCTTCTCGTAAAGTGTTTCCAATATGTACGTATTTGTCTTTACTCTGCAACACTGTATTTCCTTATAACATTGTATTCTTACATGTTCTTTCGAGAGAAAACTCTCCTGTGCATTCTCTTTAGAGGCTACACGCTTAGATATACACGTAACACCAAAGCTTTTCGAGTTACAACGTGTTGTTTAGGAAAAAGAAGATAATTTTGCACGATGCGGGATATCCTTAAAACGTGGTTTTCTGAAAATTTTAACGAAAGAAAGTTCTCCTGTGCATTGTCCTTTGAGGCTACAGGTTTAGACGTACACGCCACACCAAATCTTTTCGAGTTATAACTTGTTGTTTAGGAGATACAAGCAAATATTGTTCGATTCGTTATTTCTTCTTGTAAAGTGTGTCCAATACGTGCTTAATTGTCTTTAATCTGCAACACTGTATTTCCTTATAACGTGGTATTCTTACATATTCTTTCGAGGGAAACGTCTCCTGTGCGTTCTCTTTTGGGCTACACGCTTAGACATACACGCAATGCCAAAGCTTTTCGAGTTACATGTTGTTTAGGAAAAACAAGATAATTTCGCATGATGCTAGATTTCCATAAAACGTGGTTTTCTGAAAAATTTTGACGAAAGAAAGTTCTCCTGTGGGTTCTCTTTTGAGGCTACATGTTTAGACGTACACGTCACACCAAATCTTTTCGAGTTACAACGTGCTGTTTAGGAGATATAAGCTAATTTTGTACAATGCGTTATTTCTTCTCATAAAGTGATTCCAATAAGTACTTATTTGTCCTTACTCTGCAAAATTGTATTTCCTTATAACGTGGTATTCTTACATATTCTTTTGAGAGAAAACTCTCCTGTGCCTTCTCTTTTGAGGCTCCACGCTTACACATACACGCAACACCAAAGCTTTTCGAGTTACAACATGTTGCTTTGGAAAAAGAAGATGATTTCGCACGATGCGGGATTTCCTTAAAACGTGGTTTTTGAAAAATTTTGAAGAAAGAAAATTCTCCTGTGGGTTCTCTTTTGAGGCTACACGTTTAGATGTACACGGCACACCGAATCTTTTCGAGTTACAACGTGTTGTTTCGGAGATACAAGCTAATTTTGTAAGATGCGTTACTTCTGCTCATAAAGTTTTCCAATACTTACTTATCTGTCTTTACTCTGCAACACTGTGTTTCCTTATAACGTTGTATTCTTACATATTCTTTTGAGAGAAAACTCTCCTGTGTGTTCTCTTTAGAGGCTACACGCTTAGACATACACGCAACGCCAAAGCTTTTTGAGTTACAATGTGTCGTTTAGGAAAAACAAGATAATTTCGCACGATGCGAGATTTCCATAAAACGTGGTTGTCTAAAAAATTTTGACGAAAGAAAGTTCTCCTGTGGGTTCTCTTTTGAGGCTACACGTGTAGAGGTAAGAGCCACACCAAATCTTTTCTAGTTACAACGTGTTGTTTAGGAGATACAAGCTAATTTTGTACGATGCATTATTTCTTCTCTTAAAGTGTTTCCAATAGTATTTGTCTGTACTCTGCAACATTATATTTCCTTATAACGTGGCATTCTTACATATTCTTTCGAGAGAAAACTCTCCTGTGCCTTTTCTGTTTTTAGGCTCCACGCTTAGACATACAGGCAACACCAAAGCTTTTCGAGTTACAGCGTTTTGTTTATGGAAAACAAGATAATTTTGCACGATGCGGGATTTCCTTAAAACGTGGTTTTCTGACAAATTTTGACTAAAGAAAATTCTCCTGTGGCTTCTCTTTTGAGGCTACACGTTTAGACGTGCACGCCACACCAAATCCTTTCGAGTTACCACGTGTTGTTTAAGAGATACAAGCTAATTTTGTATGATGCGTTATTTCTTTTCATAAAGTGGTTCCAATACGTATGTATTTGTCTTTACTCTGCAACACTGTATTTCCTTATAACGTTGTATTCTTACATGTTCTTTCGAGAGAACACTCTCCTGTGCATTCTCTTTAGAGGCTACATGCTCAGACATACACGCAACACCAAAGCTTTTCGAGTTACAACGTGTTGTTTAGGAAAAACAAGATAATTTTGCACGATGCGGGATTTCCTTAAAACGTGGTTTTCTGACAAATTTTGACGAAAGAAAGTTCTCCTGTGGGTTCTCTTTTGAGGCTACACGTGTAGCCGCACGAGCCACACCAAATATTTTTGAGTTACAACGTGTTGTTTAGGAGATACAAGCAAATATTGTACGATGCGCTATTTCTTCTCGTAAAGTGTTTCCAATACATACATATTTGTCTTTACTCTGCAACACTGTATTTCCTTATAACATGGTAATCTTACATATTCTTTCGAGGGAAAACTCTCCTGTGCATTCTCTTTTGAGGCTACACGATTAGACAAGCAAGCAACACCAAAGCTTTTCGAGTTACAACATGTTGTTTAGGAAAAAGAAGATGATTTCGCACGATGGGGGATTTCCTAAAAACCTGGTTTTCTGAAAAATTTTGACGAAAGAAAATTCTCCTTTGGGTTCTCTTTTGAGGCTACATATTTAGACGTACAGGTCACACCAAATCTTTTCGAGTTACAACGTGTTGTTTAGGAGATACAAGCTAATTTTTTATAATGCATTAATTCTCGTAAAGTGTTTCCAATACGTACGTATTTGTCTTTACTCTGCAACACTGTATTTCCTTATAACGTGGTATTCTTACATATTCTTTCGAGAGAAAACTATCCTGTGCATTGCCTTTTGAGGCTAAACACTTAGACATGCAGGCAACACCAAAGCTTTTTGAGTTACAACGTGTTGTTTTTAAAATACAACATAATTTCGCACGATGCTGGATTTCCTTACAACACGGTTTTCTGACAAATTTTGACGAAAGAAAATTATTCTGTTGGTTCTCTTTTGAAGCTTCACGTTTAGATGTGCACGCCACACCTAATCCTTTCGTGTTACACGTGTTGTTTAGGAGATACAAGCTAATTATGTACGATGCTTTATTTCTTCTCGTAAAGTGTGTCCAATACGTACGTATTTGTCTTTATTCTGCAACACTGTATTTCCTTATAACGTGGTATTCTTACACATTCTTTCGAGAGAAAACTATCTTGTGCGTTCCCGTTTGAGGTTACACACTTAGACATACAGTCAACACCAAAGCTTTTCAAGTTACAACGTGTTGTTTATGAAAAACAAGATAATTTTGCACGATGCGGGATTTCCTTAAAACTTGGTCTTCTGACAAATTTTGACGAAAGAAAATTCTCCTGTGGGTTCTCTTTTGAGGCTACATGTTTAGACGTGCATGCCACATGAAATCCTTTCGAATTATCACGTGTTGTTTAGGAGATATAAGCTAATTTTGTACGATGCGTTATTTCTTCTAGTAAAGTGTTTCCAATATGTACGTATTTGTCTTTACTCTGCAACACTGTATTTCCTTATAACATTGTATTCTTACATGTTCTTTCGAGAGAAAACTCTCCTGTGCATTCCCTTTAGAGGCTACACGCTTAGATATACACGTAACACCAAAGCTTTTCGAATTACAACGTGTTGTTTAGGAAAAACAAGATAATTTTGCACGATGCGGGATATCCTTAAAACGTGATTTTCTGACAAATTTTAACGAAAGAAAGTTCTCCTGTGCGTTGTCCTTTGAGGCTACAGGTTTAGACGTACACGCCACACCAAATCTTTTCGAGTTATAACTTGTTGTTTAGGAGATACAAGCAAATATTGTTCGATGCGCTATTTCTTCTTGTAAAGTGTGTCCAATACGTGCTTAATTGTCTTTACTCTGCAACACTGTATTTCCTTATAACGTGGTATTCTTACATATTCTTTCGAGGGAAACGTCTCCTGTGCGTTCTCTTTTGGGCTACACGCTTAGACATACACGCAATGCCAAAGCTTTTCGAGTTACAACATGCTGTTTAGGAAAAACAAGATAATTGCGCATGATGCTAGATTTCCATAAAACGTGGTTTTCTGAAAAATTTTGACGAAAGAAAGTTCTCCTGTGGGTTCTCTTTTGAGGCTACATGTTTAGACGTACACGTCACACCAAATCTTTTCGAGTTACAACCTGTTGTTTAGGAGATATAAGCTAATTTTGTACGATGCGTTATTTCTTCTCATAAAGTGATTCCAATAAGTACTTATTTGTCCTTACTCTACAAAATTGTATTTCCTTATAGCGTGGTATTCTTACATATTCTTTTGAGAGAAAACTCTCCTGTGCCTTCTCTTTTGAGGCTCCACGCTTACACATACACGCAACACCAAAGCTTTTCGAGTTACAACATGTTGCTTTGGAAAAAGAAGATGATTTCGCACGATGCGGGATTTCCTTAAAACGTGGTTTTCTGAAAAATGTTGAAGAATGAAAATTCTCCTGTGGGTTATCTTTTGAGGCTACACGTTTAGACGTACACGGCACACCGAATCTTTTCGAGTTACAACGTGTTGTTTCGGAGATACAAGCTAATTTTGTAAGATGCGTTACTTCTGCTCATAAAGTTTTCCAATACGTACTTATCTGTCTTTACTCTGCAACACTGCATTTCCTTATAACGTTGTATTCTTACATTTTCTTTTGAGAGAAAACTCTCCTGTGCGTTCTCTTTAGAGGCTACACGCTTAGACATACACGCAACGCCAAAGCTTTTTGAGTTACAATGTGTCGTTTAGGAAAAACAAGATAATTTCGCACGATGCGAGATTTCCATAAAACATGGTTGTCTGAAAAATTTTGACGAAAGAAAGTTCTCCTGTGGGTTCTCTTTGAGGCTACATGTGTAGAGGTAAGAGCCACACCAAATCTTTTCTAGTTACAACGTGTTGTTTAGGAGATACAAGCTAATTTTGTACGATGCATTATTTCTTCTCTTAAAGTGTTTCCAATAGTATTTGTCTGTACTCTGCAACATTATATTTCCTTATAACGTGGCATTCTTACATATTCTTTCGAGAGAAAACTCTCCTGTGCCTTTTCTGTTTTTAGGCTCCACGCTTAGACATACAGGCAACACCAAAGCTTTTCGAGTTACAGCGTGTTGTTTATGGAAAACAAGATAATTTTGCACGATGCGGGATTTCCTTAAAACGTGGTTTTCTGACAAATTTTGACTAAAGAAAATTCTCCTGTGGGTTCTCTTTTGAGGCTACATGTTTAGCCGTGCACGCCACACGAAATCTTTCGAATTATCACGTGTTGTTTTGGAGATACAAGCTAATTGTGTACGATGCGTTATTTCTTCTCGTAAGTGTTTCCTATATGTATGTATTTGTCTTTACTCTGCAACACTGTATTTCCTTATAACATTGTATTCTTACATGTTCTTTCGAGAGAAAACTCTCCTGTGCGTTCTCTTTAGAGTCTACACGCTTAGATATACACATAACACCAAAGCTTTTCGAGTTACAACGTGTTGTTTAGGAAAAACAAGATAATTTTGCACGATGCGGGATTTCCTTAAAACGTGGTTTTCTGACAAATTTTGACTAAAGAAAATTCTCCTGTGGGTTCTCTTTTGAGGCTACATGTTTAGCCGTGCACGCCACACGAAATCTTTCGAATTATCACGTGTTGTTTTGGAGATACAAGCTAATTGTGTACGATGCGTTATTTCTTCTCGTAAGTGTTTCCTATATGTATGTATTTGTCTTTACTCTGCAACACTGTATTTCCTTATAACATTGTATTCTTACATGTTCTTTCGAGAGAAAACTCTCCTGTGCGTTCTCTTTAGAGTCTACACGCTTAGATATACACATAACACCAAAGCTTTTCGAGTTACAACGTGTTGTTTAGGAAAAACAAGATAATTTTGCACGATGCGGGATATCCTTAAAACGTGGTTTTCTGACAAATTTTAACGAAAGAAAGTTCTCCTGTGCGTTGTCTTTTGAGGCTACAGGTTTAGACGTACACGCCACACCAAATCTTTTCGAGTTATAACTTGTTGTTTAGGAGATACAAGCAAATTTTTTTCGATGCGTTATTTCTTCTTGTAAAGTGTGTCTAATACGTACTTAATTGTCTTTACTCTGCAACACTGTACTTCCTTATAATGTGGTATTCTTACATATTCTTTCGAGGGAAACGTCTCCTGTGCGTTCTCTTTTGGGCTACATGCTTAGACATACACGCAACACCAAAGCTTTTCGAGTTACAACGTGTTGTTTAGGAAAAACAAGATAATTTCGCATGATGCGAGATTTCCATAAAACGTGGTTTTCTGAAAAATTTTGACGAAAGCAAGTTCTCCTGTGGGTTCTCTTTTGAGGCTACATGTTTAGACGTACACGTCACACCAAATCTTTTTGAGTTTCAACGTGTTGTTTAGGAGATACAAGCTAATTTTTTACGATGCGTTATTTCTTCTCATAAAGTGTTTCCAATAAGTACTTATTTGTCTTTTCTCTGCAAAATTGTATTTCCTTATAACGTGGTATTCTTACATATTCTTTCGAGAGAAAACTCTCCTATGCCTTCTCTTTTGAGGCTCCACGCTTACACATACACGCAACACCAAAGCTTTTCAAGTTACAACATGTTGCTTAGGAAAAAGAAGATGATTTCGCACGATGCGGGATTTCCTTAAATCGTGGTTTTCTGAAAAATTTTGAAGAAAGACAATTCTCCTGTGGGTTCTCTTTTAAGGCTACACATTTAGACATACACGGCACACCAAATCTTTTCGAGTTACAACATGTTGTTTCGGAGGTACAAGCTAATTTTGTAAGATGCGTTACTTCTGCTCGTAAAGTTTTCCAATACGTACTTATTTGTCTTTACTCTGCAACACTGTATTTCCTTATAACGTTGTATTCTTACATATTCTTTCGAGAGAAAACTCTGCTGTGCGTTCTCTTTACAGGCTACATGCTTAGACATACACGCAACGCCAAAGCTTTTTGAGTTACAATGTGTCGTTTAGGAAAAACAAGATAATTTCGCACGATGCGAGATTTCCATAAAACGTGGTTGTCTGAAAAATTTTGACGAAATAAAGTTCTCCTGTGGGTTCTCTTTTGAGGCTACACATGTAGAGGTAAGAGCCACACCAAATTTTTTCGAGTTACAACGTGTTGTTTAGGAGATACAAGCTAATTTTGTACGATGCATTATTTCTTCTCTTAAAGTGTTTCCAATAGTATTTGTCTGTACTCTGCAACATTATATTTCCTTATAACGTGGTATACTTACATATTCTTTCGAGAGAAAACTCTCCTCTTCCTTCTCTTTTGAGGTTCCACGCTTAGACATACAGGCAGCACCATAGCTTTTCGAGTTACAACGTGTTGTTTATGGAAAACAAGATAATTTTGCAAGATGCGGGATTTCCTTAAAACGTGGTTTTCTGACAAATTTTGACAAAAGAAAATTCTCCTGTGGCTTCTCTTTTGAGGCTACACATTTAGACGTGCACGCCACACCAAATCCTTTCGAGTTACCACGTGTTGTTTAAGAGATACAAGCTAATTTTGTATGATGCGTTATTTCTTTTCGTAAAGTGGTTCCAATACGTATGTATTTGTCTTTACTCTGCAACACTGTATTTCCTTATAACGTTGTATTCTTACATGTTTTTTCGAGAGAAACTCTCCTGTGCATTCTCTTTAGAGGCTACATGCTCAGACATACACGCAACACCAAAGCTTTTCGAGTTACAACGTGTTGTTTAGGAAAAACAAGATAATTTTGCACGATGCGGGATTTCCTTAAAACGTGGTTTTCTGACAAATTTTGACGAAAGAAAGTTCTCCTGTGGGTTCTCCTTTGAGGCTACACGTGTAGCCGTACGAGCCACACCAAATATTTTTGAGTTACAGCGTGTTGTTTAGGAGATACAAGCAAATATTTTACGATGCGCTATTTCTTCTCGTAAAATGTTTCCAATACGTACATATTTGTCTTTACTCTGCAACACTGTATTTCCTTATAACATGGTATTCTTACATATTCTTTCGAGGGAAAACTGTCCTGTGCATTCTCTTTTGAGGCTACACGATTAGAGAAGCACGCAACACCAAAGCTTTTCGAGTTACAACATGTTGTTTAGGAAAAAGAAGATGATTTCGCACTATGAGGGATTTCCTAAAAACCTGGTTTTCTGAAAAATTTTGACGAAAGAAAATTCTCCTTTGGGTTCTCTTTTGAGGCTACATATTCAGACGTACACGTCACACCAAATCTTTTCGAGTTACAACGTGTTGTTTAGGAGATACAAGCTAATTTTTTATAATGCGTTAATTCTCGTAAAGTGTTTCCAATACGTACGTATTTGTCTTTACTCTGCAACACGGTATTTCCTTATAACGTGGTATTCTTACATATTCTTTTAAGAGAAAACTATCCTGTGCATTCCCATTTGAGGCTAAACACTTAGACAAAGAGGCAACACCAAAGCTTTTTGAGTTACAACGTGTTGTTTTTAAAAAAAAAACAAGATAATTTCGCACGATGCTGGATTTCCTTACAACATGGTTTTCTGACAAATTTTGACAAAAGAAAATTATTCTGTTGGTTCTCTTTTGAAGCTTCATGTTTAGACGTGCACGCCACACCTAATCCTTTCGAGTTACCACGTGTTGTTTAGGAGATACAAGCTAATTTTGTACGATGCTTTATTTCTTCTCGTAAAGTGTGTCCAATACGTACGTATTTGTCTTTACTCTGCAACACTGTATTTCCTTATAACGTGGTATTCTTACATATTCTTTCGAGAGAAAACTATCTTGTGCGTTCCCTTTTGAGGCTACACACTTAGACATACAGGCAACACCAAAGCTTTTGAAGTTACAACGTGTTGTTTATGAAAAACAAGATAATTTCGCACGATGCGGGATTTCCTTAAAACGTGGTTTTCTGACAAATTTTAACGAAAGAAAGTTCTCCTTTGCGTTGTCTTTTGAGGCTACAGGTTTAGACGTACACGCCACACCAAATCTTTTCGAGTTATAACTTGTTGTTTAGGAGATACAAGCAAATTTTTTTCGATGCGTTATTTCTTCTTGTAAAGTGTGTCCAAAACGTACTTAATTGTCTTTACTCTGCAACACTGTATTTCCTTATAACGTTGTATTCTTACATATTCTTTCGAGGGAAACCTCTCCTGTGCGTTCTCTTGTGGGGTACACGCTTAGACATACACGCAACGCCAAAGCTTTTCGAGTTACAACGTGTTGTTTAGGAAAAACAAGATAATTTCGCATGATGCGAGATTTCCATAAAACGTGGTTTTCTGAAAAATTTTTACGAAAGAAAGATCTCCTGTGGGTTCTTTTTGAGGCTCTACGTGTAGGGGTATGAGCCACACCAAATCCTTTCGAGTTACAACGTGTTGTTTAGGAGATACAAGCTAATTTAGAACGATGCGTTATTTCTTCACTTAAAATGTTTCCAATACGTACTTAATTGTCTTTACTCTGCAACACTATATTTGCCTATAACGTGGTATTCTTACATATTCTTTCGAGAGAAAACTGTCCTGTGCAATCTCATTTGAGGCTACAAGCTTAGACATACACGCAACACCAAAGCTTTTCAAATTACAACGTGTTGTTTAGGAAAAACAAGATAATTTCGCACGATGCGAGATTTCCGTAAAACGTGGTTTCTGACAAATTTTGATGAAAGAAAATTCTCCTGCGGGTTCTCTTTTGAGGCTACACATTTAGACATACACGTGACGCCAAATCTTTTCGAGTTACAACGTATTGTTTAGGAGACACAAGTTAATTTTGTACGATGCGTTATTACTTCTCGTAAAGTGTTTACAATATGTACTTATTTGTCTTTACTCTGCAAAATTGTATTTCCTTATAACATGGTATTATTACATATTCTTTAGAGGGAAAACTCTCCTGTGCCTTCTCTTTTGAGGCTCCATCCTTACACATACACGCAACACCAAAGCTTTTCGAGTTACAACATGTTGTTTAGGAAAAAGGAGATGATTTTGCAAGATGCGGGATTAGCTTAAAACGTGGTTTTCTGAAAAATTTTGACGAAAGAAAATTCTCCTGTGTGTTCTCTTTTGAGGCTACATATTTAGACGTACATGCCACACCAAATCTTTTCGTATTACAACGTGTTGTTTAGGAGATACAAGCTAATTTTGTACAATGCGTTAATTCTTCTCGTAAAGTGTTTCCGATATGTACGTATTTATCTTTACTCTGCAACACTGTATTTCCTTAAAACGTGGTTTTCTTACATATTCTTTCGAGAGAAAACTATCCTGTGCATTCCCTTTTGAGGCTACACACTTAGACATACAGGTAACACCAAAGCTTTTCGAGTTACAACGCGTTGTTTATGAAAATCAAGATAATTTCGCACGATGCGGGATTTCCTTAAAACGTGGTTTTCTGACAAATTTTGACGAAAGAAAATTCTCCTGTGGGTTCTCTTTTGAGGCTTCACGTTTAGACGTGCACGCCACACCAAATCCGTTCGAGTTACCACGTGTTGTTTAGGAGATACAAGCTAAATTTGTACGATGCGTTATTTCTTCTCATAAAGTGTTTCCAATACGTACATATTTTTCTTTACTCTGCAACACTGTATTTCCTTATAACGTGGTATTCTTACATATTCTGTCGCGAGAAAACTATCCTGTGCATTCCCTTTTGAGGCTACACAATTAGACATACAGGCAACACCAAAACTTTTCGAGTTACCACGTGTTGTTTATGAAAAACAAGATAATTTCGCACGATGCGGGATTTCCGTAAAAAGTGGTGTTCTGACAAATTTTGACGAAAGAAAATTCTCCTGTTGGTTCTCTTTTGAGGCTACACGTTTAGACGTGCACGCCACACCAAATCTTTTCGAGTTACCACGTGTTGTTTAGGAGATACAAGCTAATTTTTTACGAAGCGTTATTTTTTCTCGTAAAGTGTTTCCAAAAAGTATGTATTTGTCTTTACTCTGCAACACTTTATTTCCTTATAACGTTGTATTCTTACATGTTCTTTCGAGAGAAAAATCTCCTGTGCGTTCTCTTAAGTGGCTACACGCATAGACATACACGCAATACCAAAGCTTTGCGAGTTACAACGTGTTGTTTGGGAAAAACAAGATAATTTTCACGATGCTGGATATCCTTAAAACGTGGTTTTCTGACAAATTTTAACGAAAGAAAGTTCTCCTGTGCATTGTCTTTTGAGGCTACAGGTTTAGACGTACACGCCACACCAAATCTTTTCGAGTTATAACGTGTTGTTTAGGAGATACAAGCAAATTTTTTACGATGCGTTACTTCTTCTCCTAAAGTGTTTCCAATATGTACTTATTTGTCTTTACTCTGCAACACTGTATTTCCTTATAACGTGGTATTCTTACATATTCTTTTGAGAGAAAACTCTCCTGTGCATTCTCTTTTGAGGCTACATGCTTAGACAAACACTCAACACCAAAGCTTTTCGAGTTACACCGTGTTGTTTAGGAAAAACAAGATAATTTTGCACGATGCGAGATTTCCTTAAAACGTGTTTTCTGACAAATTTTGTTGAAAGAAAATTCTCCTGTGAGTTCCCTTTTGAGGCTACACGTTTAGACGTACACGTCACACCAAATTTTCTCGAGTTACAACGTGTTGTTTAGGAGATACAAGCTAATTTTTTACGATGCATTATTTCTTCTCGTAAAATGTGTCCAATACGTACTTATTTGTCTTTACTCTGCAACATTGTATTTCCTTATAACGTGGTATTCTTACATATTCTTTCAAGAGAAAACTCTCCTGTGCGTTCTCTTTTGAGGCTACACGCTTAGACATACACGCAGCACCAAAGCTTTCCGAGTTACGAAGTGTTGTGTAGGAAAAACAAGATAATTTCGCACAATGCGGGATTTCCTTAATACGTGGATTCTGACAAATTTTGACGAAAGGAAATTCTCCTGTGTGTTCTCTTTTGAGGCTACATATTTAGACGTACACGCCACACCAAATGTTTTTGAATTACAACGTATTGTTTAGGAGATACAAGCTAATTTTGTACAATGCGTTAATTCTTCTCGTAAAGTGTTTCCAATACGTACATATTTGTCTTTACTCTGCAACACTGTATTTCTTAAAACGTGGTTTTCTTACATATTCTTTCAAGAGAAAACTATCCTGTGCATTCCCTTTTGAGGCTACATACTTAGACATACAGGCAACAACAAAGCTTTTCGAGTTACAACATGATGTTTATGAAAAACAAGATAATTTCTGTTCGAGTTACAACGTGTTGTTTAGGAGATACAAGCTACTTTTTTACAATGCGTTAATTCTTCTCATAAAGTGTTTCCAAGTAGTACGTGTTTGTCTTTACTCTCAACATTGTATTTCCTTATAACGTGGTCTTCTTACATATTCTTTCGATAGAAAACTGTCCTGTGCGTTCCCTTTTGTGGCTACACACTGAGATATACAGGCAACACCAAAGCTATTCAAGTTACAACATGTAGTTTAGGAAAAAGAAGATGATTTCGCAAGATGCGGGATTTCCTTAAAACGTGGTTTTCTGACAAATTTTGACGAAAGAAAATTCTCCTGTGGGTTCTCTTTTGAGGCTTCACGTTTAGACGTGCACGCCACACGAAATCCTTTCGAGTTACCACGTGTTGTTTAGGAGATACAAGCTAATTTTGTACGCTGCGTTATTTCTTCTCATAAAGTGTTTCCAATACGTACGTATTTGTCTTTACTCTGCAACACTGTATTTCCTTATAACGTGGTATTCTTACATATTCTGTCGAGAGAAAACTATCCTATGCGTTCCCTTTTGAGGCTACACACTTAGACATACAAGCAACACCAAAACCTTTCGAGTTACAATGTGTTGTTTATGAAAAACTAGATAAGTTCACACGATGTGGGATTTCCTTAAAACGTGTTTTCTGACAAATTTTGATGAAAGAAAATTCTCCTGTGAGTTCTCTTTTGAGGGTACATGTTTAGACGTACATGTCACACCAAATCTTTTCGAGTTACAACGTGTTGTTTAGGAGATACAAGCTTATTTTTTACGATGCGTTACTTCTTCTCATAAATTGTGTCCAATACTTACTTATTTGTCTTTACTCTGCAACACTGTATTTCCTTATAACGCGGTATTCTTACATATTCTTTCGAGAGAAAACTCTCCTGTGCGTTCTCTTTTGAGGCTACACGCTTAGACATACACGCAGCACCAAAGCTTTTCGAGTTACAACGTGTTGTTTAGGAAAAACAAGATAATTTCCACGATGCGGGATTTCCATAAAACGTGGTTTTCTGACAAATTTTGATGAAAGAAAATACTCCTGTAAGTTCACTTTTGAGGCTACACGTTTAGACGTACACGCCACACCATATCTTTTCGAGTTACATCGTGTTGTTTAGGTGATACAAGCTAATTTTGTACGATGCGTTATTTCTTCTCGTAAAGTGTTTCCAATATATACGTATTTGTCTTTACTCTGCAACACTGTATTTCCATATAACGTGGTATTCTTATATATTCTTTCGAGAGAAAACTCTCCTGTGCGTTATCTTTTGAGGCCACACGTTTAGACATACACGCAACACCAAAGCTTTTCGAGTTACAATGTGTTGTTTAGGAAAAACAAGATAATTTCGCACAATGCGGGATTTCCTTAAAACGTGGTTTTCTGTCAAATTTTGACGAAAGAAAATTATCCTGTGGGTTCTCTTTTGAGGCTACACGTTTCAACTTACACGTCACACCAAATCCTTCGAGTTACAACGTTTTGTTTAGGAAATACAAGCTAATTTTGTACGATGTATTATTCCTTCTCGCAAAGTGTTTCCAATAAGTAAGTATCTGTCTTTACTCTGCAACACTGTATTTCCTTATAACGTGGTATTCTTACATATTCTTTCGAGAGAATACTCTACTGTGCATTCTCTTTTGAGGCTACATGCTTAGACATACACGCAACACCAAAGCTTTTCGAGTTACAACGTGTTGTTTAGGAAAAACAAGATAATTCTCATGATGCAGGACTTCCTTAAAACGTGGTTTTCTGAAAAAATTTTGACCAAAGAAAATTCTCCTGTGGGTTCTCTTTTGAGGCTACGCACTTAGATGTAAACACCACACCAAATATTTTCGAGTTACAACGTGTTGGTTACACCAAAGCTTTTCGGGTTACAACGTGTTGTTTAGGAAAAACAAGATAATTTCGCACGATGCGGGATTTCCTTAAAACGTGGTTTTCCGACATATTTTGACGAAAGAAAATTCTCCTGTGGGTTCTCTTTTGAGGCTACACATTTCAACGTACACGCCACACAAAATCTTTTCGCGTTACACCGTGTTGTTTACGAAATACAAGCTAATTTTGTATGATGTATTATTCCTTCTCGTAAAGTGTTTCCAATATGTATGTATCTGTCTTTACTGTGCAACACTGTATGTCCTTATAACGTGGTATTCTTACATATTCTTTCGAGAGAATACTCTCCTGTGCGTTCTCTTTTGAGGCTACACGCTTAGACATACATGCAAAACCAAAGCTTTTCGAGTTACAACGTGTTATTTAGGAAAAACAAGATAATTTCGCACGATGCGGGATTTCCATAAAATGTGGTTTTCTGAAAAAATTTTGACCAACGAAAATTCTCCTGTGGGTTCTCCTTTGAGGCTACACCTTTAGATAAACACCACACCAAATCCTTTTGAGTTACAACGTGTTGTTTAGGAGATACAAGCTAATTTTTTACCATGTGTTATTTCTTCTCGTAAAGTGTTTCCAATACGTACATATTTGTCTTTACTCTGCAACACTGTTTTTCCATATAACGTGGAATAACAAATAGTACAAAATTAGCTTGTATCTCCTAAACAACACGTTATAACTCGAAAGGTTTTGGTGTGGCCTGTACGTCTAAACGTGTACCCTCAAAAGAGAACCCATGTTTTAAGGAAATCCCGCATCGTGCGCAATTATCTTCTTTTTCCTAAACAACACGTTTTAACTCGAAAAGCTTTGGTGTTGCGTGTATGTCTAAGCGTGTAACCTCAAAAAAGAACGCACAAAAGAGTTTTCTCTCGAAAGAGAATGTAAGAATACCACTTTATAAGGAAATACAGTGTCGCAGAGTAAAGGCAAATACATACGTATTGGAAACACTTTACGAGAAGAAATAACGCAACGTACAAAATTAGCTTGTATCTCCTAAACAACACGTTGTAACTCGAAAAGATTTGGTGTGGCCTGTACGTCTAAACGTGTAGCCTCAAAAAAGAACCCACAGGAGAATTTTCTTTCGTCAAAATTTTTCAGAAAACCACGTTTTAAGGAAATCCCGCTTTAAGGAAATCCTAAACAACATGTTGTATCTCGATAAGCTTTGGTGTTGCGTGTATGTTTAAGTGTGTAGCCTCAAAAGAGAACGCACAGGAGAGTTTTTTCTCGATAGAATTTGTAAGGATACCACGTTATAAGGAAATACAGTGTTGCAGAATAAAGACAAATACGTAAGTATTGGAAACACATAAACTTTACGAGATGAAATAAAGCATCGTACAAAATTAGCTTGTATCTCCTAAACAACACGTGGTAACTCAAAAAGATTTGGTGTGGCGTGCACGTCTAAATGTGTAGCCTCAACAGAGAACACACAGGAGAATTTTCTTACGTCAAAATTTGTCAGAAAACCACTTTTTAAGGAAATCCCGCATCGTGGGAAATTATCTTGTTTTTCCTAATCAACACGTTGTAACTCGAAAAGCTTTGGTGGTGCATGTATGTCTAAGCGTGTAGCCTCCAAAGAGAACGCACAGGATAGTTTTCTCTCGAAAGAATATGTAAGAATACCACGTTATAAGGAAATACAGTGTTGCAGAGTATAGACAAATATGTACTTATTGGAAACACTTTACGAAAAGAAATAACGCATCATGCAAACTTAGCTTGTATCTCCTAAACAACACGTTGTAACTCGAAAAGATTTGGTGTGGCGTGAACGACTAAACGTGTAGCCTCAAAGGAGAACCCACAGGAGAGCTTTCTTTCGTCAAAATTTGTCAGAAAACCACGTTTTAAGGAAATCCCGCATCGTGCGAAATTATCTTGTTTTTCCTAAACAACATGTTGTAACTCGAAAAGCTTTGGTGTGGCGTGTATGTCTAAGCGTGTAGCCTCCAAAGAGAACGCACAGGATAGTTTTCTCTCGAAAGAATATGTAAGAATACCACGTTATAAGGAAATACAGTGTTGCAGAATTTAAACAAATATGTACTTATTGGAAACACTTTAGGAGAAGAAATAACGCATCATGTAAAATTAGCTTGTATCTCCTAAACAACACGTTGTAACTCGACAAGATTTGGTGTGGCATGTATGGCTAAACGTGTAGCCTCAAAAGAGAACCCACAGGAGAATTTTCTTTCATCAATATTTGTCAGAAAACCACGTTTTAAGGAAGTCACGCATCATGCGAAATTATCTTGTTTTTTCTAAACAACACGTTGTAACTCGAAAAGCTTTGGTGTTGCGTGTATGTCTAAGCATGTAGCTTCAAAAGAGAACGCACAGGAGAGTTTTCTCCTGAAAGAATATGTAGGAATACCACGTTATAAGGAAATACAGTGTTGCAGAGTAAAGACAAATACATACTTATTGGAAACACTTAAGCTTTACGAGAAGAAATAACACATAGTAAAAAATTAGCTTGTATATCCTAAACAACACATTATAACTCGAAAGGATTTGCTGTGGCGTATACGTCTAAACGTGTAGCCTCAAAAGAGAACGCACAGGAGAATTTTCTTTCTTCAAAATTTGTCAGAAAACCACTTATTAAGGAAATCCCGCATCATGCGAAACTATCTTGTTTTTCCTAAACAACACATTGGAACTCGAAAATCTTTGGTGTTGCGTGTATGTCTAAGCATGTAGCCTCAAAAGAGAACGCACAGTAGAGATTTCTCTTGAACGAGTATGTAAGAATGCCACGTTATAAGGAAATACATTGTGGCAAATTAAAGATAAATACGTTCCTTTTGGAAACACTTAAACTTTACAAGAAGATATAAAGCATCATAAAAAATTAGCTTGTATCTCCTAAAGAACACGTTGTAACTCGAAAACATTTGGTGTGGCGTGTACGTCTAAACATTTAGCCTCAAATGAAAACCCACAGGAGAATTTTCTTTCCTCAAAATTTGTCAGAAAACCACGTTTTAAGGAATTCCCGCATCATGAGAAATTATCTTGTTTTTCTTAAACAACACGTTCTAACTCGAAATGCTTTGGTGTTGCGTGTATGTCTGAGCGTGTAGCCTCAAAAGAGAATGCACAGGAGAGTTTTCTCTCGAAAGAATATGTACGAATACCATGTTATAAGGAAATACAGTGTTGTAGAGTAAAGACAAATACGTACATATTGGAAACACTTTAGGAGAAGAAATAACGCATCGTACAAAATTAGCTTGTATCTCCTAAACAACACGTTGTAACTCGAAAAGATTTGGTGTGGCGTGTATGTCTAAACATGTAGCCTCAAAAGAGAACCCACAGTAGAATTTTCTTTCGTCAAAATTTGTCAGAAAACCACGTTTTAAGGAAATTCCGCATCGTGCGCAATTATCTTGTTTTTCATAAACAAAACATTGTAACTCGAAAAGCTTTGGTGTTGGGTGTATGTGTAAGCGTGTAGCCTCAAAAGAGAATGCACAGGAGAGTTTTCTCTCGAAAGAATATGTAAGAATACCACGTTATAAGGAAATATATTGCTACAGAGTAAAGACAAATACATACGTATTGGAAACATATTATGAGAAGAAATAATGCATGGTACAAAATTTGCTTGTATCTCCTAAACAACACGGGGTAACTCAAAAAGATTTGGTGTGGCGTGCACGTCTAAATGTGTAGCCTCAAAAGAGAACCCACAGGAGAATTTTCTTACGTCAAAATTTGTCAGAAAACCACTTTTTAAGGAAATCCCGCATCGTGGGAAATTATCTTGTTTTTCCTAATCAACACGTTGTAACTCGAAAAGCTTTGGTGGTGCGTGTATGTCTAAGCGTGTAGCCTCCAAAGAGAACCCAAGGGATAGTTTTCTCTCGAAAGAATATGTAAGAATCCCACGTTATAAGGAAATACAGTGTTGCAGAGTAATGACAAATATGTACTTATTGGAAACACTTTACGAAAAGAAATAACGCATCATGCAAACTTAGCTTGTATCTCCTAAACAACACGTTGTAACTCGAAAAGATTTGGTGTGGCGTGAACGACTAAACGTGTAGCCTCAAAGGAGAACCCACAGGAGAGTTTTCTTTCGTCAAAATTTGTCAGAAAAAAACGTTTTAAGGAAATCCTGCATCCTGCGAAATAATCTTGTTTTCCTAAACAACATGTTGTAACTCGAAAAGCTTTGGTGTTGCGTATATGTCTAAGCGTGTAGCCTCAAAAGAGAACGCACAGGAGAATTTTTTCCAGAAAGAATATGTAGGAATACCACGTTATAAGGAAATACAGTGTTGCAGAGTAAAGACAAATAAATACTTATTGGAAACACTTAAACTTTACGAGAAGAAATAAAACATAGTACAAAATTAGCTTGTATATCCTAAACAACACGTTATAACTCAAAAGGATTTGGTTTTGCGTGTATGTCTAAGCATGTAGCCTCAAAAGAGAATGCACAGGAGAGTTTTCTCTCGAAAGAATATGTAAGAATACCATGTTATAAGGAAAACATATTGCTGCAGAGTAAAGACAAATACATACGTTTTGGAAACACATTAAGAGAAGAAATAACGCATGGTACAAAATTAGCTTGTATCCCCGAAACAACACGTGGTAACTCAAAAATATTTGGTGTGGTGTGTACATCTAAACGTGTAGCCTCAAAAGAGAACCCACAGGAGAATTTTCTTACGTCAAAATTTGTCAGAAAACCACGTTTTAAGGAAATCCCGCATCATGCGAAATTATCTTGTTGTTCCTAATCAACACGTTGTAACTCGAAAAGCTTTGGTGGTGCGTGTATGTCTAAGCGTGTAGCCTCCAAAGAGAACGCACAGGATAGTTTTCTCTCGAAAGAATATGTAAGAATACCACGTTATAAGGAAATACAGTGTTGCAGAGTATAGACAAATATGTACTTTTTGGAAACACTTTAGGAGAAGAAATAACGCATCATGTAAAATTAGCTTGTATCTCCTAAACAACACGTTGTAACTCGACAAAATTTGGTGTGGCATGTATGTCTAAACGTGTAGCCTCAAAAGAGAACCCACAGGAGAGTTTTCTTTCGTCAAAATTTGTCAGAAAACCACGTTTTAAGGAAATACCGCATCGTGCGAAATTATCTTGTTTATCCTAAACAACATGTTGTAACTCGAAAAGCTTTGGTGGTGCGTGTATGTCTAAGCGTGTAGCCTCAAGAGAGAACGCACAGGAGAGTTTTCTTCCGAAAGAATATGTAGGAATACCACGTTATAAGGAAATACAGTGTTGCAGAATAAAGACAAATACATACTTATTGGAAACACTTAAGCTTTACGAGAAGAAATAACACATAGTACAAAATTAGCTTGTATATCCTAAACAACACGTTATAACTCGAAAGGATTTGGTGTGGCGTGTACGACTAAACGTGTAGCCTCAAAAGAGAACCCACAGGAGAATTTTCTTTCGTCAAAATTTGTCAGAAAACCACGTTTTAAGGAAATCCCGCATCATGCGAAATTATCTTGTTTTTCCTAAACAACACGTTGTAACTCGAAAAGCTTTGGTGTTGGGTGAATGTCTAAGCGTGTAGCCTCCAAAGAGAACGCACAGGAGAGTTTTCTCTCGAAAGAATATGTAAGAATATCACGTTATAAGGAAATACAGTGTGGCAGAGTAGAGGCAAGTACATACGTATTGGAAACACTTAAACTTTACGAGAAGAAATAATTCATCGTAAAAAAATTAGCTTGTATCTCCTAAACAACAAGTTGTAACTCAAAAAGATTTGGTGTGGCGTGTACGTCTAAAAGTGTAGCCTCAAAAGAGAACGCACAGGGGAGTTTTCTCCCGAAAGAATTTGTAGGAATACCACGTTATAAGGAAATACAGTGTTGCAGAGTAAAGACAAATACATACTTATTGGAAACAGTTAAGCTTTACGAGAAGAAATAACACATAGTACAAAATTAGCTTGTATATCCTAAACAACAGGTTATAACTCGATAGGATTTGGTGTGGCGTGTACATCTAAACGTGTAGCCTCAAAAGAGAACCCACAGGAGAATTTTCTTTCGTCAACACTTTTCAGAAAACCACGTTTTAAGGGAATCCCGCATCATGCGAAATTATCTTGTTTTTCCTAAACAACACGTAACTCGAAAAGCTTTGGTGTTGGGTGAATGTCTAAGCGTGTAGCCTACAAAGAGAACGCACAGGAGAGTTTTCTCTCGAAAGAATATGTAAGAATACCACGTTATAAGGAAATACAGTGTGGCAGAGTAAAGAAAATACGTAAGTAATGGGAGCACTTTATGAGAGAAATAACGCATCTTGCAAAACTAGCTTGTATGTCCTAAACAACACGTTGTAACTCGAAAAGATTTAGTGTGGCGTGTACGTCTAAAAGTGTAGCCTCAAAAGAGAACCCACAGGAGAGTTTTCTTTCGTCAAAATTTGTTAGAAAACCACGTTTTTAGGAAATCCCTCATCGTGGGAAATTATCTTGTTTTTCCTAATCAACACGTTGTAACTCGAAAATCTTTGGTGGTGCTTGTATGTCTAAGCGTGTAGCCTCCAAAGAGAATGCACAGGATAGTTTTCTCTCGAAAGAATATGTAAGAATACCACGTTATAAGGAAATACAGTGTTGCAGAATTTAGACAAATATGTACTTATTGGAAACACTTTAGGAGAAGAAATAACGCATCATGCAAAATTAGCTTGTATCTCCAAAACAACACGTTGTAACTCGACAAGGTTTGGTGTGGCGTGTATGTCTAAACGTGTAGCCTCAAAAGAGAACACACAGGAGAGTTTTCTTTCGTCAAAATTTGTCAGAAAACCACGTTTTAAGGAAATACCGCATCGTGCGAAATTATCTTGCTTTTCCTAAACAACATGTAACTCGAAAAGCTTTGGTGGTTCGTGTATGTCTAAGCCTGTAGCCTCAAAAGAGAACGCACAGGAGAGTTTTCTTCCGAAAGCATATGTAGGAATACCACGTTATAAGGAAATACAGTGTTGCAGAGTAAAGACAAATGCATACTTATTGGAAACACTTAAGCTTTACGAGACGAAATTACACATAGTAAAAATTAGTTTGTATATCCTAAACAACACGTTATAACTTGAAAAGATTAGGTGTGGCGTGTACGTCTAAACGTGTAGCCTCAAAAGAGAACCCACAGGAGAATTTTCTTTCATCAATATTTGTCCGAAAACCACGTTTTAAGGAAATCCCGCATCATGCGAAATTATCTTGTTTTTCCTAAACAACACGTTGTAACTCGAAAAGCTTTGGTGTTGCGTGTATGTCTAAGCGTGTAGCCTCAAAAGAGAACGCACAGGAGAGTTTTCTTCCAAAAGAATATGTAGGAATACCACGTTATATGAAAATACAGTGTTGCAGAGTAAAGACAAATGCATTCTTATTGGAAACACTTAAGTTTTACGAGAAGAAATAACACATAGTAAATATTAGTTTGTATATCCTAAACAACACGTTATAACTCGAAAGGATTTGGTGTGGCGTGTACGTCTAAACGTGTAGCCTCAAAAGAGAACCCACAGAAGAATTTTCTTTCATCAAAATTTGTCAGAAAACCACGTTTTAAGGAAATCCCGCATCATGCGAAATTATCTTGTTTTTCCTAAACAACACGTTGTAACTCGAAAAGCTTTGGTGTTGCGCGAATGTCTAAGCGTGTAGCCTCCAAAGAGAACGCACAGGAGAGTTTTCTCTCGAAAGAATATGTAAGAATACCACGTTATAAGGAAATACAGTGTTGCAGAGTAGAGGCAAATATATACATATTGGAAACACTTAAACTTTAAGAGAAGAAATAATTCATCGTTAAAAAATAAGCTTGTACCTCCTAAACAACAAGTTGTAACTCAAAAAGATTTGGTGTGGCGTGTACGTCTAAACGTGTAGCCTCAAAAGAGAACGCACAGGAGAGTTTTCTCCCAAAAGAATATGTAGGAATACTACGTTATAAGGAAATACAGTGTTGCAGAGTAAAGACAAATGCATACTTATTCGAAACACTTAAGCTTTACGAGAGGAAATAACACATAGTAAAAATTAGTTTGTATATCCTAAACAACACGTTTTAACTTGAAAGGATTAGGTGTGGCGAGTACGTCTAAACGTGTAGCCTCAAAAGAGAACCCACAGGAGAATTTTCTTTCATCAATATTTGTCAGAAAACCACGTTTGAAGGAAATCACGCATCATGCGAAATTATCTTGTTTTTCCTAAACAACACGTTGTAACTCGAAAAGCTTTGGTGTTGCGTGTATGTCTAAGCGTGTAGCCTCAAAAGAGAACGCACAGGAGAGTGTTCTTCCGAAAGAATATGTAGGAATACCACGTTATAAGGAAATACAGTGTTGCAGAGTAAAGACAAATACATACTTATTGGAAACACTTAAGCTTTACGAGAAGAAATAACACATAGTAAAAAATTAGCTTGTATATCCTAAACAACACGTTATAACTCGAAAGGATTTGGTGTGGCGTGTACGTCTAAACATGTAGCCTCAAAAGAGAACCCACAGGAGAATTTTCTTTCTTCAAAATTTGTCAGAAAACCACTTATTAAGGAAATCCCGCATCATGCGAAACTATCTTGTTTTTCCTAAACAACACATTGGAACTCGAAAATCTTTGGTGTTGCGTGTATGTCTAAGCATGTAGCCGCAAAAGAGAACGCACAGTAGAGATTTCTCTCGAACGAGTATGTAAGAATACCACATTATAAGGAAATACATTGTGGCAAATTAAAGATAACTACGTTCCTTTTGGAAACACTTAAACTTTACAAGAAGATATAAAGCATCGTAAAAAATTAGCTTGTATCTCCTAAAGAACACGTTGTAACTCGAAAACATTTGGTATGGCGTGTACGTCTAAACATTTAGCCTCAAATGAAAACCCACAGGAGAATTTTCTTTCCTCAAAATTTGTCAGAAAACCACGTTTTAAGGAATTCCCGCATCATGAGAAATTATCTTGTTTTTCCTAAACAACACGTTCTAACTCGAAATGCTTTGGTGTTGCGTGTATGTCTATGCGTGTAGCCTCAAAAGAGAATGCACAGGAGAGTTTTCTCTCGAAAGAATATGTACGAATACCATGTTATAAGGAAATACAGTGTTGTAGAGTAAAGACAAATACGTACATATTGGAAACACTTTAGGAGAAGAAATAACGCATCGTACAAAATTAGCTTGTATCTCCTAAACAACACGTTGTAACTCGAAAAGATTTGGTGTGGCGTGTACGTCTAAACATGTAGCCTCAAAAGAGAACCCACAGGAGAATTTTCTTTCGTCAAAATTTGTCAGAAAACCACGTTTTAAGGAAATTCCGCATCGTGCGCAATTATCTTGTTTTTCATAAACAAAACATTGTAACAGGAAAAGCTTTGGTGTTGGGTGTATGTGTAAGCGTGTAGCCTCAAAAGAGAATGCACAGGAGAGTTTTCTCTCGAAAGAATATGTAAGAATACCACGTTATAAGGAAATATATTGCTAAAGAGTAAAGACAAATACATACGTATTGGAAACATATTATGAGAAGAAATAATGCATGGTACAAAATTTGCTTGTATCTCCTAAACAACACGTGGTAACTCAAAAAGATTTCGTGTGGCGTGCACGTCTAAATGTGTAGCCTCAAAAGAGAACCCACAGGAGAATTTTCTTACGTCAAAATTTGTCAGAAAACCACTTTTTAAGGAAATCCCGCATCGTGGGAAATTATCTTTTTTTTCCTAATCAACACGTTGTAACTCGAAAAGCTTTGGTGGTGCGTGTATGTCTAAGCGTGTAGCCTCCAAAGAGAACCCAAGGGATAGTTTTCTCTCGAAAGAATATGTAAGAATACCACGTTATAAGGAAATACAGTGTTGCAGAGTATAGACAAATATGTACTTATTGGAAACACTTTACGAAAAGAAATAACGCATCATGCAAACTTAGCTTGTATCTCCTAAACAACACGTTGTAACTCGAAAAGATTTGGTCTGGCGTGAACGACTAAACGTGTAGCCTCAAAGGAGAACCCACAGGAGAGTTTTCTTTCGTCAAAATTTGTCAGAAAACCACGTTTTAAGGAAATCCTGCATCCTGCGAAATTATCTTGTTTTTCCTAAACAACATGTTGTAACTCGAAAAGCTTTGGTGTTGCGTATATGTCTAAGCGTGTAGCCTCAAAAGAGAACGCACAGGAGAGTTTTCTCCCGAAAGAATATGTAGGAATACCACGTTATAAGGAAATACAGTGTTGCAGAGTAAAGACAAATAAATACTTATTGGAAACACTTAAACTTTACGAGAAGAAATAAAACATAGTACAAAATTAGCTTGTATATCCTAAACAACACGTTATAACTCGAAAGGATTTGGTGTTGCGTGTATGTCTAAGCATGTAGCCTCAAAAGAGAATGCACAGGAGAGTTTTCTCTCGAAAGAATATGTAAGAATACCATGTTATAAGGAAACATATTGCTGCAGAGTAAAGACAAATACATACGTTTTGGAAACACATTAAGAGAAGAAATAACGCATGGTACAAAATTAGCTTGTATCTCCGAAACAACACGTGGTAACTCAAAAATATTTGGTGTGGTGTGTACATCTAAACGTGTAGCCTCAAAAGAGAACCCACAGGAGAATTTTCTTACGTCAAAATTTGTCAGAAAACCACGTTTTAAGGAAATCCCGCATCATGCGAAATTATCTTGTTGTTCCTAATCAACACGTTGTAACTCGAAAAGCTTTGGTGGTGCGTGTATGTCTAAGCGTGTAGCCTCCAAAGAGAACGCACAGGATAGTTTTCTCTCGAAAGAATATGTAAGAATACCACGTTATAAGGAAATACAGTGTTGCAGAGTATAGACAAATATGTACTTATTGGAAACACTTTAGGAGAAGAAATAACGCATCATGTAAAATTAGCTTGTATCTCCTAAACAACACGTTGTAACTCGACAAGATTTGGTGTGGCATGTATGTCTAAACGTGTAGCCTCAAAAGAGAACCCACAGGAGAGTTTTCTTTCGTCAAAATTTGTCAGAAAACCACATTTTAAGGAAATACCGCATCGTGCGAAATTATCTTGTTTATCCTAAACAACATGTTGTAACTCGAAAAGCTTTGGTGGTGCGTGTATGTCTAAGCGTGTAGCCTCAAGAGAGAACGCACAGGAGAGTTTTCTTCCGAAAGAATATGTAGGAATACCACGTTATAAGGAAATACAGTGTTGCAGAATAAAGACAAATACATACTTATTGGAAACACTTAAGCTTTACGAGAAGAAATAACACATAGTACAAAATTAGCTTGTATATCCTAAACAACACGTTATAACTCGAAAGGATTTGGTGTGGCGTGTACGACTAAACGTGTAGCCTCAAAAGAGAACCCACAGGAGAATTTTCTTTCGTCAAAATTTGTCAGAAAACCACGTTTTAAGGAAATCCCGCATCATGCGAAATTATCTTGTTTTTCCTAAACAACACGTTGTAACTCGAAAAGCTTTGGTGTTGGGTGAATGTCTAAGCGTGTAGCCTCCAAAGAGAACGCACAGGAGAGTTTTCTCTCGAAAGAATATGTAAGAATATCACGTTATAAGGAAATACAGTGTGGCAGAGTAGAGGCAAGTACATACGTATTGGAAACACTTAAACTTTACGAGAAGAAATAATTCATCGTAAAAAAATTAGCTTGTATCTCCTAAACAACAAGTTGTAACTCAAAAAGATTTGGTGTGGCGTGTACGTCTAAAAGTGTAGCCTCAAAAGAGAACGCACAGGGGAGTTTTCTCCCGAAAGAATTTGTAGGAATACCACGTTATAAGGAAATACAGTGTTGCAGAGTAAAGACAAATACATACTTATTGGAAACAGTTAAGCTTTACGAGAAGAAATAACACATAGTACAAAATTAGCTTGTATATCCTAAACAACAGGTTATAACTCGATAGGATTTGGTGTGGCGTGTACATCTAAACGTGTAGCCTCAAAAGAGAACCCACAGGAGAATTTTCTTTCGTCAACACTTTTCAGAAAACCACGTTTTAAGGGAATCCCGCATCATGCGAAATTATCTTGTTTTTCCTAAACAACACGTTGTAACTCGAAAAGCTTTGGTGTTGCGTGAATGTCTAAGCGTGTAGCATCCAAAAAGAATGCACACGAGAGTTTTCTCTCGAAAGAATATGTAAGAATACCACGTTATAAGGAAATACAGTGTGGCAGAGTAAAGAAAATACGTAAGTAATGGGAGCACTTTATGAGAGAAATAACGCATCTTGCAAAACTAGCTTGTATGTCCTAAACAACACGTTGTAACTCGAAAAGATTTGGTGTGGCGTGTACGTCTAAAAGTGTAGCCTCAAAAGAGAACCCACAGGAGAGTTTTCTTTCGTCAAAATTTGTTAGAAAACCACGTTTTTAGGAAATCCCTCATCGTGGGAAATTATCTTGTTTTTCCTAATCAACACGTTGTAACTCGAAAATCTTTGGTGGTGCTTGTATGTCTAAGCGTGTAGCCTCCAAAGAGAATGCACAGGATAGTTTTCTCTCGAAAGAATATGTAAGAATACCACGTTATAAGGAAATACAGTGTTGCAGAATTTAGACAAATATGTACTTATTGGAAACACTTTAGGAGAAGAAATAACGCATCATGCAAAATTAGCTTGTATCTCCAAAACAACACGTTGTAACTCGACAAGGTTTGGTGTGGCGTGTATGTCTAAACGTGTAGCCTCAAAAGAGAACACACAGGAGAGTTTTCTTTCGTCAAAATTTGTCAGAAAACCACGTTTTAAGGAAATACCACATCGTGCGAAATTATCTTGTTTTTCCTAAACAACATGTAACTCGAAAAGCTTTGGTGGTGCGTGTATGTCTAAGCGTGTAGCCTCAAAAGAGAACGCACAGGAGAGTTTTCTTCCGAAAGAATATGTAGGAATACCACGTTATAAGGAAATACAGTGTTGCAGAGTAAAGACAAATGCATACTTATTGGAAACACTTAAGCTTTACGAGAAGAAATAACACATAGTAAAAATTAGTTTGTATACCCTAAACAACACATTATAACTCGAAAGAATTTGGTGTGGCATGTACGTCTAAACGTGTAGCCTCAAAAGAGAACCCACAGGAGAATTTTCTTTCATCAAAATTTGTCAGAAAACCACGTTTTAAGGAAATCCCGCATCATGCGAAATTATCTTGTTTTTCCTAAAAAACACGTTGTAACTCGAAAAGCTTTGGTGTTGCGTAAATGTCTAAGCGTGTAGCCTCCAAAGAGAACGCACAGGAGAGTTTTCTCTCGAAAGAATATGTAAGAATACCACGTTATAAGGAAATACAGTGTTGCAGAGTAGAGGCAAATATATACATATTGGAAACACTTAAACTTTACGAGAAGAAATAATTCATCGTAAAAAAATTAGCTTGTATCTCCTAAACAACAAGTTGTAACTCAAAAAGATTTGGTGTGGCGTGTACGTCTAAACGTGTAGCCTCAAAAGAGAACGCACAGGGGAGTTTTCTCCCGAAAGAATATGTAGGAATACCACGTTATAAGGAAATACAGTGTTGCAGAGTAAAGACAAATACATACTTATTGGAAACAGTTAAGCTTTACGAGAAGAAATAACACATAGTACAAAATTAGCTTCTATATCCTAAACAACAGGTTATAAATCGATAGGATTTGGTGTGGCGTGTACATCTAAACGTGTAACCTCAAAAGAGAACCCACAGGAGAATTTTCTTTCGTCAACACTTTTCAGAAAACCACGTTTTAAGGGAATCCCGCATTGTGCGCAATTATCTTGTTTTTCATAAACAAAACATTGTAACTCGAAAAGCTTTGGTGTTGGGTGTATGTGTAAGCGTGTAGCCTCAAAAGAGAATGCACAGGAGAGTTTTCTCTCGAAAGAATTTGTAAGAATACCAAGTTAAAAGGAAATATATTGCTAAAGAGTAAAGACAAATACATACGTATTGGAAACATATTATGAGAAGAAATAATGCATGGTACAAAATTTGCTTGTATCTCCTAAACAACACGTGGTAACTCAAAAAGATTTGGTGTGGCGTGCACTTCTAAATGTGTAGCCTCAAAAGAGAACCCACAGGAGAATTTTCTTACGTCAAAATCTGTCAGAAAACCACTTTTTAAGGAAATCCCGCATCGTGGGAAATTATCTTGTTTTTTCTAATCAACACGTTGTAACTCGAAAAGCTTTGGTGGTGCGTGTATGTCTAAGCGTGTAGCCTCCAAAGAGAACGCAACGGATAGTTTTCTCTCGAAAGAATTTGTAAGAATACCACGTTATAAGGAAATACAGTGTTGCAGAGTGTAGACAAATATGTACTTATTGGAAACACTTTACGAAAAGAAATAACACATCATGCAAACTTAGCTTGTATCTCCTAAACAACACGTTGTAACTCGAAAAGATTTGGTGTGGCGTGAACGACTAAACGTGTACCCTCAAAGGAGAACCGACGGGAGAGTTTTCTTTCATCAAAATTTGTCAGAAAACCACGTTTTAAGGAAATCCTGCATCCTGCGAAATTATCTTGTTTTTCCTAAACAACATGTTGTAACTCGAAAAGCTTTGGTGTTGCGTATATGTCTAAGCGTGTAGCCTCAAAAGAGAATGCACAGGAGAGTTTTCTCCCGAAAGAATATGTAGGAATACCACGTTATAAGGAAATACAGTGTTGCAGAGTAAAGACAAATAAATACTTATTGGAAACACTTAAACTTTACGAGAAGAAATAAAACATAGTACAAAATTAGCTTGTATATCCTAAACAACACGTTATAACTCGAAAGGATTTGGTGTTGCGTGTATGTCTAAGCATGTAGCCTCAAAAGAGAATGCACAGGAGAGTTTTCTCTCGAAAGAATATGTAAGAATACCACGTTATAAGGAAACATATTGCTGCAGAGTAAAGACAAATACATACGTTTTGGAAACACATTATGAGAAGAAATAATGCATGGTACAAAATTAGCTTGTATCTCTGAAACAACACGTGGTAACTCAAAAAGATTTGATGTGGGTTGTACATCTAAACGTGTAGCCTCAAAAGAGAACCCACAGGAGAATTTTCTTACGTTAAAATTTGTCAGAAAACCATGTTTTAAGGAAATCCCGCATCGTGCGAAATTATCATGTTTTTCCTAATCAACACGTTGTAACTCGAAAAGCTTTGGTGGTGCGTGTATGTCTAAGCGTGTAGCCTCCAAAGAGAACGCACAGGATAGTTTTCTCTCGAAAGAATATGTAAGAATACCACGTTATAAGGAAATACAGTGTTGCAGAGTATAGACAAATATGTACTTATTGGAAACACTTTAGGAGAAGAAATAACGCATCATGTAAAATTAGCTTGTATCTCCTAAACAACACGTTGTAACTCGACAAGATTTGGTGTGGCGTGTATGTCTATACGTGTAGCCTCAAAAGAGAACCCACAGGAGAGTTTTCTTTCGTGAAAATTTGTCAGAAAACCACGTTTTAAGGAAATACCGCATCGTGCGAAATTATCTTGTTTATCCTAAACAACATGTTGTAACTCGAAAAGCTTTGGTGGTGCGTGTATGTCTAAGCGTGTAGCCTCAAAAGAGAAAGCACAGGGGAGTTTTCTCTCGAAGGAATATGTAAGAATACCACGTTATAAGGAAATACAGTGTTGCAGAGTAAAGACAAATACATACTTATTGGAAACACTTAAGCTTTACGAGAAGAAATAACACATAGTACAAAATTAGCTTGTATATCCTAAACACCACGTTATAACTCGAAAGGATTTGGTGTGGCGTGTACGTCTAAACGTGTAGCCTCAAAAGAGAACCCATAGGAGAATTTTCTTACGTCAAAATTTGTCAGAAAACCATGTTTTAAGGAAATCCCGCATCATGCGACATTATCTTGTTTTTCCTAAACAACACGTTGTAACTCGAAAAGCTTTGGTGTTGGGTGAATGTCTAAGCGTGTAGCCTCCAAAGAGAACGCACAGGAGAGTTTTCTCTCGAAAGAATATGTAAGAATATCACGTTATAAGGAAATACAGTGTGGCAGAGTATAGACAAATATGTATTTATTGGAAACACTTTAGGAGAAGAAATAACGCATCATGTAAAATTAGCTTGTATCTCCTAAACAACACGTTGTATCTCGACAAGATTTGGTGTGGCGTGTATGTCTAAAGGTGTAGCCTCAAAAGAGAACCCACAGGAGAGTTTTCTTTCGTCAAAATTTGTCAGAAAACCACGTTTTAAGGAAATACCGCATCGTGCGAAATTATCTTGTTTTTCCTAAACAACATGTTGCAACTCGAAAAGCTTTGGTGGTGCGTGTATGTCTAAGCGTGTTGCCTCAAAAGAGAATGCACAGGAGAGTTTTCTTCTGAAAGAATATGTAGGAATACCACGTTATAAGGAAATACAGTGTTGCAGAGTAAAGACAAATACATACTTATTGGAAACACTTAAGCTTTACGAGAAGAAATAACACATAGTACAAAATTAGCTTGTATATCCTAAACAACACGTTATATCTCGAAAGGATTTGGTGTGGCGTGTTCGTCTAAACGTGCAGCCTCAAAAGAGAACCCACAGGAGAATTTTCTTTCATCAAAATTTGTCAGAAAACCACGTTTTAAGGAAATCCCGCATCATGCGAAATTATCTTGTTTTTCCTAAACAACACGTTGTAACTCGAAAATCTTTGGTGTTGCTGAATGTCTAAGTGTGTAGCCTCCAAAGAAAACGCACAGGAGAGTTTTCTCTCGAAAGAATATGTAAGAATATCACGTTATAAGGAAATACAGTGTTGCAGAGTAGAGGCAAATACATACGTATTGGAAACACTTAAACTTTACGAGAAGAAATAATTCATCTTAAAAAAATTAGCTTGTATCTCCTAAACAACAAGTTGTAACTGAAAAAGATTTGGTGTGGCGTGTATGTCTAAATGTGTAGCCTCAAAAGAGAACGCACAGGAGAGTTTTCTCTCGAAAGAATATGTAAGAATACCACGTTATAAGGAAATACAGTGTTGCAGAGTAGAGGCAAATACATACGTATTGGAAACACTTAAACTTTACGAGAAGAAATAATTCATTGTAAAAAAATTAGCTTGTATCTCCTAAACAACAAGTTGCAACTCAAAGAGATTTGGTGTGGCGTGTACGTCTAAATGTTTAGCCTCAAAAGAGAACCGACAGGAGAATTTTCTTTCGTCAAAATTTGTCAGAAAACCACATTTTAAGGAAATCCCGCATCGTGAGAAATTATCTTGTTCTTCCTAAACAACACGTTGTAACTCGAAAAGCTTTGCTGTTGCGTGTATGTCTCAGCGTGTAGCCTCAAATGAGAACGCACAGGAGAGTTTTCTCTCGAAAAAATATGTAAGAGTACCATGTTATAAGGAAATACATTGTTGCAGAGTAAAGACAAATACTTACTTATTGGAAAAACTTTATGAGAAGAAAGAACGCATCGTACAAAATTAGCTTGTATCTCCTAAACAACACATTGTAACTCGAAAAGATTCGGTGTGGCGTGTACATCTAAACGTGTAGCCTCAAAAGAGAACCCACAGGAGAATTTTTGTTCGTAAAATTTGTCAGAAATCCATGTTTTAAGGAAATCACTCATCGTGCGAAATTATCTTGTTTTTCCTAAACAACAGGTTGTAACTCGAAAAGCTTTGATGTTGCGTGTATGTCTAAGCGTGTAGCCTCAAAAGAGAACGCACAGGAGAGTTTTCTCTCGAAAGAACATGTAAGAATACCACATTATAAGGAAATACAGTTTTGCAGAGTAAAGACAAATACGTATGTATTTGAAACACTCTATGAGAAGAAATAACGCATCGTAAAAAATTAGTTTGTATCTCCTAAACAACACGTTGTAACTCGAAAAGATTTGGTGTGGCATGTACGTCTAAACGTTTAGCCTCAAAAGAGAACCCACAGGAGAATTTTCTTTCGTCAAAATTTGTCAGAAAACCACTTATTAAGGAAATCCTGCATCATGCGAAACTATCTTGTTTTTCCTAAACAACACATTGTAACTCGAAAATCTTTGGTGTTGCGTGTATGTCTACGCATGTAGCCTCAAAAGAGAACGCACAGGAGAGATTTCTCTCGAACGAGTATGTAAGAATACCACGTTATAAGGAAATACATTGTGGCAAATTAAAGATAAATACGTTCCTTTTGGAAACACTTAAACTTTACAAGAAGATATAAAGCATCGTAAAAAATTAGCTTGTATCTCCTAAAGAACACGTTGTAACTCGAAAACATTTGGTGTGGCGTGTACGTCTAAACGTTTAGCCTCAAATGAAAACCCACAGGAGAATTTTATTTCCTCAAAATTTGTCAGAAAACCACGTTTTAAGGAATTCCCGCATCGTGCGAAATTATCTTGTTTTTCCTAAACAACACGTTCTAACTCGAAATGCTTTGGTGTTGCGTGTATGTCTAAGCGTGTAGCCTCAAAAGAGAATGCACAGGAGAGTTTTCTCTCGAAAGAATATGTACGAACACCATGTTATAAGGAAATACAGTGTTGTAGAGTAAGGACAAATACGTACATATTGGAAACACTTTAGGAGAAGAAATAACGCATCGTACAAAATTAGCTTGTATCTCCTAAACAACACGTTGTAACTCGAAAAGATTTGGTGTGGCGTGTACGTCTAAACATGTAGCCTCAAAAGAGAACCCACAGGAGAATTTTCTTTCGTCAAAATTTTCAGAAAACCAAGTTTTAAGGAAATCCCGCATCGTGCGCAATTATCTTGTTTTTCATAAACAAAATATTGTAACTCGAAAAACTTTGGTGTTGGGTGTAAGTGTAAGCGTGTAGCCTCAAAAGAGAATACACAGGAGAGTTTTCTCTCGAAAGAATATGTAAGAATACCACGTTATGAGGAAATATATTGCTGCAGAGTAAAGACAAATACATACGTATTGGAAACATATTATGAGAAGAAATAATGCATGGTACAAAATTTGCTTGTATCTCCTAAACAACACGTGGTAACTCAAAAAGATTTGGTGTGGCGTGCACGTCTAAATGTGTAGCCTCAAAAGAGAACCCACAGGAGAATTTTCTTACGTCAAAATTCGTCAGAAAACCACATTTTAAGGAAATCCCGCATCGTGCGAAATTATCCTGTTTTTCCTAATCAACACGTTGTAACTCGAAAAGCTTTGGTGGTGCGTGTATGTCTAAGCGTGTAGCCTCCAAAGAGAACGCACAGGATAGTTTTCTCTCGAAAGAATATGTAAGAATACCACGTAATAAGGAAATACAGTGTTGCAGAGTATAGACAAATATGTACTTATTGGAAACACTTTACGAGAAGAAATAACGCATCATGCAAAATTAGCTTGTATCTCCTAAACAACACGTTTCAACTCGAAAAGATTTGTTGTGGCGTGTACGACTAAACGTGTAGCCTCAAAGGAGAACCCACAGGAGGGTTTTCTTTCGTCAAAATTTGTCAGAAAACCACGTTTTTAGGAAATCCTGCATCGTGCGAAATTATCTTGTTTTTCCTAAACAACATGTTGTAACTCGAAAAGCTTTGATGTTGCATATATGTCTAAGGGTGTAGCCTCAAAAGAGAACGTACAGGAGAGTTTTCTCCCGAAAGAATATGTAGGAATACCACGTTATAAGGAAATACAATGTTGCAGAGTAAAGACAAATACATACTTATTGGAAACACTAAGCGTGTAGCCTCCAAAGAGAACGCACAGGATAGTTTTCTCTCGAAAGAATATGTGAGAATACCACGTTATTAGGAAATACAGTGTTGCAGAGTATAGACAAATATGTACTTATTGGAAACAACATGTTGCAACTCGAAAAGCTTTGGTGTTGCGTGTATGTCTAAGCGTGTAGCCTCAAAAGAGAACGCACAGGAGAGTTTTCTCTCGAAAGAATATGTAAGAATACCACGTTATAAGGGAATACAGTGTTGCAGAGTAAAGACAAATACATACTTATTGGAAACACTTAAGCTTTACGAGAAGAAATAACACGTAGTACAAAATTAGCTTGTATATCCTAAACAACACGTTATAATTCGAAAGGATTTGGTGTGGCGTGTACGTCTAAACGTGCAGCCTCAAAAAAGAACCCACAGAAGAATTTTCTTTTGTCAAAATTTGTCAGAAAACCACGTTTTATGGAAATCCCGCATCATGCGAAATTATCTTGTTTTTCCTAAACAACACGTTGTAACTCGAAAAGCTTTGGTGTTGCGTGAATGTCTAAGCGTGTAGCCTCCAAAGAGAACGCACAGGAGAGTTTTCTCTCGAAAGAATATGTAAGAATATCACGTTATAAGGAAATACAGTGTTGCAGAGTAGAGGCAAATACATACGTATTGGAAACACTTAAACTTTACGAGAATAAATAATTCATCTTTAAAAAATTAGCTTGTATCTCCTAAACAACAAGTTGTAACTCAAAAAGATTTGGTGTGGCGTGTACGTCTAAGGTGTAGCCTCAAAAGAGAATGCACAGGGGAGTTTTCTCCCGAAAGCATATGTAGGAATACCACATTTTAAGGAAATACAGTGTTGCAGAATAAAGGCAAATACATACGTATTGGAAACACTTAAACATTACGAGACTAAATAACGCATCGTAAAAAAATTAGCTTGTATCTCCTAAACAACAAGTTGGAACTCAAAAAGATTTGGTGTCGCGTGTATGTCTAAACGTGTAGCCTCAAAAGAGAACCCACAGGACAATTTTCTTTCTTCAAAATTTGTCAGAAAACCACGTTTTATGGAAATCCCGCATCGTGAGAAATTATCTTGTTCTTCCTAAACAACACGTTGTAACTCGAAAAGCTTTGCTGTTGCTTGTATGTCTAAGCGTGTAGCCTCAAATGGGAATGCACAGGAGAGTTTTCTCTCGAAAAAATATGTAACAATACCATGTTATAAGGAAATACAGTGTTGCTGAGTAAAGACAAATACTTACTTATTGGAAAAACTTTACGAGAAGAAATAACGCATCGTACAAAATTAGCTTGTATCTCCTAACCAACACGTTGTAACTTAAAAAGATTTTGTGTGGCCTGTACGTCTAAACGTGTAGTCTCAAAAGAGAACCCATAGTAGAATTTTCTTTGGTCAAAATTTGTCAGAAAACCACGTATTAAGGAAATTCCTAATCGTGCGAAATTATCTTGTTTTTCCTAAACAACACGTTTTAACGCGAAAAGCTTTGGTGTTGCGTGTATGTCTAAGTGTGTAGCCTCAAAAGAGGACACACAGGAGAGTTTTCTCTCGAAAGAAGATATAAGAATACCACGTTATAAGGAAATACAGTGTTGCAGACTAAAGGCAAATACGTACGTATTGGAAACACTTTAGAGAAGAAATAACGCATCTTACAAAATTAGCTTCTAGTTCCTAAACAACACGTTGTAACTTACTTCTCTTAAAGAGTTTCCAATAGGTACGTATTTGTCTTTACTCTGCAACACTGTATTTCCTTATAACGTGGTATTCTTACATATTCTTTCGAGAGAAAACTCTCCTGTTCGTTCTCTTTTGAGGCTACAAGCTTAGACATACATGCAACACCAAAGCTTTTCGAGTTACAACGTGTTGTTTAGGAAAAACAAGATAATATCGCAGGATGTGAGATTTCCTTAAAACGTGGTTTCCGACAAATTTTGATGAAAGAAAGTTCTCCTGTGGGTTCTCTTTTGAGGCTACATGTTTAAACGTACACCTCACACCAAATCTTTTCGAGTTACAAGGTGTTGTTAGGAGATACAAGCTAATTTTGTATGATGAGTTATTTCTTCTCGTAAAGTGTTTCCAATATGTACTTATTTGTCTTTACTCTGCAAAATTGTATTTCCTTATAACGTGGCATTCTTAAATATTCTTTCGAGAGAAAACTCTTCTGTGCCTTCTCTTTTGAGGATCCACGCTTACCCATACACGCAACACCAAATCTTTTCGAGTTACAACATTTTGTTTAGGAAAAAGAAGATGATTTCGCACGATGCAGGATTTCCGTAAAACGAGGTTTTCTGAAAAATTTTGTCGAAAGAAAATTCTCCTGTGGGTTCTCTTTTGAGGCTACACGTTTAGACGTACATGCCACACCAAATCTTTTCGAATTACAACATGTTGTTTCGGAGATACAAGCATAATTTTGTAAGATGCGTTACTTCTTCTCGTAAAGTGTTTCCTATATGTAAGTACTTGTCTTTACTCTGCAACACTGTATTTCCTTATAACGTGGTATTCTTATATATTCTTACGAGAGAAAACTATCCTGTGCGTTCCCTTTTTAGGCTACACACTTAGACATACAGGCAACACCAAAGCTTTTCGAGTTACAACGTATTGTTTATGAAAAACAAGATAATTTCGCACGATGCGGGATTTCCTTAAAACGTAGTTTTCTGAAACATTTTGATGAAAGAAAATTCTTCAGTGGGTTCTCTTTTGAGGCTACACGTTTAGACGTACACGCCACACCAAAGCCTTTCGATTTACCACGTGTTGTTTAGGAGATACAAGCTAATTTTGTATGATGCGTTATTTCTTCTCGTAAAGTGTTTCCAATATGTACGTATTTGTCTTTACTCTGCAACACTGTATTTCCTTATAACGTTGTATTCTTACATATTCTTTCAAGAGAAAACTCTCCTGTGCGTTCTCTTTAGAGGCCATACGCTTAGACATACACGCAACGCCAAAGCTTTTCGAGTTACAATGTGTTGTTTAGGAAAAACAAGATAATTTCACAGGATGCGAGATTTCCATAAAACGTGGTTTTCTGAAAAATTTTGACGAAACAAAGTTCTCCTGTGGGTTCTCTTTTGAGACTACACGTGTAGAGGTACGAGTCACACCAAATCTTTTCGAGTTACAACTTGTTGTTTAGGAGATACAAGCTAATTTTTTACGTTGCCTTATTTCTTCTCTTAAAGTGTTTCCAATAGAATTTGTCTTTACTCTGCAACACTGTATTTCCTTATAACGTGGTATTCTTACATATTCTTTCGAGCGAAAACTCTCCTGTGTGCTCTCTTTTGAGGCTACAGGCTTAGACATACACGCAACACCAAAGCTTTTCGAGTTACAACGTGTTGTTTAGGAAAAACAAGATAATTTCGTACGATGTGAGATTTCCTTAAAACGTGGTTTCTGACAAATTTTGATGAAAGAAAATTCTCCTATGGGTTCTCGTTTGAGGCTACACTTTTAGACTTACACGTCACACCAAATCTTTTCGAGTTACAACGTGTTGTTTAGGAGATACAAGCTAATTTTTTACGATGCGTTATTTCTTCTCGTAAAGTGTTTCCAATATGTACTTATTTGTCTTTACTCTGCAAAATTGTATTTCCTTATAACGTGATATTCTTACATCTTCTTTCGAGAGAAAATTCTCCTGTGCCTTCTCTTTTGAGGCTACACGCTTACACATACACGCAACACAAAAGCTTTTCGAGTTACAACGTGTTGTTTAGGAAAAACAAGATAATTTCGTACGATGTGAGATTTCCTTAAAACGTGGTTTCTGACAAATTTTGATGAAAGAAGATTCTCCTTTGGGTTCTCGTTTGAGGCTACACTTTTAGACTTACACGTCACACAAAATCTTTTCGAGTTACAACGTGTTGTTTAGGAGATACAAGCTAATTTTTTACGATGCGTTATTTCTTCTCGTAAAGTGTTTCCAATATGTACTTATTTGTCTTTACTCTGCAAAATTGTATATCCTTATAACGTGATATTCTTACATATTCTTTCGAGAGAAAACTCTCCTGTGCCTTCTCTTTTGAGGCTACACGTTTACACATACACGCAACACCATAGCTTTTCGAGTTACAACATGTTGTTTAGGAAAAAGAAGATGATTTTGCACGATGCGGGATTTCCTTAAAATGTGGTTTTCTGAAAAATTTTGAATAAAGAAAATTCTCCTGTGGGTTCTCTTTTGAGGCTACACATTTAGACGTACACGCCACACCAAATCCTTTCAAGTTACCACGTGTTGTTTAGGAGATACAAGCTAATTTTGTACGAAGCATTATTTCTTCTCGTAAAGTGTTTCCAATACGTACTTATTTGTCTTTAATCTGCTACACTGTATTTCCTTATAACATGGTATTCTTACATATTATTTCGAGGGAAAACTCTCCTGTGCGTTCTCTTTTGAGGGGACACGCTTAGACAAACATGCAACGCCAAAGCTTTTCGAGTTACAATGTGTTGTTTAGGAAAAACAAGATAATTTAGCACGATGCGAGATTTCCATAAAACGTGGTTTTCTGAAAAATTTTGACGAAAGAAAGTTCTCCTGTGGGTTCTCTTTTGAGGCTACACGTGTAGAGGTACGAGCCACACCAAATCTTTTCGAATTACAACGTGTTGTTTAGGAGATATAAGCTAATTTTTTACGATGCGTTAATTCTTCTCATAAAGTGTTTCCAATAAGTACATATTTGTCTTTACACTGAAGCATTATATTTCCTTATAACGTGGTATTCTTACATATTCCTTCGAGAGAAAACTATCCTGTGCGTTCCCTTTTGAGGCTACACACTTAGACATACAGGCAACACCAAAGCTTTTCGAGTTACAACGTGTTGTTTATGGAAAACAAGATAATTTTGTACGATGCGGGATTTCCTTAAAACGTGATTTTCTGACAAATTTTGACGAAAGAAAATTCTCCTGTGGCTTCTGTTTTGAGGCTACACGTTTAGACGTGCACGCCACACCAAATCCTTTCGAGTTACAACGTGTTGTTTAAGAGATACAAGCTAATTTTGTATGATGCGTTATTTCTTTTCGTAAAGTGGTTCCAATACATATGTATTTGTCTTTACTCTGCAACACTGTATTTCCTTATAACGTTGTATTCTTACATGTTCTTTCGAGAGAAAACTCTCCTGTGCATTCTCTTTAGAGGCTACATGCTCAGACATACACGCAACACCAAAGCTTTTCGAGTTACAACGTGTTGTTTAGGAAAAACAAGATAATTTTGCACGAAGCGGGATTTCCTTAAAACGTGGTTTTCTGACAAATTTTGACGAAAGAAAGTTCTCCTGTAGGTTCTCTTTTGAGGCTACACGTGTAGACATACGAGCCACACCAAATATTTTTCAGTTACAACGTGTTGTTTAGGAGACACAAGCAAATATTGTACGATGCGTTATTTCTTCTCGTAAAGTGTTTCCAATACGTACGTATTTGTCTTTACTCTGCAACACTGTATTTCCTTATAACGTGGTATTCGTACATATTCTTTCGAGAGAAAACTCTCCTGTGTGTTCTCTTTTGAGGCTACACGATTAGACAAACACGCAACACCAAAGCTTTTCGAGTTACAACGTGTTGTTTAGGAAAAAGAAGATGATTTCGCATGATGCGGGATTTCCTGAAAACCTGGTTTTCTGAAAAATTTTGACGAAAGAAAATTCTCCTGTGGGTTCACTTTTGAGGCTACATATTTAGACGTACACGTCACACCAAATCTTTTCGAGTTACATTGTGTTGTTTAGGAGATACAAGCTAATTTTTTATAATGCGTTAATTCTCGTAAAGTGTTTCCAATACATACGTATTTGTCTTTACTCTGCAACACTGTATTTCCTTATAACGTGGTATTCTTACATATTCTTTCGAGAGAAAACTATCCTGTGCATTCCCTTTTGAGGCTAAACACTTAGACATACAGGCAACACCAAAGCTTTTTGAGTTACAACGTGTTGTTTATAAAAAACAAGATACTTTCGCAAGATGCCGGATTTCCTTAAAACATGGTTTTCTGACAAATTTTGACGAAAGAAAATTATTCTGTTTGTTCTCTTTTGAGGCTTCACGTTTCGACGTGCACGTCACACCTAATCCTTTCGAGTTACCACGTGTTGTTTAGGAGATACAAGCTAATTTTGTACGATGCTTTATTTCTTCTCATAAAGTGTTTCCAATACGTACGTATTTGTCTTTACTCTGCAACACTGTATTTCATTATAACGTGGTATTCTTACACATTCTTTCGAGAGAAAACTATCCTGTGCGTTCCCTTTTGAGGCTACACACTTAGACATACAGGCAACACCAAAGCTTGTCAAGTTACAATGTGTTGTTTATGAAAAACAAGATAATTTCGCACGATGCGTGATTTCCTTAAAACTTGGTGTTCTGACAAATTTTGACGAAAGAAAATTCTCCTGTGGGTTCTCTATTGAGGCTACACGTTTAGACGTGCACGCCACACCATACCCTTTGGAATTACCACGTGTTGTTTAGGAGATACAAGCTAATTTTGTACGATGCATTATTTATTCTCGTAAAGTGTTTCCAATATTTACGTATTTGTCTTTACTCTGCAACACTGTATTTCCTTATAACATTGTATTCTTACATGTTCTTTCGAGAGAAAACTCTCCGGTGCGTTCTCTTTAGAGGCTACACGCTTAGACATACACGCAACACCAAAGCTTTTCGAGTTACAACGTGTTGTTTAGGAAAAACAGGATAATTTTGCACGATGCAGGATATCCTTAAAACGTGGTTTTCTGACAAATTTTGACGAAAGAAAGTTCTCCTGTGCGTTGTCTATTGAGGCTACAGGTTTAGACGTACACGCCACACCAAATCTTTTCGAGTTACAACTTGTTGTTTAGGAGATACAAGCAAATTTTGTTCGATGCGTTATTTCTTCTTGTAAAGTGTGTCCAATATGTACTTAATTGTCTTTACTCTGCAACACTGTATTTCCTTATAACGTGGTATTCTTACATATTCTTTCGAGGGAAAACTCTCCTGTGCGTTTTTTTTTTTTTTTTTTTTTTTTTGGGCTACACGCTTAGACATACACGCAACGCCAAAGCTTTTCGAGTTACAGCGTGTTGTTTAGGAAAAACAAGATAATTTCGCACGATGCGAGATTCCATAAAACGTGGTTTTCTGAAAAATTTTGACTGAAGAAAGTTCTCCTGTGGGTTCTCTTTTGAGGCTACATGTTTAGACGTACACGTCACACCAAATCTTTTCGAGTTACAACGTGTTGTTTAGGAGATACAAGCTAATTTCGTACGATGCGTTATTTCTTCTCGTAAAGCATTTCCAATATGTACTTAATTGTCTTTACTCTGCAACACTGTATTTCCTTATAACGTGGTATTCTTACATATTCTTTCGAGGGAAAACTCTCCTGTGCGTTTTTTTTTGGGGGGGCTACACGCTTAGACATACACGCAACGCCAAAGCTTTTCGAGTTACAGCGTGTTGTTTAGGAAAAACAAGATAATTTCGCAAGATGCGAGATTTCCATACAACGTGGTTTTCTGACAAATTTTGATGGAAGATAATTCTACTGTGGGTTCTCTTTTGAGGCTACACGTTTAGACGTACACGTCAAACCAAATCTTAACGAGTTACAACGTGTTGTTTACGAGATACAAGCTAATTTTGTATGATGCGTTATTTCTCCTCATAAAGTGTTTCCAATAAGTACTTATTTGTCTTTACTCTGCAAAATTATATTTCCTTATAACGTGGTATTCTTACATATTCTTTTGAGGGAAAACTCTCCTGTGTGTTCTCTTTTGAGGCTACATGCTTAGACATACACGCAACACCAAAGCTTTTCGAGTTACAACGTGTTGTTTAGGAAAAACAAGATAATTTCGCACGATGCGAGATTTCCTTAAAACGTGGTTTCTGACAAATTTTGATGAAAGAAAATTATCCTGTGGGTTCTCTTTTGAGGCTACACGTTTAGACATACACGTAACACCAAATCTTTTCGAGTTACAACGTGTTGTTTAGGACACACATGTTAATTTTGTACGATGCGTTATTACTTCTCGTAAAGTGTTTCCAATATGTACTTATTTGTATTTACTCTGCAAAATTGTATTTCCTTATACCATGGTATTATTACATATTCTTTCGAGGGAAAACTCTCCTGTGCCTTCTCTTTTGAGGCTCCATCCTTACACATACACGCAACACCAAAGCTTTTCGAGTTACAACATGTTGTTTAGGAAAACGGAGATGATTTTGCACGATGCGGGATTTCCTTAAAACGTGGTTTTCTGACAAATTTTGACGAAAGAAAGTTCTCCTGTGGGTTCTCTTTTGAGGCTACACGTGTAGAGGTATGAGCCACACCAAATCTTTTCGAGTTACAACGTGTTGTTTAGGAGATACAAGCAAATTTTTTACGATGCGGTATTTCTTCTCCTAAAGTGTTTCCAATATGTACTTATTTGTCTTTACTCTGCAACACAGTATTTCCTTATATCGTGGTATACTTACATATTCTTTCGAGAGAAAACTCTCCTGTGTGTTCTCTTTTGAGGCTACACGCTTAGACAAACACTCAGCACCAAAGCTTTTCAAGTTACACTGTGTTGTTTAGGAAAAGCAAGATAATTTTGCACGATGCGAGATTTCCTTAAAACGTGTTTTCTGACAAATTTTGATGAAAGAAAATATTCGTGTGGGTTCTCTTTTGAGGCTACTCATTTATACGTACACGTCACACCAAATCTTTTCGAGTTACAACGTGTTGTTTAGGATGCGTTATTTCTTCTCGTAAAGTGTTTCTAATACGTACTTATTTGTCTTTACTCTGCAAAATTGTATTTCCTTATAACGTGGTATTCTTACATATTCTTTCGAGAGAAAACTCTCCTGTGCTTTCTCTTTTGAGTCTCCACGCTTACACATAAACGCAACACCAACGCTTTTCGAGTTACAACATGTTGTTTAGGAAAAAGAAGATGATTTCGCATGATGCGGGATTTCCTTAAAACGTGGTTTTCTGAAAAAATTTGACGAAAGAAAATTCTCCTGTGGGTTCTCTTTTGAGGCTCCATGTTTAGATGTACATGCCACACCAAATCTTTTCAAGTTACAACGTGTTGTTTAAGAGATGCAAGCTAATTTTGTACGATGCATTAATTCTTCTCATAAAGTGTTTCCAATACATACGTATTTGTCTTTACTTTGCAACACTGTATTTCCTTATAACGTGGTATTCTTACATATTCTTTTGAGAGAAAACTATCCTGTGCATTCCCTTTTGAGGCTACACACTTAGACATACAGGCAACACCAAAGCTTTTCGAGTTAGAACGTGTTGTTTATGAAAAACAAGATAATTTCGCACGATGCGGGATTTCCTTAAAACGTGGTTTTCTGACAAATTTTGACGAAAGAAAATTCTCCTGTGGGTTCTCTTTTGAGGCTTCACGTTTAGACGTGCACGCCACAGCAAATCCTTTCGAGTTAGGAGATACAAGCTAATTTTGTATGATGCGTTATTTCTTCTCGTAAAGTATTTTCAATAGGTACGTATTTGTCTTTATTCTGCAACACTGTATTTCCTTATAACGTGGTATTCTTACATATTCTGTCGAGAGAAAACTATCCTGTGCATTCCCTTTTGAGGCTACACACTTAGACATACAGGCAACACCAAAGCTTTTCGAGTTACAACGTGTTGTTTATGAAAAACAAGATAATTTCGCATGATGCGGGATTTCCTTAAAACGTGGTGTTCTGACAAATTTTGACAAACGATAATTCTCCTGTTGGTTCTCTTTTGAGGCTACACGTTTAGAAGTGCATGCCACACCAAATCTTTTCGAGTTGCCACGTGTTGTTTAGGAGATACAAGCTAATTTTGTACGATGCGTTATTTCTTCTCGTAAAGTGTTTCCAATAAGTACGTATTTGTCTTTACTCTGCAACACTGTATTTCCTTATAACGTTGTATTCTTACATGTTCTTTGGAGAGAAAAGTCTCCTGTGTGTTCTCTTTAGAGGCTACATGCATAGACATACACGCAACACAAAAGCTTTTCGATTTACAACGTGTTGTTTAGGAAAAACAAGATAATTTTGCACGATGCGGGATATCCTTAAAACGTGGTTTTCTGAGAAATTTTGACGAAAGAAAGTTCTCCTGTGGGTTCTCTTTTGAGGCTACACGTTTAGATGTACGAGCCACACCAAATCTTTTCGTGTTGCAACGTGTTGATAACGAGATTCCAGCAATTTTTTTACGATTCGTTATTTCTTCTCGTAAAGTGTTTTCAATACGTACTTATTTGTCTTTACTCTGCAACACTGTATTTCCTTATAACGTGGTATTCTTACATATTCTTTCGAGAGAAAAATCTCCTGTGCATTCCCTTTTGAGGCTACACTCTTAGACAAAAACTCAACACCAAAGCTTTTCGGGTTACACCGTGTTGTTTAGGAAAAACAAGATAATTTTGCACGATGTGAGATTTCCTTAAAACGTGTTTTCTGACAATTTTGATGAAAGAAAATTCTCCTGTGGGTTCTCTTTTGAGGCTACATGTTTAGATGTACACGCCACACCAAATCCTTTCGAGTTACAACGGGTTGTTTAGGAGATACAAACTAATTTTGTACGATGTGTTAATTCTTCTCATAAAGTGTTTCCAATACATACGTATTTGTCTTTACTCTGCAACACTGTATTTCCTTATAACGTGGTATTCTTACATATTCTTTCGAGAGAAAACTATCCTCTGCGTTCCCTTTTGAATCTACACACTTAGACATACAGGCAACACCAAAGCTTTTCGAGTTACAACGTGTTGTTTCTGAAAAACAAGATTATTTCGCATGATGCGGGATTTCCTTAAAACGTGGTTTTCTGACAAATTTTGACGAAAGAAAATTATCCTGTGGGTTCTCTTTTGAGGCTCCACGTTTAGACGTACACGCCACACCAAATCCTTTCGAGTTACCACGTGTTGTTTAGGAGATACAAGCTAATTTTGTACGATGCGTTATTTTCTGACAAATTTTGACGAAAGAAAATTATCCTGTGGGTTCTCTTTTGAGGCTCCACGTTTAGAAGTACACGCCACACCAAATACTTTCGAGTTACAACGTGTTGTTTAGGAGATACAAGCTAATTTTGTACGATGCGTTATTTCTTCTCATAAAGTGTTTCCAATATTTACTTATTTGTCTTTACTCTGCAACACTGTATTTCCTTATAACGTTGTATTCTTACATGTTCTTTCGAGAGAAATCTCTCCTGTGCGTTCTCTTTAGAGGCTACAGGCTTAGACATACACGCAACACCAAAGCTTTTCGAGTTACAACATGTTGTTTAGGAAAAACAAGATAATTTTGCACGATGCGGGATTTTCTTAAAACGAGGTTTTCTGACAAATTTTGACGAAAGAAAGTTCTCCTGTGGGTTCTCTTTTGAGGCTACACATGCAGACATTTGAGCCACACCAAAACTTTTCGAGTTACAACGTGTTGTTTAGGAGATACAAGCAAATTATTTAGGATGCGTTATTTCCTCTCGTAAAGTGTTTCCAATAAGTACTTATTTGTCTTTACTCTGCAACACTGTATTTCCTTCTAACGTGGTATTCTTACATATTCTTTCGAGAGAAAACTCTCTTGTGCGTTCTCTTTTTGAGGCTACACGCTTAGACAAACACTCAACACCAAAGATTTTCGAGTTACAACGTGTTGTTTAGGAAAAACAAGATTATTTCGCACGATGTGAGATTTCCTTAAAACGTGTTTTCTGACAAATTTTGATGAAAGAAAATTTTCCTGTGGGTTCTCTTTTGAGGCTACACATTTATACGTACACGTCACACCAAATCTTTTCGAGTTACAACGTGTTGTTTAGGATGCGTTATTTCTTCTCGTAAAGTGTTTCCAATACGTACTTATTTGTCTTTACTCTGCAAAATTGTATTTCCTTATAACGTGGTATTCTTACATATTCTTTCGAGAGAAAACTCTCCTGTGCTTTCTCTTTTGAGTCTCCACGCTTACACATAAACGCAACACCAACGCTTTTCGAGTTACAACATGTTGTTTAGGAAAAAGAAGATGATTTCGCATGATGCGGGATTTCCTTAAAACGTGGTTTTCTGAAAAAATTTGACGAAAGAAAATACTCCTGTGGGTTCTCTTTTGAGGCTCCATGTTTAGATGTACATGCCACACCAAATCTTTTCGAGTTACAACGTGTTGTTTAAGAGATGCAAGCTAATTTTGTACGATGCATTAATTCTTCTCATAAAGTGTTTCCAATACGTACGTATTTGTCTTTACTTTGCAACACTGTATTTCCTTATAACGTGGTATTCTTACATATTCTTTTGAGAGAAAACTATCCTGTGCATTCCCTTTTGAGGCTACACACTTAGACATACAGGCAACACCAAAGCTTTTCGAGTTAGAACGTGTTGTTTATGAAAAACAAGATAATTTCGCACGATGCGGGATTTCCTTAAAACGTGGTTTTCTGACAAATTTTGACGAAAGAAAATTCTCCTGTGGGTTCTCTTTTGAGGCTTCACGTTTAGACGTGCACGCCACACCAAATCCTTTCGAGTTACCACGTGTTGTTTAGGAGATACAAGCTAATTTTGTATGATGCGTTATTTCTTCTCGTAAAGTATTTTCAATAGGTACGTATTTGTCTTTATTCTGCAACACTGTATTTCCTTATAACGTGGTATTCTTACATATTCTGTCGAGAGAAAACTATCCTGTGCGTTCCCTTTTGAGGCTACACACTTAGACATACAGGCAACACCAAAGCTTTTCGAGTTACAACGTGTTGTTTATGAAAAACAAGATAATTTCGCACGATGCGGGATTTCCTTAAAACGTGGTGTTCTGACAAATTTTGACAAACGAAAATTCTCCTGTTGGTTCTCTTTTGAGGCTACACGTTTAGAAGTGCATGCCACACCAAATCTTTTCGAGTTGCCACGTGTTGTTTAGGAGATACAAGCTAATTTTGTACGATGCGTTATTTCTTCTCGTAAAGTGTTTCCAATAAGTACGTATTTGTCTTTACTCTGCAACACTGTATTTCCTTATAACGTTGTATTCTTACATGTTCTTTGGAGAGAAAAGTCTCCTGTGCGTTTTCTTTAGAGGCTACATGCATAGACATACACGCAACACAAAAGCTTTTTGATTTACAATGTGTTGTTTAGGAAAAACATGATAATTTTGCACGATGCGGGATATCCTTAAAACGTGGTTTTCTGAGAAATTTTGACGAAAGAAAGTTCTCCTGTGGGTTCTCTTTTGAGGCTACACGTTTAGATGTACGAGCCACACAAAATCTTTTGGAGTTGCAACGTGTTGTTTACGAGATTCCAGCAAATTTTTTACGATTCGTTATTTCTTCTCGTAAAGTGTTTTCAATACGTACTTATTTGTCTTTACTCTGCAACACTGTATTTCCTTATAACGTGGTATTCTTACATATTCTTTCGAGAGAAAAATCTCCTGTGCGTTCCCTTTTGAGGCTACACTCTTAGACATAAACTCAACACCAAAGCTTTTCGGGTTACACCGTGTTGTTTAGGAAAAACAAGATAATTTTGCACGATGTGAGATTTCCTTAAAACGTGTTTTCTGACAATTTTGATGAAAGAAAATTCTCCTGTGGGTTCTCTTTTGAGGCTACATGTTTAGACGTACATGTCACACCAAATCTTTTCGAGTTACAACGAGTTGTTTAGGAGATACAAGCTAATTTTGTACGATGCGTTATTTCTTCTTGTAAAGTGTTTCCAATATGTACTTATTTGTCTTTACTCTGCAATATTGTATTTCCTTATAACGTGGTATTCTTACATATTCTTTCGAGAGAAAACTCTCCTGTGCATTCTCTTTTGAGGCTCCACGCTTACAAATACACGCAACACCAAAGCTTTTCGAATTACAACATGTTGTTTAGGAAAAAGAAGATGATTTCGCATGATGCGGGATTTCCTTAAAACGTGGTTTTCTGAAAAATTTTGAAGAAAGAAAAATCTCCTGTTGGTTCTCTTTTGAGGCTACATGTTTAGATGTACACGCCACACCAAATCCTTTCGAGTTACAACGTGTTGTTTAGGAGATACAAGCTAATTTTGTACGATGCGTTAATTCTTCTCATAAAGTGTTTCCAATATGTACGTATTTGTCTTTACTCTGCAACACTGTATTTCCTGATAACATGGTATTCTTACATATTCTTTCGAGACAAAACTATCCTATGCGTTCCCTTTTGAGGCTACACACTTAGACATACAGGCAACACCAAAGCTTTTCGAGTTACAACCTGTTTTTTATGAGAAACAAGATTATTTCACATGATGCGGGATTTCCATAAAACGTGATTTTCTGACAAATTTTGACAAAAGAAAACTCTCCTGTGGGTTCTCTTCTGAGGCTCCACGTTTAGACGTACACGCCACACCAAATCCTTTCGAGTTACCACGTGTTGCTTAGGAGATACAAGCTAATTTTGTACGAAGTGTTATTTCTTCTCCTAAAGTGTTTCCAATACTTACTTATTTGTCTTTACTCTGCAACACTGTATTTCCTTTTAACGTTGTATTCTTACATGTTCTTTCGAGAGAAAACTCTTTTGTGCATTCTCTTTAGAGGCTACAGGCTTAGACACACAAGCAACACCAAAGCTTTTCTAGTTACAACGTGTTGTTTGGGAAAAACTAGATAATTTTGCACGATGCGGGATTTCCTTAAAACCTGGTTTTCTGACAAATTTTGACGAAAGAAAGTTCTCCTGTGGGTTCTCTTTTGAGGCTACACATGCAGACATATGAGCCACACGAAATCTTTTCGAGTTACAACGTGTTGTTTAGGAGATACAAGCAAATTTTTTACGATGTGTTATTTCTTCTCGTAAAATGTTTCCAATATGTACTTATTTTTCTTTACTCTGCAACACTGTATTTCCTTATAACGTGGTATTCTTACATATTCTTTCGAGAGAAAACTCTCCTGTGCGTTCTCTTTTGAGGCTACACGCTTAGACAAACACTCAGCACCAAAGCTTTTCGAGTTACAACGTGTTGTTAAGGAAAAACAAGATAATTTCGCACGATGTGAGATTTCCTTAAAACGTGTTTTCTGACAAATTTTGATGAAAGAAAATTCTTCTGTGGGTTCTCTTTTGAGGCTACACGTTTAGACGTACATGTCACACCAAATCTTTTCGTGTTACAATGTGTTGTTAAGGAGATACAAGCTAATATTTAAGGATGCGTTATTTCTTCTCATAAAGTGTTTCCAATATGTACTAATTTGTCTTTACTCTGCAAAATTGTATTTCCTTATAACGTGGTATTCTTACATATTCTTTCGAGAGAAATCTCTCCTGTGCCTTCTCTTTTGAGTCTCCACCCTTACACATACACGCAACACCAATGCTTTTCGAGTTACAACATGTTGTTTAGGAAAAAGAAGATGATTTTGCACGATGCGGGATTTCCTTAAAACGTGGTTTTCTGAAAAATTTTGAGGAAAGAAAATTCTCCTGTGGGTTCTCTTTTGAGGCTCCATGTTTACATGTACACGCCACACCAAATCTTTTCGAGTTATAACGTGTTGTTTAAGAGATACAAGCTAATTTTGTATGATGCGTTAATTCTTCTCATAAAGTGTTTCCAATACGTACATATTTGTCTTTACTCTGCAACACTGTATTTCCTTATACCGTGGTATTCTTACATATTCTTTCGAGAGAAAAGTATCCTGTGCGTTCCCTTTTGAGGCTACACACTTAGACATACAGGCAACACCAAAGCTTTTCGAGTTACAACGTGTTGTTAATGAAAAACAAGATTAATTCGCACGATGCGGGATTTCCTTAAAACGTGGTTTTCTGACAAATTTTGATGAATGAAAATTCTACTGTGGGTTCTCCTTTGAGGCTCCACGTTTAGACGTACACGCCACACCAAATCCTTCGAGTTATCACGTGTTGCTTAGGAGATACAAGCTAATTTTTTATGATGCGTTATTTCTTCTCGTAAAGTGTTTCCAATACTTATGTATTTGTCTTTCCTCTGCAACACTGTATTTCCTTATAACGTTGTCTTCTTATAATTTTCTTTTGAGAGAAAACTCTCCTGTGCGTTCTCTTTAGAGGCTACAGGCTTAGACATACACGCAACACCAAAGCTTTTCAAGTTACAACGTGTTGTTTAGGAAAAACAAGATAATATTGCACGATGCGGGATTTCCTTAAAACGTGGTTTTCTGACAAATTTTGACGAAAGGAAGTTCTCCTGTGGTTTCTCTTTTGAGGCTACACTTGTAGACGTACGAGCCACACCAAATGTTTTCAAGTTACAACGTGTTGTTTAGGAGATACAAACAAATTTTGTACGATGCGTTATTTCTTCTCGTAAAGTGTTTCCAATACGTACTTATTTGTCTTTAGTCTGCAACATTGTATTTCCTTATAACGTGTTATTCTTACATATTCTTTCGAGGGAAAACACTCCTGTGCGTTCTCTTTTGAGGCTACACGCTTAGACAAATACGCAACGCCAAAGCTTTTCGAGTTACAACGTGTGGTTTAGGAAAAACAAGATAATTTCGCACTATGCAAGATTTCCATAAAACGTGGTTTTCTGAAAAATTTTGATGAAAGAAAGTTCTCCTGTCGGTGCTCTTTTGAGGCTACAGGTGTAGAGGTACGAGCCATACCAAATCTTTTCGTGTTACAACGTGTTGTTTAGGAGATACAAGCTAATTTTGTACGATGCCTTATTTCTTCTCTTAAAGTGTTTCCAATAGGTATGTATTTGTCTATACTCTGCAACAGTGTATTTCCTTATAACGTTGTATTCTTACATATTCTTTCGAGAGAAAACTCTCCTGTGCGTTCTCTTTTGAGGCTACACGCTTAGACATACACGCAACACCAAAGCTTTTCTATTTACAACGTGTTGTTTAGGAAAAACAAGATAATTTCGCATGATGCGAGATTTCTTTAAACGTGGTTTCTGACAAATTTTGATGAAAGAAAATTCTCCTTTGGGTTCTCTTTTGAGGCTACACGTTTAGACATACACGTCACACCAAATCTTTTCGAGTTACAACGTGTTGCTTAGGAGATACAAGTTAATTTCGTACGAAGTGTTATTTCTTCTCCTAAAGTGTTTCCAATATGTACTTATTTTTCTATTCTCTGCAAAATTGTATTTCGTTATAACGTGGTATTCTTACATATTCTTTCAAGAGAAAACTCTCCTGTGCATTCCCTTTTGAGGCTACACGCTTAGACATACACGCAACACCAAAGCTTTTCGAGTTACAACGTGTTGTTTAGGAAAAACAAGATAATTTCGCAGGATGCGAGATTTCCTTAAAACGTGGTTTCTGACAAATTTTGATGAAAGAAAATTCTCCTGTGGGTTCTCTTTTGAGGCTACACGTTTCGACGTACACATCACACCAAATCTTTTCGAGTTACAACATGTTGTTTAGGAGATACAAGCTAATTTTTTTCGATGCATTATTTCTTCTCATAAAGTGTTTCCAATATGTACTTATTTGTCTTTACTCTGCAAAATTGTATTTCCTTATAACGTGGTATTCTTACATATTCTTTCAAGAGAAAACGCTCCTGTGCCTTCTCTTTTGAGGCTCCACGCTTACACATACACGCAACACCAAAGCTTTTCAAGTTACAACATGTTGTTTAGGAAAAAGAAGATGATTTCTCATGATGCGGGATTTCCTTAAAACATGGTTTTCTGACAAATTTTTATGAAAGAAAATTCTCCTGTGGGTTCTCTTTTGAGGCTACATGTTTAAATGAACACGCCACACCAAATCTTTTAGAGTTACAACGTGTTGTTTAAGAGATACAAGCTAATTTTGTACGATGCGTTAATTCTTCTCCTAAAGTGTTTCCAATATGTACTTATTTGTCGTTACTCTGCAAAATTGTATTTCCTTATAACGTGGTGTTCTTACATATTCTTTTGAGAGAAAACTCTCCTGTGCCTTCTCTTTTGAGGCTCCACGCTTACACATACACGCAACACCAAAGCTTTTCGAGTTACAACATGTTGTTTAGGAAAAAGAAGATGATTTCGCACGATGCGGGTTTTCCTTAAAACGTGGTTTTCTGAAAAATTTTGACGAAAGAAAATTCTCCTGTGTGTTCTCTTTTGAGGCTACATGTTTAGATGTACACGCCACACCAAATCTTTTCGAGTTACAACGTGTTGTTTAGGAGATACAAGCTAATTTTGTAAGATGTGTTAATTCTTCTCATAAAGTGTTTCCAATACGTACGTTTTAGTCTTTACTCTGCAACACTGTATTTCCTTATAACGTGGTAATCTTACATATTCTTTCGAGAGAAAACTATCCTGTGCGTTCCCTTTTGAGGCTACACACTTAGACATACAGGCAACACCAAAGCTTTTCGAGTTAGAACGTGTTGTTTATGAAAAACAAGATAATTTCACACGATGCGGGACTTCCTTAAAACGTGGTGTTCTGACAAATTTTGACGAAAGAAAATTCTCCTGTGGGTTCTCTTTTGAGGCTACACGTTTAGACGTGCACGCCACCCCAAATCCTTTCGAGTTACCACGTGTTGTTTAGGAGGTACAAGCTAATTTTTTACGATGCGTTATTTCTTCTCTTAAAGTGTTTCCAATACGTACATATTTGTCTTTACTCTGCAACACTCTATGTCCTTATAACGTTGTATTCTTACATGATCTTTCGAGAGAAAACTCTCCTGTGCATTCTCTTTAGAGGCTACATGCTTAGACATACACGCAACACCAAAGCTTTCCGAGTTTCAACGTGTTGTTTAGGAAATCAAGATAATGTTGCACGATGCGGGATTTCCTTAAAACGTGGTTTTCTGACAAATATTGACCAAAGAAACTTCTTCTGTGGGTTCTCTTTTGAGGCTACACGTTTAGACGTACGAGCCACACCAAATCTTTTCAAGTTACAACGTGTTGTTTAGGAGATACAAGCAAATTTTTTACGATGCGTTATTTCTTCTTGTAAAGTGTTTCCAATACGTACTTATTTGTCTTTACTCTGCAACACTGTATTTCCTTATAACGTGGTATTCTTACCTATTCTTTCGAGGGAAAACTCTCCTGTGTGTTCTCTTTTCAGGCTACACGCTCAGACATACACGCAACACCAAAGCTTTTCGAGTTACAGCGTGTTGTTTAGGAAAAACAAGATAATTTCGCACGATGCGAGATTTCCTTAAAACGTGGTTTCTGACAAATTTTGATGAATGAAAATTCTCCTGTGGGTTCTCTTTTGAGGCTACACGTTTAGACGTACACGTCACACCAAATCTTTTAGAGTTACAACATGTTGTTTAGGAGATACAAGCTAATTTTGTACGATGCATTAATTCCTCTGGTAAAGTGTTTCCAATACTTATGTATTTGTCTTTACTCTGCAACACTCTATTTCCTTATAACGTTGTATTCTTACATATTCGTTCGAGAGAAAACTCTCCTGTGCGTTCGCTTTAGAGGCTACAGGCTTAAACATACACGCAACACCTAAGCTTTTCGAGTTACAACGTGCTGTTTAGGAAAAAGTAGATAATTTTGCATGATGCGGGATTTCCATAAAACGTTGTTTTCTGACAAATTTTGAAGAAAGAAAGTCCTCCTGTGGGCACTCTTTTGAGGCTGCACGTGTAGACATACGAGCCACACCAAATCTTTTCGAGTTACAACGTGTTGCTTAGGAAATACAAGCAAATTTTGTACGAAGCATTATTTCTTCTCGTAAAGTGTTTCCAATACGTACTTATTTGTCTTTACTCTGCAACACTGTATTTCCTTATAACGTGGTATTCTTACATATTCTTTCGAGGGAAAACTCTCCTGTGCGTACTCTTTTGAGGCTACATGCTTAGACAAACACGCAACGCCAAAGCTTTTCGAGTTACAACGTGTTGTTTAGGAAAAACAAGATAATTTCGCACGATGCGAGATTTCCATAAAACGTGGTTTATTGAAAAATTTTGACTAAAGTAAGTTCTCCTGTAGTTTCTCTTTTGAGGCTACACGTGTAGAGGTATGAGCCACACCAAATATTTTCGAGTTACAACATTTTGTTTAGGAGATACAAGCTAATTTTGTACGATGCGTTATTTCTTCTCTTAAAGTGTTTCCAATACGTACGTATTTGTCTTTACTCTGCAACACTGTATTTCCTTATAAAGTGGTATTCTTACATATTCTTTCAAGAGAAATTTCTCCTATGCGTTCTCTTTTGAGGCTACATGCTTAGACATAAACGCAACCCCAAAGCTTTTCGAGTTACAACGTGTTGTTTAGGAAAAACAAGATAATTTCCCACGATGCGAGATTTCTTTAAAACGTGGTTTCTGACAAATTTGATGAAAGAAAATTCTCCTGTGGGTTCTCTTTTGAGGCTACACGTTTAGACATACACGTCACACCAAATCTTTTCGAGTTACAACGTGTTGTTTAGGAGATACAAGTAAATTTTTTACGATGCGTTATTTCTTCTCCTAAAGTGTTTCCAATATGTACTTATTTGTCTTTACTCTGCAAAATTGTATTTCCTTATAACGTGGTATTCTTACATATTCTTTCGAGAGAAAACTCTCCTGTGCCTTCTCTTTTGAGGCTCCATGCTTACACATACACGCAACACCAAAGCTTTTCGAGTTACAACATGTTGTTTAGGAAAAAGAAGATGATTTCGCACGATGCAGGATTTACTTAAAACGTGGTTTTCTGAAAAATTTTGACGAAAGAAAATTCTCCTGTGGGTTCTCTTTTGAGGCTACAGGTTTAGAAGTACACGCCACGCCAAATCTTTTCGAGTTACAACGTGTTGTTTAGGAGATACAAGCTAATTTTGGACGTTGCCTTAATTCTTCTCGTAAAGTGTTTCCAATACGTACGTATTTGTCTTTACTCTGCAACACTGTATTTCCTTATAACGTGGTATTCTTACATATTCTTTCGAGAGAAAACTATCCTTTGCATTCCCTTTTGAGGTTACACACTTAGACATACAGGCAACACCAAAGCTTTTCGAATTACAACGTGTTGTTTATGAAAAACAAGATAATTTCGCACATTGCGGGATTTCCTTAAACCCTTGTGTTCTGACAAATTTTGACGAAAGAAAATTCTCCTGTGGGTTCTCTTTTGATGCTACACGTTTAGACATGCACTCCACACCAAATCCTTTCGAGTTACCACGTGTTGTTTAGAAGATACAAGCTAATTTTGTACGAGGTGTTATTTCTTCTCGTAAAGTGTTTCCAATACGTACGTATTTGTCTTTGTCTGCAACACTGTATTTCCTTATAACGTGGTATTCTTACATATTCTTTCGAGCGAAAACTCTCCTGTGAATTCTCTTTTGAGGCTACACGTTTAGACATACACACAACACCAAAGCTTTTCGAGTTACAACGTGTTGTTTAGGAAAAACTAGATAATTTCGCATGATGCGAGATTTCCATACATGTGGTTTTCTGAAAAATTTGACGAAAGAAAGTTCTCCTGTGGGTTCTTATTTGATGCGACACTTGTAGAGGTACGGGCCACACCAAATCTTTTCGAGTTACAAAGTGTTGTTTAGGAGATACAAGCTAATTTTTTATGATGCGTTATTTCTTCTCTTAAAGTTTTTCCAATACGTAAGTAGTTGTCTTTACTCTACAACACTGTATTTCCTTATAACGTGGTATTCCTACATATTCTTTCGAAAGAAAACTCTCCTGTGCGTTCTCTTTTGAGGCTACACGCTTAGACATACACGCAACCCCAAAGCTTTTCGATTCACAACGTGTTGTTTAGGAAAAACAAGATAATTTCGCACGATGCGAGATTTCCGTAAACGTGGTTTCTGACAAATTTTGATGAAAGAAAATTCTCCTGTGGGTTCTCTTTTGAGGATACACGTTTAGACGTACACGTCACACCAAATATTTTCTAGTTACAACGTGTTGTTTAGGAGATACAAGCTAATTTTTTACGATGCATTATTTCTTCTCGTAAAGTGTTTCCAATATGTACTTATTTATCTTTACTCTGCAAAATTGTATATCCTTTTAAGGTGGTATTCTTACATATTCTTTAGAGAGAAAACTCTCCTGTGCCTTCTCTTTTGAGGCTCCACGCTTACACATACACGCAATACCAAAGCTTTTCGAGTTACAACATGTTGTTTAGGAAAAAGAAGATGATTTTGCATGATGCGGGATATCCTTAAAATTTTCTGAAAAATTTTGACAAAAGAAAATTCTCCTGTGGGTTCTCTTTTGATGCTACATGTTTAGACGTACACGCCACACCAAATCTGTTCGAGTTACAACGTGTTGTTTAGGAGATACAAGCTACTTTTTTACAATGCGTTAATTCTTCTCATAAAGTGTTTCCAAGTAGTACGTGTTTGTCTTTACTCTCAACATTGTATTTCCTTATAACGTGGTCTTCTTACATATTCTTTCGATAGAAAACTGTCCTGTGCGTTCCCTTTTGTGGCTACACACTGAGATATACAGGCAACACCAAAGCTATTCAAGTTACAACATGTAGTTTAGGAAAAAGAAGATGATTTCGCAAGATGCGGGATTTCCTTAAAACGTGGTTTTCTGAAAAAATTTTGACGAAAGAAAATTCTCCTGTGGGTTCTCTTTTGAGGCTGCACGTTTAGACGTACACGCCACACGAAATCCCTTTGAGTCACAACGTGTTGTTTAGGAGATACAAGCTAATTTTGTAGATGCGTTATTTCTTCTCGTTAAGTGTTTCCAATACGTACATATTTGTCTTTACTCTGCAACACTGTATTTCCATATATCGTGGTTTTCTTACATATTCTTTCGAGAGAAACCTCTCCTGTGCATTCTCTTTTGAGGCTACATGCTTAGACATACACGCAACACCAAAGCTTGTCGAGTTACAACGTGTTGTTTTGGAAAAACAAAATAATTTCGCACGATGCGGGATTTCCTTAAAACGTGGTTGTCTGACAAATTTTGACGAAAGAAAATTCTCCTGTGGGTTCCCTTTTGAGGCTACATGTTTAGACGTACACGCCACACCAAATCTTTTCGAGTTACAACGTGTTGTTTAGGAGATACAAGCTAATTTTGTACGATACATTATTTCTTCTCGTAAAGTGTTTCCAATAAGTACCTATTTGTCTTTACTCTGCAACAGTGTATTTCCTTATAACATGGTATTCTTACATATTCTTTCGAGAGAAAACTCTTCTGTGCGTTCTCTTCTGAGGCTACACGCGTAGACATACACGCAACACAAAAGCTTTTTGAGTTACAACGTGTTGTTTAGGAAAAACAAGATAATTTTGCACGATGCGGGATTTCCTTAAAAGGTGGTTTTCTGACAAATTTTGACGAAAGAAAATTCTCCTGTGGGTTCTCTTTTGAGGCTACACGTTTAGATGTAAACACCACACCAAATCTTTTCGAGTTACAACGTGTTGTTTAGGAGGTACAAGCTAATTTTTTACCATGAGTTTTTTCCTCTCGTAAAGTGTTTCCATACGTACATATTTGTCTTTACTCTGCAACACTGTATTTCCATATAACGTGGTATTCTTATATATTCTTTCGAGAGAAAACTCTCCTGTGCGTTCTCTTTTGAGGCTACACGCTTAGACATACACGCAACACCAAAACTTTTCGAGGTACAAGGTGTTGTTTTGGAAAAACAAGATAATTTCGCACGATGCGGGATTTCCATAAAACGTGGTTTTCTGGAAAATTTTGACGAAAGAAAATTCTCCTGTGGGTTCACTTTTGAGGCTACACGTTTAGATGTAAACGCCACAACAAATCTTTTCGAGTTACAACGTGTTGTTTAGGAGATACAAGCTAATGTTTTACCATGCGAGAAGAAATACCGAATGTTGCAGAGTAAAGACAAATACATAAGTATTGGAAACACTTTATGAGAAGAAATAATGCATCGTACAAAATTAGCTTGTATCTCCTAAACAACACGTTGTAACTCGAAAAGAATTGGTGTGGCATGTATGTCTAAAGGTGTAGCCTCAGAAGAGATCCCATAGGAGAATTTTCTTTCACAAAATTTTTCAGAAAATCACGTTTTCAGGAAATCCCGCATCGTGCGAAATTATCTTGTTTTTCCTAAACAACACGTTGTAACTCGAAGAGCTTTGGTGTTGCATGTATGTCTTAGTGTGTAGCCTCAAAAGGGAACACACAGGATAGTTTTCTCTCTAAAGAATATGTAAGAATACCACGAATAAGGAAATACGGTGTTGCAGAGTAAAGACAAATACGTACGTATAGGAAACACTTTACTAGAAGAATTAACGCGTCTTACAAAATTAGCGTGTATCTCCTTAACAACACGTTGTAACTCGAAAAGATTTGGTGTGGCATGTATAACTAAACGTGTAGCCTCAAATGAGAACCCACAGGAGAATTTTCTTTCGTCAAAATTTTCAGAAAACCACGTTTTAAGGAAATCCGCATCGTGCGAAATTATCTTGTTTTTCCTAAACAACAGGTTGTAATTCGAAAAGCTTTGGTGTTGCGTGTATGTGTAAGCATGTAGCCTCGAAAGAGAACGCACAGGAGAGTTTTCTCTCGAAAGAATATGCAAAAATACCACGTTATAAGGAAATACAGTGTTGCAGAGTAAAGGCAAATACGTATGTATTGGAAAAATTTAAACTTTATGAGAAGAAATAACGCATCGTACAAAATTAGCTTGTATCTCCTAAACAACACGTTGTAACTCGAAAAGATTTGGTGTGGTGTGTACATCTAAACGTGTAGCCTCAAAAGAGAACCCACAGGAGTATTTTCATTCGTCAAAATTTGTCAGAAAACCACGTTTTAAGGAAATCCCGCATCGTGCTAAATTATCTTGTTTTTCCTAAACAACAAATTGTAATTCGAAAAGCTTTGGTGTTGCGTGTATGTTTAATCGTGTAGCCTCAAAAGAGAACGCACAGGAGAGTTTTCTCTCGAAAGAATATGTAAGAATACCACGTTATAAGTAAATACAGTGTTGCAGAGTAAAGACAAATACATACTTATTGGAAACACTTAAACTTTACGAGAAGAAATAAGGCATCATACAAAATTAGTTTGTATCTCCTAAACAACACGTTATAACTCGAAAAGATTTGGTGTGGTGTGTACGTCTAACGTGTAGCCTCAAAGGAGAACCACAGGACAATTTTCTTTCGTCAATATTTGTCAGAAAACCACGTTTTAAGGAAATCCTGCATCGTGCGAAATTATCTTGTTTTTCCTAAACAACACGTTGTAACTCGAAAAGCTTTGGTGTTGCGTGTATGTCTAAGCGTGTAGCCTCAAAAGAGAATGCACAGGAGAGTTTTCTCTCGAAAGAATATGTAAGAATACCACGTTATATGGAAATACATTGTTGCAGAGTAAAGACAAATAAGTACGTATTGGAAACACTTTACAAGAGGTAATAACGCATCGTACAAAATTAGCTTGTATCTCCTAAACAAAACGTTGTAACTCGAAAAGATTTGGTGTAGCGTTTACAACTAAACATGTAGCCTCAAAAGAGAACCCACAGGAGAATTTTCTTTCGTCAAAATTTTTCAGAAAACCACGTTTTAAGGAAATCCCGCATCGTGTGAAATTATCTTGTTTTTCCTAAACAACAGGTTGTAATTCGAAATGCTTTGGTGTTGCGTGTATGTCTAAGCATGTAGCCTCTAAAGAGAACGCACAGGAGAGTTTTTCTCTCTAAAGAATATGCAAGATTACCACGTTATAAGGAAATACAGTGTTGCAGAGTAAAGGCAATTACATACATATTGGACACATTAAAACTTTACGAGAAGAAATAACGCATCTTAAAAAATTAGCTTGAATCTCCTAACCAACACGTTTTAACTCGAAAGGATTTGGTGTGGCGTGTACGTCTAAACGTGTAGCCTCAAAAGAGAACCCACAGGAGTATTTTATTTCGTCAAAATTTGTCAGAAAACCACGTTTTAAGGAAATCCCGCATCGTGCGAAATTATCTTGTTTTTCCTAAACAACACACTGTAACTCGAAAAGCTTTGGTGTTGCGTGTATGTCTACGGGTGTAGCCTCAAAAGAGAATGCACAGGAGAGTTTTCTCTCGAAAGAATATGTAAGAATACCACGTTATAAGGAAATACAGTGTTGCAGAGTAAAGACAAATACGTACTTATTGGAAACACTTAAACTTTACGAGAAGAAATAAGGCATCGTACAAAATTACTTTGTATCTCCTAAACAACACGCTGTAACTCGAAAGGATTTGGTGTGGCGTGTACGTCTAAACGTGTAGCCTCAAAAGAGAACCCACAGGAGAGTTTTCTTTCGTCAAAATTTGTCAAAACCCACGTTTTAAAGAAATCCCGCATCGTGCGAAATTATCTTGTTTTTCCTAAACAACATGTTGTAACCCGAAAAGGTTTGGTGTTGCGGGTATATCTAAGCGTGTAGCCTCAAAAGAGAACGCACAGGAGAGTTTTCTCCCAAAAGATTATATAGGAATACCACATTATAAGGAAATACAGTGTTGCAGAGTAAAGACAAATACATTCTTATTGGAAACACTTAAACTTTATGAGTAGAAATAACACATAGTAGAAAATAAGCTTGTATCTCCTAAACAACACGATATAACTTGAAAGGATTTGGTGTGGCTTGTACGTCTAAACGTGTACCCTCAAAAGAGAACCCACAGGAGAATTTTCTTTCGTCAAAATTTGTCAGAAAACCACGTTTTAAGGAAATCCCGCATCGTGCGAAATTATCTTGTTTTTCCTAAACAACACGTTGTAACTCGAAAAGCTTTGGTGTTGCGTGTATGTCTAAGCGTGTAGCCTCAAAAGAGAATGCACAGGAGAGTTTTCTCTCGAAAGAATATGTAAGAATACCACGTTATATGGAAATACATTGTTGCAGAGTAAAGACAAATACGTACGTATTGGAAACACTTTACGAGAGGTAATAACGCATCGTACAAACTTAGCTTGTATCTCCTAAACAAAACGTTGTAACTCGAAAAGATTTGGTGTGGCCTTTACAACTAAACATGTAGCCTCAAAAGAGAACCCACAGGAGAATTTTCTTTCGTCAAAATTTTTCAGAAAACCACGTTTTAAGGAAATCCCGCATCGTGTGAAATTATCTTGTTTTTCCTAAACAACAGGTTGTAATTCGAAATGCTTTGGTGTTGCGTGTATGTCTAAGCATGTAGCCTCTAAAGAGAACGCACAGGAGAGTTTTTCTCTCCAAAGAATATGCAAGATTACCACGTTATAAGGAAATACAGTGTTGCAGAGTAAAGGCAATTACGTACGTGTTGGACACATTTAAACTTTACGAGAAGAAATAACGCATCTTAAAAAATTAGCTTGTATCTCCTAAACAACACGTTTTAACTCGAAAGGATTAGGTGTGGCGTGTACGTCTAAACGTGTAGCCTCAAAAGAGAACCCACAGGAGTATTTTCTTTCGTCAAAATTTGTCAGAAAATCACGTTTTAAGGAAATCCCGCATCGTGCGTAATTATCTTGTTTTTCCTAAACAACACATTGTAACTCGAAAAGCTTTGGTGTTGCGTGTATGTCTAAGCGTGTAGCCTCAAAAGAGAATGCACAGGAGAGTTTTCTCTCGAAAGAATATGTAAGAATACCATGTTATAAGAAAATACAGTGTTGCAGAGTAAAGACAAATACGTACTTATTGGAAACACTTAAACTTTACGAGAAGAAATAAGGCATCTTACAAAATTAGTTTGTATCTCCTAAATAACACGCTGTAACTCGAAAAGATTTGGTGTGGCGTGTACGTCTAAACGTGTAGCCTCAAAAGAGAACCCACAGGAGAGTTTTCTTTCGTCAAAATTTGTCAAAATCCACGTTTTAAAGAAATCCCGCATCGTGCGAAATTATCTTGTTTTTCCTAAACAACATGTTGTAACCCGAAAAGGTTTGGTGTTGCGGGTATATCTAAGCGTGTAGCCTCAAAAGAGAACGCACAGGAGAGTTTTCTCCCAAAAGATTATGTAGGAATACCACATTATAAGGAAATACAGTGTTGCAGAGTAAAGACAAATACATTCTTATTGGAAACACTTAAACTTTACGAGTAGAAATAACACATAGTACAAAATAAGCTTGTATCTCCTAAACAACACGATATAACTCGAAAGGATTTGGTGTGGCTTGTACATCTAAATGTGTACCCTCAAAAGTGAACCCACAGGAGAATTTTCTTTCGTCAAAATTTGTCAGAAAACCACGTTTTAAGGAAATCCCGCATCGTGCGAAATTATCTTGTTTTTCCTAAACAACACGTTGTAACTCGAAAAGCTTTGGTGTTGCGTGTATGTCTAAGCGTGTAGCCTCAAAAGAGAATGCACAGGAGAGTTTTCCCTCGAAAGAATATGTAAGAATACCACGTTATATGGAAATACATTGTTGCAGAGTAAAGACAAATATGTAAGTATTGGAAACACTTTATGAGAGGTAATAACGCATCGTACAAAATTAGCTTGTATCTCCTAAACAAAACGTTGTAACTCGAAAAGATTTGGTGTGGCGTTTACAACTAAACATGTAGCCTCAAAAGAGAACCCACAGGAGAATTTTCTTTCGTCAAAATTTTTCAGAAAACCACGTTTTAAGGTAATCCCGCATCGTGTGAAATTATCTTGTTTTTCCTAAACAACAGGTTGTAATTCGAAGTGCTTTGGTGTTGCGTGTATGTCTAAGCATGTAGCCTCTAAAGAGAACGCACAGGAGAGTTTTTCTCTCTAAAGAATATGCAAGATTACCACGTTATAAGGAAATACAGTGTTGCAGAGTAAAGGCAATTACGTACGTATTGGACACATTTAAACTTTACGAGAAGAAATAACGCATCTTAAAAAATTAGCTTGTATGTCCTAACCAACACGTTTTAACTCGAAAGTATTTGGTGTGGCGTGTACGTCTAAACGTGTAGCCTCAAAAGAGAACCCACAGGAGTATTTTCTTTCGTCAAAATTTGTCAGAAAACCACGTTTTAAGGAAATCCCGCATCGTGCGAAATTATCTTGTTTTTCCTAAACAACACATGTAACTCGAAAAGCTTTGGTGTTGCGTGTATGTCTAAGCGTGTAGCCTCAAAAGAGAATGCACAGGAGAGTTTTCTCTCGAAAGAATATGTAAGAATACCACGTTATAAGGAAATACAGTGTTGCAGAGTAAAGACAAATACGTACTTATTGGAAACACTTAAACTTTACGAGAAGAAATAAGGCATCGTACAAAATTAGTTTGTATCTCCTAAACAACACGCTGTAACTCGAAAAGATTTGGTGTGGCGTGTACGTCTAAACGTGTAGCCTCAAAAGAGCACCCACAGGAGAGTTTTCCTTCGTCAAAATTTGTCAAAACCCACGTTTTAAAGAAAGCCCGCATCGTGCGAAATTATCTTGTTTTTCCTAAACAACATGTAACTGGAAAAGGTTTGGTGTTGCGGGTATATCTAAGCGTGTAGCCTCAAAAGAGAACGCACAGGAGAGTTTTCTCCCAAAAGATTATGTAGGAATACCACATTATGAGGAAATACAGTGTTGCAGAGTAAAGACAAATACATACTTATTGGAAACACTTAAACTTTACGAGTAGAAATAGCACATAGTACAAAATAAGCTTGTATCTCCTAAACAACACGATATAACTCGAAAGGATTTGGTGTGGCTTCTACGTCTAAACATGTACCCTCAAAAGAGAACCCACAGGAGAATTTTCTTTCGTCAAAATTTGTCAGAAAACCAAGTTTTAAGGAAATCGCACATCATGCGAAATTATCTTGTTTTTCCTAAACAACACGTTGTAACTCGAAAAGCTTTGGTGTTGCGTGTATGTCTAAGCGTGTAGCCTCCAAAGAGAACGCACAGGAGAGTTTTCTCTCGAAAGAATATGTAAGAATAACACGTTATAAGGAAATACAGTGTTGCAGAGTAAAGGCAAATACAAACATATTGGAAACACTTAAACATTACGAGAAGAAATAACGCACCGTAAAAAAATTAGCTTATACCTCCTAAACAACACGTTGTAACTCAAAAATATTTGGTGTGGCGTGTACATCTAAACGTGTAGCCTCAAAAGAGAACCCACAGGAGAATTTTCTTTAGTCAAAATTTGTCAGAAAACCACGTTTTATGGAAATCCCGCATCGTGCGAAATTATCTTGTTTTTCCGAAACAACACGTAATTCGAAAAGCTTTGTTGTTGCATGTATGTCTAAGGGTGTAGCCTCAAAAGAGAATGCAAAGGAGAGTTTTTTCTCAAAAGAATATGTAAGAATACCACGTTATTAGGAAACACAGTGTTGTAAAGACAAATACTTACGTATTGGAAAAACTTTACGAGAAGAAATAACGCATCGTACAAAATTAGCTTGTATCTCCTAAACAACACGTTGTAACTTAAAAAGATTTGGTGTGGCCTGTACGTCTAAACGTGTAGCCTCAAAAGAGAACCCACAGGAGAATTTTCTTTCGTCAAAATTTTTCAGAAAACCACATTTTAAGGAAATCCCGCATCGTGCGAAATTATCTTGTTTTTCCTAAACAACACGTTGTAACTCCAAAAGCTTTGGTGTTGCGTGTATGTCTAAGCATGTAGCCTCAAAAGAGAATGGACAGGAGAGTTTTCTCTCGAAAGAATATGTAAGAATACCACTTTATAAGGAAATACAGTGTTGCAGAGTAAAGGCAAATACGTACGTATTGGAAACACTTTATGAGAACAAATAACGCAACGTAAAAAATTAGCTTGTATCTCCTAAACAACACGTTGTAACTCGAAAAGATTTGGTGTGGCGTGTACGTCTAAACGTGTAGCCTCAAAAGAGAACCCACAGGAGAATTTTCTTTCGTCAAAATTTTTCAGAAAACCACGTTTTATGGAAATCCCGCATCGTGCGAAATTATCTTGTTTTTCCTAAACAACATGTTGTAACTCGAAAAGTTTTGGTGTTCCGTGTATATCTAAGCTTGTAGCCTCAAAAGAGAACACACAGGAGAGTTGTATCTCGATAGAATTTGTAAGAATAACACGTTAAAAGGAAATACAGTGTTGCAAAGTAAAGACAAATACATATGTATTGGAAACCCATAAACTTTACGAGATGAAATAAAGCATCGTACAAAATTAGCTTGTATCTCCTAAACAACACGTTGTAACTCGAAAAGATGTGGTGTGGCATGTACGTCTAAACGTGTAGCCTCAAAAGAGAACCCACAGGAGAATTTTTTTCGTCAAAATTTTTCAGAAAACCACATTTTAAGGAAATCCCGCATCGTGCGAAATTATCTTGTTTTTCCTAAACAACACGTTGTAACTCCAAAAGCTTTGGTGTTGCGTGTATGTCTAAGCATGTAGCCTCAAAAGAGAATGCACAGGAGAGTTTTCTCTCAAAAGAAAATGTAAGAATACCACTTTATAAGGAAATACAGTGTTGCAGAGTAAAGGCAAATACGTACGTATTGGAAACACTTTATGAGAACAAATAACGCAACGTAAAAAATTAGCTTGTATCTCCTAAACAACACGTTGTAACTCGAAAAGATTTGGTGTGGCGTGTACGTCTAAACGTGTAGCCTCAAAAGAGAACCCACAGGAGAATTTTCTTTCGTCAAAATTTTTCAGAAAACCACGTTTTATGGAAATCCCGCATCGTGCGAAATTATCTTGTTTTTCCTAAACAACATGTTGTAACTCGAAAAGCTTTGGTGTTCCGTGTATATCTAAGCGTGTAGCCTCAAAAGAGAACACACAGGAGAGTTGTATCTCGATAGAATTTGTAAGAATAACACGTTAAAAGGAAATACAGTGTTGCAAAGTAAAGACAAATACATATGTATTGGAAACCCATAAACTTTACGAGATGAAATAAAGCATCGTACAAAATTAGCTTGTATCTCCTAAACAACACGTTGTAACTCGAAAAGATGTGGTGTGGCATGTACATCTAAACGTGTAGCCTCAAAAGAGAACCCACAGGAGAATTTTTTTCGTCAAAATTTTTCAGAAAACCACGTTTTACGGAAATCCCGCATAATGCGAAATTATCTTGTTTTTCCTAAACAACACGTTGTAACTCGAAAGGCTTTGGTGTTGCGTGTATGTCTAAGCATGTAGCCTCAAAAGAGAACGCACAGGAGTATTTTTTCTCGATAGAATTTGTAAGAATACCACGTTATAAGGAAATACAGTGTTGCAGAGTAAAGACAAATACGTATGTATTGGAAACCCATAAACTTTACGAGATGAAATAAAGCATCGTACAAAATTAGCTTGTATCTCCTAAACAACACGTTGTAACTCGAAAAGATTTGGTGTGGCGTGTACGTCTAAACGTGTAGCCTCAAAAGAGAACCAAGAGGACAATTTTCTTTTGTCAAAATTCGTCAGAAAACCACGTTTTAAGAAAATCCCGCATCGTGAGAAATTATCTTGTTCTTCCTAAACAACACGTTTTAACTCGAAAAGCTTTGGTGTTGGGTGTATGTCTAAGTGTGTAGCCCCAAAAGAGACCACACAGGAGAGTTTTCTCTCGAAAGAATATGTAAGAATACCACGTTATAAGGAAATACAGTGTGGCAGAGTAAAGACAAATACGTACGTATTGGAAGCACTTTATGAGAGAAATAACGCATCTTGCAAAATTAGCTTGTTTGTCCTAAACAACACGTTGTAACTCAAAAAGATTTGGTGTGGCGTGTACGTCTAAACGTGTAGCCTCAAAAGAGAACCCACAGGAGAGTTTTCTTTCGTCAAAATTTGTCAGAAAACCACGTTTTAAGGAAATCCCGCATCGTGCGAAATTATCTTGTTTTTCCTAAACAACATGTTGTAACTCGAAAAGCTTTGGTGTTCCGTGTATATCTAAGCTTGTAGCCTCAAAAGAGAACACACAGGAGAGTTGTATCTCGATAGAATTTGTAAGAATAACACGTTAAAAGGAAATACAGTGTTGCAAAGTAAAGACAAATACATATGTATTGGAAACCCATAAACTTTACGAGATGAAATAAAGCATCGTACAAAATTAGCTTGTATCTCCTAAACAACACGTTGTAACTCGAAAAGATGTGGTGTGGCATGTACGTCTAAACGTGTAGCCTCAAAAGAGAACCCACAGGAGAATTTTTTTCGTCAAAATTTTTCAGAAAACCACATTTTAAGGAAATCCCGCATCGTGCGAAATTATCTTGTTTTTCCTAAACAACACGTTGTAACTCGAAAGGCTTTGGTGTTGCGTGTATGTCTAATCATGTAGCCACAAAAGAGAATGCACAGGAGAGTTTTCTCTCGAAAGAATATGTAAGAATACCACTTTATAAGGAAATACAGTGTTGCAGAGTAAAGGCAAATACGTACGTATTGGAAACACTTTATGAGAACAAATAACGCAACGTAAAAAATTAGCTTGTATCTCCTAAACAACACGTTGTAACTCGAAAAGATTTGGTGTGGCGTGTACGTCTAAACGTGTAGCCTCAAAAGAGAACCCACAGGAGAATTTTCTTTCGTCAAAATTTTTCAGAAAACCACGTTTTATGGAAATCCCGCATCGTGCGAAATTATCTTGTTTTTCCTAAACAACATGTTGTAACTCGAAAAGCTTTGGTGTTCCGTGTATATCTAAGCGTGTAGCCTCAAAAGAGAACACACAGGAGAGTTGTATCTCGATAGAATTTGTAAGAATAACACGTTAAAAGGAAATACAGTGTTGCAAAGTAAAGACAAATACATATGTATTGGAAACCCATAAACTTTACGAGATGAAATAAAGCATCGTACAAAATTAGCTTGTATCTCCTAAACAACACGTTGTAACTCGAAAAGATGTGGTGTGGCATGTACGTCTAAACGTGTAGCCTCAAAAGAGAACCCACAGGAGAATTTTTTTCGTCAAAATTTTTCAGAAAACCACATTTTAAGGAAATCCCGCATCGTGCGAAATTATCTTGTTTTTCCTAAACAACACGTTGTAACTCCAAAAGCTTTGGTGTTGCGTGTATGTCTAAGCATGTAGCCTCAAAAGAGAATGCACAGGAGAGTTTTCTCTCAAAAGAAAATGTAAGAATACCACTTTATAAGGAAATACAGTGTTGCAGAGTAAAGGCAAATACGTACGTATTGGAAACACTTTATGAGAACAAATAACGCAACGTAAAAAATTAGCTTGTATCTCCTAAACAACACGTTGTAACTCGAAAAGATTTGGTGTGGCGTGAACGTCTAAACGTGTAGCCTCAAAAGAGAACCCACAGGAGAATTTTCTTTCGTCAAAATTTTTCAGAAAACCACGTTTTATGGAAATCCCGCATCGTGCGAAATTATCTTGTTTTTCCTAAACAACATGTTGTAACTCGAAAAGCTTTGGTGTTCCGTGTATATCTAAGCGTGTAGCCTCAAAAGAGAACACACAGGAGAGTTGTATCTCGATAGAATTTGTAAGAATAACACGTTAAAAGGAAATACAGTGTTGCAAAGTAAAGACAAATACATATGTATTGGAAACCCATAAACTTTACGAGATGAAATAAAGCATCGTACAAAATTAGCTTGTATCTCCTAAACAACACGTTGTAACTCGAAAAGATGTGGTGTGGCATGTACGTCTAAACGTGTAGCCTCAAAAGAGAACCCACAGGAGAATTTTTTTCGTCAAAATTTTTCAGAAAACCACATTTTAAGGAAATCCCGCATCGTGCGAAATTATCTTGTTTTTCCTAAACAACACGTTGTAACTCCAAAAGCTTTGGTGTTGCGTGTATGTCTAAGCATGTAGCCTCAAAAGAGAATGCACAGGAGAGTTTTCTCTCAAAAGAAAATGTAAGAATACCACTTTATAAGGAAATACAGTGTTGCAGAGTAAAGGCAAATACGTACGTATTGGAAACACTTTATGAGAACAAATAACGCAACGTAAAAAATTAGCTTGTATCTCCTAAACAACACGTTGTAACTCGAAAAGATTTGGTGTGGCGTGTACGTCTAAACGTGTAGCCTCAAAAGAGAACCCACAGGAGAATTTTCTTTCGTCAAAATTTTTCAGAAAACCACGTTTTATGGAAATACCGCATCGTGCGAAATTATCTTGTTTTTCCTAAACAACATGTTGTAACTCGAAAAGCTTTGGTGTTCCGTGTATATCTAAGCGTGTAGCCTCAAAAGAGAACACACAGGAGAGTTGTATCTCGATAGAATTTGTAAGAATAACACGTTAAAAGGAAATACAGTGTTGCAAAGTAAAGACAAATACATATGTATTGGAAACCCATAAACTTTACGAGATGAAATAAAGCATCGTACAAAATTAGCTTGTATCTCCTAAACAACACGTTGTAACTCGAAAAGATGTGGTGTGGCATGTACATCTAAACGTGTAGCCTCAAAAGAGAACCCACAGGAGAATATTTTTCGTCAAAATTTTTCAGAAAACCACGTTTTACGGAAATCCCGCATAATGCGAAATTATCTTGTTTTTCCTAAACAACACGTTGTAACTCGAAAGGCTTTGGTGTTGCGTGTATGTCTAAGCATGTAGCCTCAAAAGAGAACGCACAGGAGAGTTTTTTCTCGATAGAATTTGTAAGAATACCACGTTATAAGGAAATACAGTGTTGCAGAGTAAAGACAAATACGTATGTATTGGAAACCCATAAACTTTACGAGATGAAATAAAGCATCGTACAAAATTAGCTTGTATCTCCTAAACAACACGTTGTAACTCGAAAAGATTTGGTGTGGCGTGTACGTCTAAACGTGTAGCCTCAAAAGAGAACCAAGAGGACAATTTTCTTTTGTCAAAATTCGTCAGAAAACCACGTTTTAAGAAAATCCCGCATCGTGAGAAATTATCTTGTTCTTCCTAAACAACACGTTTTAACTCGAAAAGCTTTGGTGTTGGGTGTATGTCTAAGTGTGTAGCCCCAAAAGAGACCACACAGGAGAGTTTTCTCTCGAAAGAATATGTAAGAATACCACGTTATAAGGAAATACAGTGTGGCAGAGTAAAGACAAATACGTACGTATTGGAAGCACTTTATGAGAGAAATAACGCATCTTGCAAAATTAGCTTGTTTGTCCTAAACAACACGTTGTAACTCAAAAAGATTTGGTGTGGCGTGTACGTCTAAACGTGTAGCCTCAAAAGAGAACCCACAGGAGAGTTTTCTTTCGTCAAAATTTGTCAGAAAACCACGTTTTAAGGAAATCCCGCATCGTGCGAAATTATCTTGTTTTTCCTAAACAACATCTTGTAACTCGAAAAGCTTTGGTGTTCCGTGTATATCTAAGCTTGTAGCCTCAAAAGAGAACACACAGGAGAGTTGTATCTCGATAGAATTTGTAAGAATAACACGTTAAAAGGAAATACAGTGTTGCAAAGTAAAGACAAATACATATGTATTGGAAACCCATAAACTTTACGAGATGAAATAAAGCATCGTACAAAATTAGCTTGTATCTCCTAAACAACACGTTGTAACTCGAAAAGATGTGGTGTGGCATGTACGTCTAAACGTGTAGCCTCAAAAGAGAACCCACAGGAGAATTTTTTTCGTCAAAATTTTTCAGAAAACCACATTTTAAGGAAATCCCGCATCGTGCGAAATTATCTTGTTTTTCCTAAACAACACGTTGTAACTCGAAAGGCTTTGGTGTTGCGTGTATGTCTAATCATGTAGCCACAAAAGAGAATGCACAGGAGAGTTTTCTCTCGAAAGAATATGTAAGAATACCACTTTATAAGGAAATACAGTGTTGCAGAGTAAAGGCAAATACGTACGTATTGGAAACACTTTATGAGAACAAATAACGCAACGTAAAAAATTAGCTTGTATCTCCTAAACAACACGTTGTAACTCGAAAAGATTTGGTGTGGCGTGTACGTCTAAACGTGTAGCCTCAAAAGAGAACCCACAGGAGAATTTTCTTTCGTCAAAATTTTTCAGAAAACCACGTTTTATGGAAATCCCGCATCGTGCGAAATTATCTTGTTTTTCCTAAACAACATGTTGTAACTCGAAAAGCTTTGGTGTTCCGTGTATATCTAAGCGTGTAGCCTCAAAAGAGAACACACAGGAGAGTTGTATCTCGATAGAATTTGTAAGAATAACACGTTAAAAGGAAATACAGTGTTGCAAAGTAAAGACAAATACATATGTATTGGAAACCCATAAACTTTACGAGATGAAATAAAGCATCGTACAAAATTAGCTTGTATCTCCTAAACAACACGTTGTAACTCGAAAAGATGTGGTGTGGCATGTACGTCTAAACGTGTAGCCTCAAAAGAGAACCCACAGGAGAATTTTTTTCGTCAAAATTTTTCAGAAAACCACATTTTAAGGAAATCCCGCATCGTGCGAAATTATCTTGTTTTTCCTAAACAACACGTTGTAACTCCAAAAGCTTTGGTGTTGCGTGTATGTCTAAGCATGTAGCCTCAAAAGAGAATGGACAGGAGAGTTTTCTCTCGAAAGAATATGTAAGAATACCACTTTATAAGGAATTACAGTGTTGCAGAGTAAAGGCAAATACGTACGTATTGGAAACACTTTATGAGAACAAATAACGCAACGTAAAAAATTAGCTTGTATCTCCTAAACAACACGTTGTAACTCGAAAAGATTTGGTGTGGCGTGTACGTCTAAACGTGTAGCCTCAAAAGAGAACCCACAGGAGAATTTTCTTTCGTCAAAATTTTTCAGAAAACCACGTTTTATGGAAATCCCGCATCGTGCGAAATTATCTTGTTTTTCCTAAACAACATGTTGTAACTCGAAAAGCTTTGGTGTTCCGTGTATATCTAAGCTTGTAGCCTCAAAAGAGAACACACAGGAGAGTTGTATCTCGATAGAATTTGTAAGAATAACACGTTAAAAGGAAATACAGTGTTGCAAAGTAAAGACAAATACATATGTATTGGAAACCCATAAACTTTACGAGATGAAATAAAGCATCGTACAAAATTAGCTTGTATCTCCTAAACAACACGTTGTAACTCGAAAAGATGTGGTGTGGCATGTACGTCTAAACGTGTAGCCTCAAAAGAGAACCCACAGGAGAATTTTTTTCGTCAAAATTTTTCAGAAAACCACATTTTAAGGAAATCCCGCATCGTGCGAAATTATCTTGTTTTTCCTAAACAACACGTTGTAACTCCAAAAGCTTTGGTGTTGCGTGTATGTCTAAGCATGTAGCCTCAAAAGAGAATGCACAGGAGAGTTTTCTCTCAAAAGAAAATGTAAGAATACCACTTTATAAGGAAATACAGTGTTGCAGAGTAAAGGCAAATACGTACGTATTGGAAACACTTTATGAGAACAAATAACGCAACGTAAAAAATTAGCTTGTATCTCCTAAACAACACGTTGTAACTCGAAAAGATTTGGTGTGGCGTGTACGTCTAAACGTGTAGCCTCAAAAGAGAACCCACAGGAGAATTTTCTTTCGTCAAAATTTTTCAGAAAACCACGTTTTATGGAAATCCCGCATCGTGCGAAATTATCTTGTTTTTCCTAAACAACATGTTGTAACTCGAAAAGCTTTGGTGTTCCGTGTATATCTAAGCGTGTAGCCTCAAAAGAGAACACACAGGAGAGTTGTATCTCGATAGAATTTGTAAGAATAACACGTTAAAAGGAAATACAGTGTTGCAAAGTAAAGACAAATACATATGTATTGGAAACCCATAAACTTTACGAGATGAAATAAAGCATCGTACAAAATTAGCTTGTATCTCCTAAACAACACGTTGTAACTCGAAAAGATGTGGTGTGGCATGTACATCTAAACGTGTAGCCTCAAAAGAGAACCCACAGGAGAATTTTTTTCGTCAAAATTTTTCAGAAAACCACGTTTTACGGAAATCCCGCATAATGCGAAATTATCTTGTTTTTCCTAAACAACACGTTGTAACTCGAAAGGCTTTGGTGTTGCGTGTATGTCTAAGCATGTAGCCTCAAAAGAGAACGCACAGGAGAGTTTTTTCTCGATAGAATTTGTAAGAATACCACGTTATAAGGAAATACAGTGTTGCAGAGTAAAGACAAATACGTATGTATTGGAAACCCATAAACTTTACGAGATGAAATAAAGCATCGTACAAAATTAGCTTGTATCTCCTAAACAACACGTTGTAACTCGAAAAGATTTGGTGTGGCGTGTACGTCTAAACGTGTAGCCTCAAAAGAGAACCAAGAGGACAATTTTCTTTTGTCAAAATTCGTCAGAAAACCACGTTTTAAGAAAATCCCGCATCGTGAGAAATTATCTTGTTCTTCCTAAACAACACGTTTTAACTCGAAAAGCTTTGGTGTTGGGTGTATGTCTAAGTGTGTAGCCCCAAAAGAGACCACACAGGAGAGTTTTCTCTCGAAAGAATATGTAAGAATACCACGTTATAAGGAAATACAGTGTGGCAGAGTAAAGACAAATACGTACGTATTGGAAGCACTTTATGAGAGAAATAACGCATCTTGCAAAATTAGCTTGTTTGTCCTAAACAACACGTTGTAACTCAAAAAGATTTGGTGTGGCGTGTACGTCTAAACGTGTAGCCTCAAAAGAGAACCCACAGGAGAGTTTTCTTTCGTCAAATTTGTCAGAAAACCACGTTTTAAGGAAATCCCGCATCGTGCGAAATTATCTTGTTTTTCCTAAACAACATGTTGTAACTCGAAAAGCTTTGGTGTTCCGTGTATATCTAAGCTTGTAGCCTCAAAAGAGAACACACAGGAGAGTTGTATCTCGATAGAATTTGTAAGAATAACACGTTAAAAGGAAATACAGTGTTGCAAAGTAAAGACAAATACATATGTATTGGAAACCCATAAACTTTACGAGATGAAATAAAGCATCGTACAAAATTAGCTTGTATCTCCTAAACAACACGTTGTAACTCGAAAAGATGTGGTGTGGCATGTACGTCTAAACGTGTAGCCTCAAAAGAGAACCCACAGGAGAATTTTTTTCGTCAAAATTTTTCAGAAAACCACATTTTAAGGAAATCCCGCATCGTGCGAAATTATCTTGTTTTTCCTAAACAACACGTTGTAACTCCAAAAGCTTTGGGGTTGCGTGTATGTCTAATCATGTAGCCACAAAAGAGAATGCACAGGAGAGTTTTCTCTCGAAAGAATATGTAAGAATACCACTTTATAAGGAAATACAGTGTTGCAGAGTAAAGGCAAATACGTACGTATTGGAAACACTTTATGAGAACAAATAACGCAACGTAAAAAATTAGCTTGTATCTCCTAAACAACACGTTGTAACTCGAAAAGATTTGGTGTGGCGTGTACGTCTAAACGTGTAGCCTCAAAAGAGAACCCACAGGAGAATTTTCTTTCGTCAAAATTTTTCAGAAAACCACGTTTTATGGAAATACCGCATCGTGCGAAATTATCTTGTTTTTCCTAAACAACATGTTGTAACTCGAAAAGCTTTGGTGTTCCGTGTATATCTAAGCGTGTAGCCTCAAAAGAGAACACACAGGAGAGTTGTATCTCGATAGAATTTGTAAGAATAACACGTTAAAAGGAAATACAGTGTTGCAAAGTAAAGACAAATACATATGTATTGGAAACCCATAAACTTTACGAGATGAAATAAAGCATCGTACAAAATTAGCTTGTATCTCCTAAACAACACGTTGTAACTCGAAAAGATGTGGTGTGGCATGTACGTCTAAACGTGTAGCCTCAAAAGAGAACCACAGGACAATTTTCTTTCGTCAAAATTCGTCAGAAAACCACGTTTTAAGAAAATCCCGCATCGTGAGAAATTATCTTGTTCTTCCTAAACAACACGTTTTAACTCGAAAAGCTTTGGTGTTGGGTGTATGTCTAAGTGTGTAGCCCCAAAAGAGAACACACAGTAGAGTTTTCTCTTGAAAGAATATGTAAGAATACCACGTTATAAGGAAATACAGTGTGGTAGAGTAAAGACAAATACGTACGTATTGGAAGCACTTTATGAGAGAAATAACGCATCTTGCAAAATTAGCTTGTTTGTCCTAAACAACACGTTGTAACTCAAAAAGATTTGGTGTGACGTGTACGTCTAAACGTGTAGCCTCAAAAGAGAACCCACAGGAGAGTTTTCTTTCGTCAAAATTTGTCAGAAAACCACGTTTTAAGGAAATCCCGCATCGTGAGAAATTATCTTGTTCTTCCTAAACAACACGTTTTAACTCGAAAAGCTTTGGTGTTGCGTGTATGTCTAAGCATGTAGCCCCAAAAGAGAACGCACAGGAGAGTTTTCTCTCAAAAGAATATTTAGAATACCACGTTATAAGGAAATACAGTGTGGCAGAGTAAAGACAAATACGTATGTATTGGAAGCACTTTATGAGAGAAATAAAGCATCTTGCAAAATTAGCGTGTATGTCTTAAACAACACGTTGTAACTCAAAAAGTCTTGGTGTGGCGT